>NW_026998750.1:0-328824 GCF_035044405.1 Drosophila montana | reverse complement strand
ATAATACAAAGGCAAAAATACCAATGTTGGATAAAAGTAACGTCATTTACAAAATATCATGTGGCAGGGACAACAACAATATTTGCAACAGCGTGTACATCGGCACAACAAAATCCAAGCTAAAAACAAGAATAACTCAACACAAATCGGACTTCAAATTAAGACATCAAAATAATATACAAACAAGAGGTTCTAGTTGGGAACTCCCGACTAGGGGATACCCTGAACCCTCTTCTTCAACCCTCCAACACCCTGTTTACCCATTTTTAATGGGTTCAGGGTATAAAAATGTAACACATAATAAACACACCAAACAACAGACGACTATACTACAAAACGGACACCGAAAACTGCGCTCACTTATACAGATATATATTGAACTGCCAAATAGTTTCAACCGCGTATACGTGTAAAACAATGTGTTTTTTAAATTGTTTAAATAATTGTTTAATTTTATTTAATGTATCTTAATGTTAATTGTTTTTTATTTTTGTGTTAGTGCCCTGAGGGCGGTTATCATATAATATAACTCATTGTTCATACCACTGATCATATAGCTATGAGGTTTTTCAATAAACTACACATATCGAGAAAAATTGATAATGGCGTTATCAAGTGTAATTAAAGCTACAGAAAAAGTTAAGAGAGGTTTACTCACCTTGCATGCACCGATCAAAGTTCAATAGTTTATTTTCGGGCTTTCCAGTAATTTAATTAAGAGCGTTCAGTAATAAATCGTCATGGTTTATCAGTACAGTTTTAAAGTCTGCTTTGACATAATTTACACCAGTGGTATGGACATGGGTACGAGTGTGCAACAAATCCCAGCCAAATCCGCGCTAGTGTACAGCAAACGCCTAGCGTGTCAAAAAGATAAGCAATTGATTATAAAGTTTCTTATCACTTTTAGCCAGGGACTGTATCTATGTATATGAAAATATATTTATAAATTTCTTGCGCGAAAGCGTTTGGTCATCGCGGCAGCTCCGACGACGACGTTGGCGTCGATGTTGACAACACCTCAAGTGGTCACTTTAGCCTATAAAAGCTATTGAGTCGATTGGCTATACAATTAGTTACCCGCTCGTGCAATTGGCACGCATCTCCAATTACCTTGTGATATTCCCCAGAAAACGAACACAAAAAGGATCAGAATAGCAAGAACTATGGCGCAGCACCATAAACTGGGCCTGCTAAAAGCAACGTTGCTTTTGCTGCTAGCCACTTTGATTGAAGCTTACTCAAATAATAGCAGAGAATTGCTTACTGGATATTCGACACCAATGCAGACTAGCCTGTCCTATCAATTCTTTGCTTTAGCCACACAAAAGGCTAATACCACTGGCAGTTATATGGTGCGAAGTGACTCCAAGGATTCGCTTAATGATCGACTCTACGATGATGCTCTCTGCGATAGGGACGTAGCACGAATACGTGACGCCATCGACAACATGGAGGAGTGGGCTCTAGAATGTAAGCTAAGTATCATATTTAACTTGCACCCAGAACATGGGTAAAAAACAAATATAAAACGATATCTAGGTACACACACACCTCTCCGAGTAAGACTCGAATTTGGCATATGGATATTGTCCCCCGATCGATAATCAAGTTTTTAAATGTAGGATATATCTAACCCCTTTGCCCGGTATTTGAAAATATACGTAATGTAACTACATTTTTATACCGCGTGCCTATTTCAAATAGATAAAATAGGTAAAGAAATATGTGACCATAAAAAATATATATAAATTATCCGCTGTTGAGGGTCGATTGTAGTATATCTTATCTAGTCTGTTTGTCTGTCTGTTTGGAAACATCGATTTCTAAAATTGGATGCGGTCAATTTTGAATGTTTTCATATGCCTCGTTCGCTATTTACAAAACAAATGAAGTAAAAGGCTCTAACTGGGATTGCACAAACTGCCTTTGCATATACATATATGTATGTATGTACATACATAGAAGCGCAAACACACACGCTGCGCACCTTGCCACACCTATGATTGCCACATCTTTATGACATTCTGGTATATGTATACCTCATGGAGTTGTAGAATCCCCTTAAGAGCAAAACAAGTAAGAGTGCTCTAGTCTGGAGTGCCCGAATAGGAGATACTCTGAACCTTCTTCTTCCAAAACCAAAAACAGCTCGCGCTAACCACTTGCTTGCTTAAGTTTTGGCCAATATTTAACCGATTTAGTGGGTAAGGAGAAATAACTAGCTTTATTAAAAATAAAAAATTATTTTGATGCTTCTCAAGAATATATATAGACGTTTTGAGGTCGAAAATGCTTCCTTCTGTCTGTTACGAACATTCCACAAAACTATTATACACTTTTTAGCCATTTTCAATGGTTGCAGAATAATCAGCTTCATAGCTTCTATGGTTTGAGCTGTGAGTTGACTACCAAGACAATCATGCAAAGAGTATTTTTTATTAATAGACAGAGATTTACTAGAATTTAAATGAATCATATTACTTATTATGATTTTTCGTTTTTTCGTCCCTGCAACCCAATCCTCTTTCTTTTGCGTGCGCTCAATTGGCTTGATTAGTGGTTCTGTTTGCACAACCTTGTAAATAATCAATCAGCATTTACTAAGTGCAGCAATGGAGCAGTCAATGATAGTATAAAATTTGTATTCCTATACTATAGGCGTATAAATTAGGTAATTGAGGCCTGTTTTGGTTGTTCTTGAGGCTCATTCATAAGTTATCAAAAACTTTAATGGCGCATCGTAAATCAAAATTCAAATCTAAATTGTTGAGCACTATATGCTCGTAAACTTTTATGAACGATTAGATTTGGATAATTAGATTATGATGCAACATTTTCATGTCATATTATAAGCAAAATACTAATTTAAATCTTTTCCAGACTAAAATTTTTATTAATTGAACATTATGTTATTGTGATAATACTTAGTATTAAGTTTCTGGCCATTTGACAGTTTAATTAAAATCCTATCTGAAATTGTGCCAATGATTGCAAAATATCGTTATTGACTTGTCAAAATCAATTGAATACCCAAAGTATTATGGTATATGACGTGAAAAATATGGCAGACTTGGGATTCACTGTACTCAGTTTAACTTAAATATATATGTATGTATGTATGTCGAAGTCTGAGTATTATCCTCCACTGCGTAGATTTATAGAGCGCAGCGAGCTTCGATCCGTATGCTAGCCGACTTAAGAAGAATCTAACCACTTACCAAACAACATATACATAGATGGGACATGCAGTGGAAAAGTTTTGGTCACCAAAAAAAATATGCATCTGGTCCAACGAGCGAGTAAGATATACATATGACATCTTTTGATAGCTCACACTACAGGAAACTCCCTTGGTTTACTCTCTTCCATATAATTTGTGGGATAGAACGGCATCGCTGTTTTTTATGTCGCTTCCACTACAGGAAACTGCTTAGGCTTACTCTCTTCCGTATGATTTGTGCGATAGAACGGCATCGCTGTTTATTTTTATCCCGCTCGCACCTACTCTCAGTGCTCTCAATGCTCTCTTTATGTCTAGGTACCGTTTAAATGTTTGTGTGTGTATGTTTCCGCACAAGCAAAAATGCCCGAAAATTCAATTTTTGTCAAAAGTCGGTGGCATTTCTTCCCTTTTGAGGGGACGAGTAATATGAAATAATGAAAGGGTTTGCCAAGTCGATGCGAAATTCTTTAATTTTAGCTCGTTATTGTTGGAAAGGGTACCTAAGCGTTGGCATGTGTACATTTAAAAGTTTTTGGACTTGCTATTCACGCATACTCCCTGCCTGCCTGTCCGATGCAAATTTGACAATATTTTGTGATTTCTGAATTTCGAGCTCTACACACACAGACACAAATGTGTGTGAATGGGCAGATCATGGACGCAAAAGAAAATATCATTTTTGGCACGCGTCTGTCGTGCACCCTTCTTTTTATAATTTTGGGTTTGAATTGATGAATGAATGTTGACCCCTTATTACCTACAGATCAAATTCATATATGAAAAAGCTAAATATTTTAAGACAAACAAAATTATTTATTTTTTAAATATATAGTTGCTCCTTTTTTATAGTTGGTATTTTTGAATATCTTAGAGATTTTATTTTTTAAACAAATTTCCTAAAATTTGGGTAGTGATCAGTCACTTGACCTACATATGCAGGTACAGGTGTTTGCCAAAAGTTTACCCTTTCGGCCCAACGGGCTGCTGCAGGTAATAAGGGGTCAACATTGATAATTTCTTTTGCGCCCATGATCTGCCCATTTACACACATTTGTGTCTGTGTGTGTGTAGAGCTCGAAATTCAGAAATCCAAAAATATTGTCAAATTTGCATCGGACAGCCAGGCAAAAATTGAATTTGTGGGCAATTTTGCTTGTGCGGAAACATACACACACAAACATTTAAACGGTACCTAGACATAAAGAGAGCATTGAGAGCACTGAGAGTAGGTGCGAGCGAGATAAAAATAAACAGCGATGCCGTTCTATCGCACAAATCTTACGGAAGAGAGTAAGCCTAAGCAGTTTCCTGTAGTGGGAGCGAGATAAAAAACAGCGATGCCGTTCTATCCCACAAATCATATGGAAGAGAGAAAGCCAAAGAAGTTTCCTGTAGTGTGAGCGATCAAAAGATGTCATATGTATATCTTACTCGCTCGTTGGACCAGATGCAAATTTTTTTTGGTGACCAAATATTTCTACGGCATGTCCTATCTACATATGTATATGTTTTTTGGTTAAGGGTAATACCCACTATTATGAACTACCAATTATTTCGAATATAATGTAAAATCGCATTCAGTACGCGCCAAAATATACATACATACATATGTATGTACATATTTGAAAATAATTCCCAAAAACTTCGAATCTTGTCAAATTTGCATCGAATAGGCAGGCAACCACGGAGTCAGACAAGCGCATAAATGCTTGTATGTAAATAAAATCTTGTGTTAGTGTGCGTGCATAGCCGGTTCAAATAAGTTTCACATCTCTGACCTCATAAAGCGTACCATATGCATACATATATTCTCGATGAGCATAAATATTATGTATGCGTGCGTATGTATGAACTCAAAGATCTCAAAACATACATATAAGGTTCAGTGTATCCCCTAGTCAGGAACTTCCGTCTAGAGCCTCTTTCTTGTTATACCCTGCATCCATGGAAAATGGGTAAAAAGAGTATATAGTTTTTGTGCAAATGTATGTGACAGGCAGAAGGAAGCACCTCCCACCCCATAAAGTATATATATTCCTGATCAGCATCAATAATCGAGTTGATCTTGCCATTTCTGACCGTCCGTCCGTATATATGAACGCAAGGATCTCAGAACCTATAACAGCTAAAAACTTGAACTCCTCGGATTCGGGAACTCCCGACTAGGGGAAACGAATTAAAATAGCAGCGCATGTGTGCTTTGGCGATAAAAGGAAAGATACTAGGTATACATAGGCTATTCAAGAATCTGCATGTCAAACTTGGTGACTCTAGCTTTAAAAACCTAAGAGATATGCTCAAAAAACAGGATTCCGATATCGATTGCTTGGAAACGGGGAAAGTTATTGATTTTCGGAAACAAACTCATACAGCGCGGGCACTAGGAAGACCTACGTTCAATTTCAAGTCTCTACGTCTTATAGTTTCTGAGATCCTTGCGTTCATACATACTGACGGACGGACAGACGATTTATTTCGATTGCTTGGAAACGGAGAAAGTGATTGATTATCAAAACCAAACTCGTGCTGCGCGGTAAAACCTTTCGAAATTTCAAATCTCTAGCTCTAGTAGGTTTTTATATCCTTGCGTTAATGTATACGGACAGACGGAAGGACAGACAGATGAACATGGCTAGATCGACTTGACCATTAATGCTGACCAAGAATAAATTCTTTCTGCCTGTTACATACATTTACACAACACCATTATACACATTTTATCCATTTATAATGGGTTCATGGTATACAAAACCTTGGCCATGGTTATGGCAGGTAATACCCGCTTGGTTATTTATATTTATTATTCTGATTAAACAAATTAATTAGAATAAAAACAATTTTATTCCTTTTAGTCCCAGATACGTGGGGTCGCCTGCCAGTCGGCTTCTTTTGGGGCCATCTCATTAGCATGGGCCAATACGAAGAGTGCGTAGCGGCGTCAGCAACCTACGGCAATGATCTACGTGGCCAGTATTGTTTGGCACGTTTAAATATAACCCAGTTCTACGGCAAAGTAAAGCGCCGGCATGAGGAATTTTCTCGCATTAGTTACAAGCAAACGGATCCTGAGATCTTTGAATTAGGATTATGTGTGCCCAGTACATGCAGTGCTGAAAAAACCGATTCACTTCTTAAGTACGCAATTTCACATTTTTATGGAAATGATGTCATCGATCTTGACTTTCAAATGGTTCAGGAAAAATGGTGTAAATATGATGCACCGGTCGAATTTCGCGGTGTGGATATATTTGCTATGTGAGTATATATCTATATCTATATCTATATCTATATCTATATCTATATCTATATCTATATCTATATCTATATCTATATCTATATCTATATCTATATCTATATCTATATCTATATCTATATCTATATCTATATCTATATCTATATCTATATCTATATCTATATCTATATCTATATCTATATCTATATCTATATCTATATCTATATCTATATCTATATCTATATCTATATCTATATCTATATCTATATCTATATCTATATCTATATCTATATCTATATCTATATCTATATCTATATCTATATCTATATCTATATCTATATCTATATCTATATCTATATCTATATCTATATCTATATCTATATCTATATCTATATCTATATCTATATCTATATCTATATCTATATCTATATCTATATCTATATCTATATCTATATCTATATCTATATCTATATCTATATCTATATCTATATCTATATCTATATCTATATCTATATCTATATCTATATCTATATCTATATCTATATCTATATCTATATCTATATCTATATCTATATCTATATCTATATCTATATCTATATCTATATCTATATCTATATCTATATCTATATCTATATCTATATCTATATCTATATCTATATCTATATCTATATCTATATCTATATCTATATCTATATCTATATCTATATCTATATCTATATCTATATCTATATCTATATCTATATCTATATCTATATCTATATCTATATCTATATCTATATCTATATCTATATCTATATCTATATCTATATCTATATCTATATCTATATCTATATCTATATCTATATCTATATCTATATCTATATCTATATCTATATCTATATCTATATCTATATCTATATCTATATCTATATCTATATCTATATCTATATCTATATCTATATCTATATCTATATCTATATCTATATCTATATCTATATCTATATCTATAACTATAGCTATATCTATATCTATATCTATATCTATATCTATATCTATATCTATATCTATATCTATATCTATATCTATATCTATATCTATATCTATATCTATATCTATATCTAAATATATCTTCTAAAGTTACAAAGTACGGTAACTCCTTCCTTGATACCTGCTCCCAGGTGAGCATTTTTAACATTTTTCCTGATGATAGTATACCCTAATATACATCGAAAGCTTAAGTCCCTAGGTACAATAGTGAGCACTTGCTGAATGTAAGACATTCTAATTAAGCCTTACTGTAAGTGCACACTAAAAGAGCTTTAGTGGAAAAAACAGCTTAGAAAGTTGTACCGACGAAAGGGGTCGTCCGATCGACTTCAAACTCGTTTTTAAACCCTAATTAGGCCTTCACCAAACACACACAGAATCCGGATATATAACAATATGAAAAAAAAAACGATTTAAAGGGCGTTGGAAAATACTTTCTCTAAAAATAGGCGTTAGACGAAATAGGTTTGAGTAGCTCTGTACGCAGACATATAGTCTTGGTTAAATTTGATAGCATTCTAGCATTCTAATAAAGAGAGAAAAAGTTAACATTGAGTTGTCTATTATCGAGGTATAGAATAACGTTGTCAACAATATGACGAACATAATGTAATTTTTTATCACACTGGGAGCACACTTTAAGAAGTCGGAACTTTTCGACTGCAACATTCTTATGTACTTTGAACTCGAAATAATATTAAACTCTTCACGCAGCGTTTTTTTTTCGCTGATAATATTTTTCTTGCTAGCCAGCAGCGTTTACGATTTTGTGCAGACCCGCAATGGTGGTAAGTATATATTTATTGAACATGTCGTCAATAATTGCTCGAAATCTTGTGTCTTGCAGCACCTAAAAGACCGCTTTATATAGCCTTCTCGGTACTGCACAATGCACCGAAGATTTTCACTGTCAAAAAGATTAACAGTCCAAATGTTATCCACTGCCTAAACGGTCTGCGTTGCTTTAGTATGATGTGGGTTGTCTTTGGGCACGGCTACATGACTTTCTACGATCTGCCACACATAAATCGCAACAAATACTATACGTGGTTAGAAACGCCTTACTCTATGCTTGTACAGAATGGCTCCCTCTGCGTGGATACATTCTTTTTCATGTCTGGCCTATTGATGTGTTGGGGCGCTTTTCGAGAGATGGAGCGCACCAAGGGCAAGCTGAACATCCCGATGATGTACTTCCATCGCTATATCCGTCTTACACCAGTTGTCGCTGTCGTGGTTTTGTACATTATGTCACTGTATCGCTATTCCGGTGCCGGACCCATGTGGTTTAAGCTGGGTACGCAAGACCAACGCTGTGCGGACACATGGTGGGCCACACTCCTTTATGTGCAAAACTATGCCTTTCCCTACAGCATTGTAAGTAAGACACTTGTTTGGAATCTTTTTCTACCCTGAACCCATTAAAAATGGGTAAAAAGGGTTTATTGTTTTGCAACTGAATGTAACAGGCAGAAGGAAGCATCTCCGACTCTTGATCAGCATCAAAAGCCGAGTGGATTTATCCACGACCGTCTGTGTGTCCATCTGTCCGTATGTATGAACGCAACCATATCAGAACCTACAAGAGCTAGAGACTTAAAATTGAATTGAACGCAGGTTTTCATAGTTTGTTTGTTTCCAAGCAATCGATAAAACCGGATATCGGATCCTGTTTTTTGAGCAAAGCTCTTAGGTTTTAAAAGCTGGAGTCTCCAAACTTGACATGTAGCTTCTAGAATAATAAATATATATGTATATATATCAAGTATGCTTCACTCTATAGCTATCGTCACTCACCGCCACCTCCCCATATCTATAAATCAAATATATAAAACAATTGATCTACCCACTAATTTAACAATTTTAAAGCAATTGTCTTTTTGAGAATGTATACACCCACACACACACACACACACACACACACACACAAACATACACACTGAATTCTATAAACAGCTTTGAAATTGCGATTGATTGTGTGCATGTGCTGCTATTTGGATTCGTTTTTTTTTCATTTGGAATGTATTCTTGGTATGGCTGTAGAGGAGAGACGGTAGCAAGTAGTGCGGTTTGATACGAGTTGGAGTCCTACTGCGGGAACTGTTTTTTTTTTATATTTTTTTTAAAATTTATTTCTATTATTTCTAAAGCAAACGAGCTCGTAGCGCGAGCTGCATTTGATGTTGGTAGAAGATGGTTCAGGGTGTCCCCTAGTCGGGAACTTCCGACTAGAGCCTCTTTTTTTCTTAGTATGATTTTTAATCGTAACATTTGTATTACAGTGCGTTTCACAGTCTTGGTACCTGGCTGTAGACACCCAATTGTACTTCCTGTCGCCGCTGTTCCTTATACCTTTATATAAATGGGGAAAAAAAGCGCTTATACCTATTGTGATATTTGCTTTACTTTGTCTAGGCTGCACCGTAGCAACCTTCTTACATAACGATTTTACACTGTTTCGTGTTCAAGATAATAATGTTGATCTGCGACAGCGCTTGACTTACTACCCGACGCATACGCGCATTCCGACTTGGTTGATCGGAGTTATCTTTGGCTACTTCCTGTTTACGCGCAATCGTGGACGACAGATTCCATTAGCCAAGCACTGGGTAATCATTGGCTGGGTAGTGGCCTTTGGCACTATGCTGGCGGACCTTTGGGGTCCCTTCTGGCGTATTCTGCCGCATACGCCGAACTCTCCACTAATTGAGGGCGCTTTGTTTGAGCCACTAAGCCGCACATCTTGGGCGTTAGCCATTGGTTGGATTGTATGGGCCTGTTACAATGGTCACGGCGGCTTAATCAACGACTTCCTTTCTTGGGGTTTCTTCACGGGCTTTAGCCGTCTGTGCTACTGTATGTACGTCATACACAGAATTGTACAGCTGGTGAATGCCGCAAGGCTCCAAACGGATACCCACTTCTCAGACTATGATGCGGTAAGAAAGCGAAAATATGTTATTTTTCCTACCTCAATGCTGGTCTGGTTGCAGATTTTGCGGTGGTGGCACGACTTTGGTATCACACTGACGATCTCCATCTTTGCAACGTTAGCCTTTGAGGCCCCCATTCTGGGTATTGAGAAGGCCATTTTTGGACGCAGCAACGCCAAGCCAGTACCAAAAAAACCAACACACGTTGACCCATCTAAAGCGGCTCCGATCATCGATCAAATAACGGAGACAGTCCCAACCACTCATGTGCTTGATCAAGTGCCAGAAATTGTGGCTATAGCCAGCCCAGATGTGGATCCATCAAAGGCCTAATTATAAACTTGGAAATGGTTTTTTTTTTGTTTTACGAACGAAATTATTTTTATTATGATTTTTTTTTGTTTTATTTATAATATATTTAACTAAATCAGCCTTCATATCTTTAAAGTTGCATGGAGTACTATCAGTTCAATACGGATAGTATACTTGTGCGATTAATATTATCTTTACAACTGTCCTGTCTTGAAGAGCCAGTATCAACTTTATATGGATACATCGAAAATAACAGCTTAAATACTTCAGGATTGGAAAATAAGTTGTAGTATATCGAATTACTGACAGCCCCTTATTATCAAGTGACAAATACAAAGATTTTGACCTTTGCATTTTAGTCGTTCACTATGTTTTGCCTATTGATATTTGTATACTTTGCTTTCTCAATAAGCTCTTTGCTGATTAATAATAAGCCTTTACGATCCCATAAAATATATATTTTTTGATCAGCATCAATCGCCGAGTTGATCTTGCCATGTCAGAAGGATGTCTCACCAAATTTGGCATGTAGCCTTTACAATAATGTTCACGGATCAGGTATATCTCATTTTATAACTAACGTCACCACCTGCCACTACCTAATAGCTACATACATATGTATGAAAAAAATAAATAAATTGGAACTACCCAATTATTTAAGCAACAATCTTAATGCTATTGTTTTGACTAGGGAATATACGAATATCTCTATATATAAAACTAGCGGGTATAACCTGGCCTTGCCCGTGGCACGTATAAAATAATTTTTCTCAAAAATCTTTGAAAATGATTTTGAAACTGATCGGACGGTAAACAAATAACTTTCTTACAATCGTTTTCCGCCAATTTACCACTGTTACGGGTGAAACGTCCCAAATCGCTGAAACACATATTCATTAAGTTCTTATGTAGAGTTTTGTAAATAAGTTTGAAGCAAATCGGAAAAAACTTAAGGCTTAGTCCAAAAAATCTTAGAATCGCATTTCTACCGAGAAGTCTTGGATTCCGCGAAAAGTGTGAAATACATCTCAAATGATTTTTCATTTAGATTTTTGGAAACGAATTTGAGCGCGAAACGTCATAGACCAAATCTTTGACCCACATTTCCACCAAGGAGGAATGGATATTCCAAAAATTGAGAAACACCCCTCAAATGAATTTGAACAAAGATATTTGAAAATGAGTTTCAATGTTGTGGGTGGAATTTCCCAAATCGCTGAAACACGTATTCATTAAGTTCTTATGTAGAGTTTTGTAAATAAGTTTGAAGCAAATCGGAAAAAACTTAAGGCTTAGTCCAAAAAATCTTAGAATCGCATTTCTACCGAGAAGTCTTGGATTCCGCGAAAAGTGTGAAATACATCTCAAATGATTTTTCATTTAGATTTTTGGAAACGAATTTGAGCGCGAAACGTCACAGACCAAATCTTTGACCCACATTTCCACCAAGGAGGAATGGATATTCCAAAAATTGAGAAACACCCCTCAAATGAATTTGAACAAAGATATTTGAAAATGAGTTTCAATGTTGTGGGTGGAATTTCCCAAATCGCTGAAACACGTATTTTTTAAGTTCTTATGTAGAGCTTTGAAAATAAATTTGAATCAAAAAATTTTGAATCGCACTTTCTAACTTTGATTTTGAGAAAAATGTGAGAAATAAGTTTGAAATGGGACAAAACATAAAACTTCATCAAAAAATTTTGAATCGCACTTTCTAACTTTGATTTGGATTGGATATGAATTTGAGGGCGAAACATTTCCAATAGCCTAGCAGCATGGCCTGAGGTTGCTGCCAGTAATGGGGCCGGCGTAATCGGACCCTGACTGCTCGTAGATCATGAATTGTTGAGCTGTGTGATGGCTTTGCCTGAAACATTTTAAACAATTTCGTGCACCCAATATCCAGTATCGTTGTCTAACGATGACAAACACTGCTGAAACTCCAGGGTGCAGATGCATACAGTGCTCGTGTTCTAGGGTGAGTTTCGTGACGATGTTTCTTCTGTAAGAAGTTCGGGTGCTTAGCACAGATGGGCAGTTCCGGGTTGCTTAAACTTCCACCTACGCGCAGGAGTCTAAAATCATCAATGATTGCTGAGCGGTTGCATGTTGATCAGCAGTTGATGCCCATGCTTGAATGCTGTTTGAGCATACCAACGGCAAAACGTACGTGCTTCATTGAATTCTTCAAAAGTTAGTGCGCCTTAGTTGCGTTTGCGTCGTGCAAATCTTAAGAAGTAAACCACGATGCGTACAAGTTTTGTCAAGAAGGAGACAAGGCTGACCAGCTCGTCAAGTGATGGGGCAGAATTTATAACTGCCACAGTTAACAGTGTCGTAGTTTTCACTTCTTCGCAAACACGGTCATCTGAAATGAAAAGAAAGGCTTGTGCAGAGTGTATGCTTGCCATGTTGAAGTTTTAATCATGAAGCCATTGTGGCGCTCTCCATCAGAGATCGAATTTGAGCGGATCTGCGGCTAGCATGCCTCGGGATGCGCAATCTGCTGGGTTTTCCTTGGTTCCAACGTGATGGTTAGCATGTCGTGGTATAATGCCAAAGATCTCAGCGATCCGATTGATGAAGAACTTTTTCAATTTGGATGGTGCATTGGATATCAAAGCCAATACAATGGTTGAGTCGCACCAGGCTTTTACATTGATATTGATGTTCTTCAGCGCAGTTTTGATCAATGCGACCAGTCGATTCAGCAGCAGCGCTCCACAGAGTTCCAAGCGCTAAAGAGACTGTTGCTTGAGTGGTGCAACTCCTGTTCTCGCAGCAAGTAACGTTACCTCTACATGTCCATCTGGGCGTGTAATCCGACTGTAAACAACAGCGGCGTAAACTTTGATTGATGCAGCTGAGAATGCATGCAGTTTCATAGTGCCCGAAGAGTGTATAGCATACCGTGAGTTTCTTCAATGCAATGAAATCCATGCGATATTTTTGCCATTGCGCTGCCAATCATGCAGCCATAGTTATTGAAATAAAATCTTGAACTGAACGACAACTGGTGCCAACAGACCAATCGAATCCAAAATGCGAGAGACGTCAGAGAGTACCTGTCGATACCTTGCTCAAATTCACGTTGCATCCCAGAGTGTCAGTTTCTGGATGCCAGTAAATTCCAAGCACTTTTGCTGTACAATCTTGTGTTGTGTCGAGAACATTTGCAGATTGAGGTGCCTCCATAGTGTCAATGTGTTTGATGTCACCTCGGCGCTGGAGAAGCTCATCTTCAGTTGATGCTCCTGTCAGGACATCATCGACGCAAAAGTCTTCTAATAGGATCCTTGCTGCGTGTGGATATTCCTGCTCGTAATCGTAAGCCAGTTGCTCCAGAACTCTGACCGCCAAAAACGGTGAGCAGGCTGGCCCATAGGTGTCGGTTCATTACTGAAAGTGTTTCTGCGGTCTCCATAAGATTCGTTCATAGTTTCGGTGAACGTCATTGATTCATATCTGGCCAAACATTTTTACTATGTCCGCTGAAAATAAAAATATATGTATCCTAAAGCGTAAGCACACATAGAACAAGGTGCACGGAATGCTTGGTTCAACATGAAGTGCGTTGTTTATAGCATGGCGGTCAGGATCTTGAAAAGATCCATCAAACACTACTCTTAGCTTTTGTCCCATAACCGGGTGATATGTCATGTAAAAGGCTCGGCCCTGGTGTGTATGTATCTCGTTTGGCTTAATCTTGCATGAATTTCACATACCGTATTTGCAGGTTTGTATATTTAAGTAGTCGACGTTCTATAGCTCCTAAACGTGTTGTTGCTCCTTGGAAAGTGTTTGCAAAAATAGTTTCCGCCATTTTGAAAGGAAGCTTGACGATATTTCTCCCCTTGGAATCTCTTGAGTGAGTGTCACAAGAATGCTCCTCCACCTTCAATTCCTCGGGATCTGGTGGCAGGCCAGCGTTGGTGTCCTTCAAGTCCCAGAATCTTAGGAGTGAGTAGTAAGCACCAACCTGTAAAAGCTAGAGACTTGCTAGATATATTGAACGTAGCTCCACCTAGTGCCCACGCAGAACGAGTTTGTTTCTGATAATCAATAACTTGCCCGTTTCCAAACAATCGATAAAAATCGATATCGAAATGATGTTTTTGAGCTAATCTCTCAGGTTTTAAAAGCTAGAGGCTGTTACTAATGGTTTGTCTTTCGAGGGGCAGCGTCTTTCATGTGCGTATACTTATTTATGTTACAATTAAATGATATCGCTTAAAACACTATTTTAATTCAGAAAATATATAAAAGGCATATGAAAACAAGAGGTTCTAGTCGGGAGCTCCCGACTAGGGGATACCCTCAACCGTCTTATTCCAACACCAAATGCAGCTCGTGCCACTGACCGCGTTACTTGCTGCCGAATCTACACAATAGCCACACCACCCAAAAAAAAAAGAAAGAATTTCCTCGATAGGGTTCGAACTCGTAACATACCGCACTACTTGCCACCGCCTCTACTCAAAAGACACACCAATAATTGAGTACAATCGCAATTGCCATGCTGTTATAGAATTCAAAGCAGTGTGTACATGTATACAGAAATTCTTGGAATTTGCGCTTGCTGCCCCAAAGTCGAGGCCAGCAACAACATGCTTTATTTAATAACTTCTCTGTGAAACGGGGCAAGTTATCGGATATCGGTAACAAACTCGATCTGCGCGGGCACTAGGAGGACTTACAGCTAAAATTTCAAGTCTCTAGCTATTATAAGTTCTGAGATCCTTGCGGGCGGACGGACCGACAGACAGACGGACATGGCTAGATCGACTCGGCTGTTGATGCTGATGAAGAGTATATATACTTTATGGGGTCGGAGATACTTCCTTCTGACTGTTACATACATTTGCACAAACACATTATACATTATATGGGTTCAGGGTATAAACAGGAATCAGACGAAAGAACAATGCCAGAAGCCCAGATAAATGTGGGGATCGAGCTTCTGGAGTCAATAAATTACACAATGTTCTTTTAGTTTAATATTAATACATTCACTTCATACATTCATTTCTTATTGATACAATGACACATTTTCTTATTATACTCAACGAGATCACATGCACGTCTCTTCACTTCAGAAGCTCGAACCTGAAACCGTTTTCTATTGTCGTATGCTCCTGTTATCATCACTTCTGTTTCATAACATGTGTCTGACATTTTATCGGCTACAGGCTCTAATCGATATCTCTATCTGGCAGAGTTACCAGCCCTACATTAAGCTGTCCTGAAAAATCATTCGAGCCGAATGATGGAGCCCATAACTTTATATATTGTGCCACTTTTTTTTTCACCGATCCTTCGTCATCACCTACTTTTTAACAAGATATCGACCTTGTCTCAATTTACGTGTCACCTTATACGGACTTAAGAATTTCCTTTTCAGTTTTAGGCCGGATCCAAATAGTGTACGCGACCATGTCATTGATATTATATGTATTTAAATTCAGGCTTCCTGGACTTGTTGAATGACTGCCGATTTTTGTCTTGATTGCAACTCTATTAGCTCGTTTGACCAGGCCGTTTCCTCGTGGGACTCCTGTTGCTACAAGTAAATGCTAGATGTCATGTTCCTTACAATATTTTTTAAACCTGTTAGAGGTAAAAGCAGTTCCCCTATTTGTGATTATACATTTTGGATTCCCAAAAAATTCGCGGTGCTTAAATAACTTGTCAATTACTTCGTCAGAACCAGTTCTTTTTGTCGGATAAAGGCATACGAACTTGGTAGCGTCGACGATTATTAGTACGTGATTCTATTGCTTCTTTGTCAATTCCACTGGGCCGATATAGTCCACGTGATATGTTCGTAAAGGCCGATTACATTCAAATATCCTTCCTTCTTGCCATGTTTATTTTCACCTACTTTACACTCCATACAACCCCTCTGTAAGTCCTGGAATGGCATATTCTCCCTGCATCAAGTTTTTCTTCACCCCAAAATGTCCTTGCCTATGAGCTGTGTATTAACACATCTCATTTTCCATTCTTGGATGTATAATGATCAAGTCCTTAATTGGATATTTGTGCAGAGCATCATACTTAATTAGGCGTTTGTGCAGAACATCATACTTGCTCCCTAACACTTCTTTAAAGCCTGTACTATAGCGAGTACTTTTCGTCAGCTGCTGTTGTACTCGGCTCATGTACTCTACCGGATGGTAATACGAATCCTCTGAGTCCTCTACGAAAATAGACCCACATATCGTTGAATACCGGTCCTACAGCCGAAGTCTTATCTTTTGATGGTCTTATGGTTAAATCTTCGAATATATATACCCCAAGAATGAAACCTTTTTCTGCAAGACCTGACATTTTTCCCACTTGATACGCAAGTCTAACATCTTTGCGAGCCTTAAAACATTTTGCTTCTTTTCGAAGCCCTCCTGCTCATCTTACGGGATAATTATGTCTACATATGTATAACATCAGCGTACAGTTGTCTATCAATGGTCTCAAAACTGCAAATATATACCATAGCAGGGTAGTTAGAAATCCCGAATGGTAAGAAACAAAATTTGTATTGTCAACTCTTTGTCACAAACGATGTATATTTCCGCGATCACAGGAACATGGAAATACCCATAAGCTTAATCTAGCGCAGACAAAACCTTTCCTTTCTGCAGGTTCTGTACAACGTCGTCTATTAATGCCATTGAAAGTTATAACATATTATTTTCTCATTTAACTTCCTGTAGTCACAACAAAGTCTTTTAGTACCATCCTTTTTCGCAACTAGTGCAACAGGCTAAGCGTATTCAGAAACACTGCGACGAACTATTCCCTCCGCTTACCAATTCTGGATCTGAATTTTGGCTTTCTCATTATCCTCATACGGTAAGTGTCGCGGCATCTGAAAAACTGGAACTTCATCTGTGGGTACTATCTTCAAATCGACTGTGTGTGCTTTTGCTTGCATAATTACATTCTTGATTCATCGGATCAACGCTCTTCTCATCTCGGTACACTCTATCCGCTGCGTGAAAAATAACTCCTTTTGCCCCCATGGTGGTAACAGCAGAATTGAGAACATGGCAAGAACAATAACCTTCGTATAGGGTATCTTTATCACGCACCACATGGAAGCATATCTTTATTGGAACCTCATCCAAACTGGTATCAACTTCGAACGACCCTAGTGAATAAATTCTCTTGCCTCCTATACCGATTAATTTTTTAAAATTTGATATCAAAGCAACTGGAAAATACTGTGTATAATACTTTCACGGATGGTACAAATGTCACTGCACGAATCAAATAATGCCTTTACATGTATGTATGTCGTTCACCAATTTTCACATTTTTAAAAGCTCTATTAAATGTCGTTTGGCAAAGCTGTTGCACGTTTGAAACATTCTTCTCTTTCCGTGTATCCCTTGCCTCACACTGATTTGTTTTGTGTCCAACTTTATTGCAATTAAATCAATTGACACCACTTTATTTGCAGTGTCTCGCTATGTAATTGCTGCATCCACACTTGAAATAACATCATTCGTCTTTGTCATTTTTATCTAAACTGATTTTAAACTTTACTTTTGTCTTAAATCCTTGATCCACCCTTTTTTTCATAGATCTTCATTTTCTCGCGGAATTCGTAAAAATTAGTTGCATGGTACAGACATCCTTTATTTTCTTTTGATTGAATAATATATTCCATAATACTTTCTTCATCCAAATTAGATTGTTTTGCTAGTGTAGTCATACTAAGGAATTATTCAGTTAGGGTTTCTTTATGGGTCTTCTTCCTCTTCTCTTGCAACTTGTGCACCTGTTTCGCTGTTAGCTTTTCACTAAATTAATCCTTCAGTGCCTCCTTCAAAGGATTCCAATCATTAAGGTTGTTTTGACTGTCCAAAATAACTTCGCAGCTTTATTGACTAGCTGCCTTCCATAAATGAATTTTTGTAAATACATACATAGGTACAATAAACTTTATTTAAACCAGAAATAAACCATTTATTTCTGGAAAAACATTTCCAGTCAATGCTGTAAGGGAATTATCAATGTCTCTCTATATGAACTCCATGGTTACAGGTCAATAACTTGTTAAGTCTGACTCTAAGGTTTCTACCAGACAGATTTCTGGTTCTGAGTGTTCTGTTTTTTCGTATATAAAACCTTTTAAGCTTTCTGGTCTTTGATCAAAATACGAAATTAATTATTAATTTAATCTTTGTTGTAAGCCTTCTTTAACACCTTTCCTTTGCAATTTAAGCTCCTCTAATGTTTCTTTTAATTCAGTTACTATGAGTTGTGTGTTCGCTGTAACGCATATTTTCCTTTTAACAATTCATCTTAGTAAGACAATTTAAACTTTTATACATAAGTTTTTCGCGATTTTTCCACACATGCGGGTGGGAATTCCCGAAACCTCGTCTTACCGTGTCCCATCATCACATAAGGTAACTACAGTGAAAATTTCAGCTTCCTCTTACGATTGTGCGTTGATCACCAATCAGTCAGTCAGTTTTATACATAGAGATAATGGTAGCAACAAAGGTAGTAGAGGAAAGTAAATATGCAAAAATGCAGACGAGATATTGAGTTTTTGGGATATAAGGTGACCGGAAGGACACAGTACCAAATGACTCTCATATAGAATCGTTCAAAACTAAGCAGTACCACAAAACATTACATTACATCCGTGCCTAGGGTTTTCCTTATATTTTAGACGCTTTATGTTATCATTTCCGATAATAGCAAAACCATTGGGCGAATTGATAAGAGTAAGTGGTCGTTTTCTCCTAGACAAAGAAAAGCTAGAGGTATTTATTTATACTGCTCAAAAAAAGCTAACGAACCGCTTAGCCATTTTCACCCCCAACAGAGAAACTGAGTTTCTTACCGATGTACTGTTACAGAGACAAGATGACGGAAAATGTATCACATTTCGTTCTATTCGATTAAAACACCAGAAGTAGAATCTCGCTATCATAGCTTTGAGTTAGAGACTTTATCAATTTTATCATTGCGTCACTTTTAGAGCATATGCCACTTAAAATAATTACTGATTGTATTTTGCTAGCATTGCTCAGTGGTCCTTAGAGTTGGAAAACTATAATAACTCTATTGTGTAAAAATTTGGTGCTAGTACGGCAAATTTGGACGCGTTGAGTAGACAATCTCATGTGACAAAGTTAATGTAAAATAATGGGAATAATAGGGAGTATAGCCATAAAGTAAAGCATAGAGGCACTGTAAAGTATAAAGATAACGCAGATCATCGTAGATTATAGAGCAAAGAGGTAGTCCTAACAAGAAAGAGGCTCTAATCGGGAGTTCCCGACTAGGGGATACCCTGAACCCCCTTATACAAACACCAAACGCAGCTCGCTTTACGAGCTCGTTTGCTTTAGGAGTAATAAAAATAAATTTAAAACAAGTAAGAGGCTCCTATCGGGAGCTCCCGGCTAGGGAATACCCTGAACCCTCTTCTTCCAACACCAAATCCAGCTAGTGCTAAGCGCTCGTTTCAATTAGTAGTAATAAAAATCAATAAAAAAAGATTGTTTCCTCGGTAGGGTTCGAACTCGCAACAGACCACACTTCTTGCCGCCGCCTCTACTCAACAGCCACACCAATAATTGAGTCTCAAAGAGAAAAAAACAAATTAAAATAGCAGTACAAAAAACAATACAATCGCAATCGGAATTCTGTTGATAGAATTTTCGCTTGCTGCCAGCCAAAGCACGTTTTCTTTAATAACTTCTGTGTTTCTTAACCGATCTTGATGAAACTTTTTACAGTAGATCTTTTTGTGCTATAGAATATTTGTATATTCTCAAAAAGTTACAAATACAAAAAGCACAAATACATTATACCCTTATTACCCATTTTTAATGGGTTCAGGGTATAAAAAAATGTTTCTAGATTGTACTCGAACGCATAACCAACCGAACTACTTGCCACCACCTCTATTCGGCAGCAATACCAACAATTTATTTTTATCGAAAAAAATAAAATAAAAATAGCAGCACATACATACAGCACAGAATACAGTACAATCGGAATTAAAATGCTGTTTATAGAATTTAATACAGACTCGCATGAATGTGTGTGTGTACATGTATACAAAAATTCCTGCGCTTTGCACTTGCTGAGATTTGCTCAAAAAAAGGATTTTGATTTCGATTTTAATCTTTTGCTTGGAAATGGGACATGTTATAATACTTCGAGTTCTACATTTGTCCTGTAAGAGTTATATATATCAGATCAAGGTACATGTTTTACATCGATAAAGTTTGCGAATTTCCCTATTACCCAACACTTTTACAATGTCAATAAAATCATACAAAAATCACATGCATTTATGACAATTTTTTGCCAGTTCTAGACATTTTAAAATGTCATAAAAACGACAGCAGAATAAAAAACTCGCAGAAATCCCAGACAAATTCTTACGAAGCCTGTAGGGAGACTGTGATAACGTTTAAGTTTCCTAAAAATGATTTATCCAAATTAATCCTCCACTGTATGATTATTACTCAATGGGCCTAATCTATGACATTCAGAATCATATAGTCTTCGTCTGGCTAACAGTTACATGATGAAGTTTTTGCTATGATGATTTTCATTGAAAACATTTTCGAAATTATCGCGTTCAATTCAAAAAGCATTGGGTTGCTATTTGTAGCACCTCTACTTCTTATTACTCTACTTAGATTAAAAAGTTATTCCAAAGCATCTTGATTAAGCCGCGACAAAATTAAAAAGAAAGCATTGGAATCTTCCCTTCAAATGTTTTATGACAGCATTACGACTGAATTCATTGTGAGAATCAACCCATCAATACAGTAGACCGTTTTGGGATAAGGACATTTCATAAAATAGTCTTTCATTTCAGTAATGTATTTTTATACCCTTGCAGAGGGTATTCCAATTTTTTCTCGAAATGTGTAACGCATAGAAGAAGACCCCATAAAGTTTATATATTCTTGATCAGTATCAACAGCCGAGTCGATATAGCCATGTCCGTCTGTCTGTTTCTATGCGAACTAGTCTCTCAGTTTTAAAGCTTTTGTCATGCAACTTTGCAGAAGTTCCTCTGTTGCCAGACGCAGTACATATGTCGGAACCGGCTGGATCATATAGCTGCCATACGAACGATTGGTCGAATAGTAGGTTCTTAGATGAAGAACTTTTTTGTTTATTAAGATATCTTCAACAAACTCGGAGTTTATTAGTTTTATTATGCGTCTCATATACATGCAAAGTCCTATCAACATCGGACCACTATATCATATAACTGCTATAGGAACGGTCGGTCGACAATTAAGCTGTAGCACAAACTATACAATGCATAGATATGTCAAACACCAGAATAATCGGATCACGATAAATCGCATCGACTGAGCCCCATGGGTGCCCGCGAGATCTACAAACATACATATGTTTGTCGCGAGGCAGAGATATTTTCTTCAATTGTGTGCCCTTTGTGCCTGTGGTAGCAAACGGCACACACATTCAAATGCTCTATGTATTTCTTGGTCCACTCATACATAATAAAAAGAATCTGATCTATTTTCGTTAAATAAAAACTTGAACGACCCAAATGAAATACTTATATTTTATATTCTAAAATTTTTAATTACTGGGGGACCTACTTTGCTTAAAATCAAAAAAATAGCTAAGTCGTATTTCTGCAAGAGTAAATCGTCGTCGGCTTGTCGAAGAATTCTAAAAAAAGACCAAAAATTGAACAATTTAAAATCTTGCGACTTGATACCTGTGCACCCGCACACTCTTTCGAGGAAGCAGTCGTGTGATATTATAAAAGGGTTTTGCCTGTTCAAATGCAAAATTGCTCTGAACCGCCCGTGTCGCTCGTTTACTCTTTGATATGGATCCAGACGCATGCTGGACATTCTGATCGTTAACTGCCTGCCATAAAAACCTTTAACCAAAAATATTTACAATTTCAAAAAAAACATAAAAAGATCACTTGCATTTGTTCCATTTGTTCAAAGAGCGTGTGTAGAGCTCGAAATTCAGAAATGCTAAAAACATCAAATCTTGTCAAATTTACATCTGGCAGGCAGGCAGGCAACCAACACGCACACAAACGCATAAATACTTCCATTGATATAGAAAAGTGTGTAAGTGTGTGTGATTGGCAGGTCCAAAAAGTTATCATGCACACATGCCACCGTTCAGGTCCCCTTACCCTTACAACAAGCATGGCAAATAGGAGTTTTGCACATGAACAGGCCAAACCCTTTAATAATGTCACCCAACTGCTCCTTCGAAAGTGTGCGTGTGCACAAGTAGCAAGTCGCAAAGTCTTTTCTTAGAACTCTTCGACAAGCCGACGATGATTTACCCTTGCAGAAATAGGACTTAGTATTTTATTTTATTTTAAGCAAAATAGGTCCCCACAGTAAACAAAATTATTAAAATATAAAATATAAATAAAATGACATGACAAAGATTATAAAAATAAAATGACAAATATTTTAGACGACTTATGCGCGTATAGAACACTGAGACAGGATCCGACATCAAGACTACAGACAAAGAATAACAACTTCGTGGCACAATTATTCAGGATGGGTCTTATTTCAAAGGACGAAAGGAATAAGATGACTAAAACAACAGCGGTACCTCCGAGAATATATGGACTACCAAAAATACACAAGGAAGGAACACTACTGACACCAATATGTTCCTCCATCGGATCTCCATCTTACGGGCTGTGCAAATACATAATACAAATATTAAAAAACTCTAGGTACATCAAGAACGCGGTAGATTTTAAAGACAGACTTGACAACTCCCATATTAGAGAAGAAGAAACATTAGTATCATTTGACTTAGTATCCCTATTTCCCAGCATACCAATAGAATTAGCACTTGACACAATAAGACAAAAATGGACCAAATTAGAAGAGCACACGAGCATACCAAAACAACTATTTATGGACATAGTTATATTCTGCATTCAGAAACACAGATATTTTAAATACGAAGTCAAAATATACACACAATTAAAAGGAATGCCAATGGGATCACCGGCCTCCCCAGTAATCGCAGATATAGTAATGGAGGAACTGTTGGACAAGATTACAGATAAATTAAAAATAAAACCAAGACTCTTGACCAAATAAGTAGATGACCTTTTTGCCATAACTGACAAAATGGAAGTGAAGAAAATTCTAAAAGAATTGAATTCCTTCCACAAGCAGCACAATTCCTTGTAAGCAGAATGGACAACACACTCAAAATAAAGTGGTATAAGAAACCCATAGCCTCCGGACGAATACTCAACTTCAATTCAAACCACCCAAAGAGTATAATAATCAATACAGCACTAGGCTGTATGAATAGAATGATTAACATATCGGACACAATATATCACAAAGAAATTGAACATGAAATCAAAAAACTCTTGACCAAAAATGACTTCCCACAAAATACAATCAAAACATTATTAAAAAGACGACAAATCGAAAGAAAAAAAAAGCCAACAGAACCTGCTAAAATATACAAATCCCTTATATATGTACCACGACTATCAGAACGCCTCACAAACTCAGACTGTTATAACAAACAAGATATAAAAGTAGCACACAAACCGACGAATACATTACAAAAATTCTTCAACAAGAAAATGTCGAAAATCCCGATGATCGACAAAAGCAACGTCGTTTACCAAATACCATGTGGCGGGGAAAACAACAACAAGTGCAATAGTGTCTACATAGGTACAACAAAATCGAAGCTAAAAACAAGGATTAGTCAACATAAATCGGACTTCAAATTAAGACATCAAAATAATATACAGAAAACAGCACTTATGACCCATTGTATGAAAAGCAACCACACACAAAATTTTGGTGAAACAACAATCTTACAACAAGAACAACACTACAACAAGCGACACACATTGGAAACATATGTAATTAACACACCATCCAAGGGAAGTACATATGTATGTATATGAATTTGAGAAGATTGCAACATTCTGTTGCGCATGTGACGTCACAGCTTAAGGCTTTTTGTGTGCGATCGTGGCGTACATTATTATGAAAGACCCTATTAATATATTACTTTAATATACGTAATAAAGAAAGAAATATATTCTAAGCATCACAAGATATGAAATTCTTTAAAACGTGACGTAATAGTATATGATGTTGACGCGCCGTATGCGTAACCCTTTGATTTAAATGGCATGGCCTGCTCGCATTCGATTTTTCTACCTACTTGCGCCGAGACTCGGCTATGCAACAACAACATTAGAACCCAAATAGTGTTGTTGTTGTTTCTACGCGCCGCCTTGTTGGAACGACAGAGAAACCAGCAACAAACACAGTGGCATTATTTGTCGCTTTTCTTTGCACTGAGTTTCCTATGTCCTCATCATCGCGCAGAAACTTTTGAAGATCAAGACGGACGACGAAAAAAAAATGGGTTTTCGTGCGCACTGTTGTTGTTTTGCAAGTGATTTGTTGTTGCTTCCTATAGTAAATGAGCTTTATTTTTGAGTTGGATTTTGCGTTTGCGGACCAACTCGATCTACCTCTCGGGATTTTTACACATTTCAAGAAAAAATTGGAATACCCTCTGCAAGGGTATAAAAATACATTACTGAAATGAAAGACTATTTTATGAAATGTCCTTACCCCAAAACGGTCTACTGTATTGATGGGTTGATTCTCACAATGAATTCAGTCGTAATGCTGTCATAAAACATTTGAAGGGAAGATTCCAATGCTTTCTTTTTAATTTTGTCGCGGCTTAATCAAGATGGTTTGGAATAACTTTTTAATCTAAGTAGAGTAATAAGAAGTAGAGGTGCTACAAATAGCAACCCAATGCTTTTTGAATTGAACGCGATAATTTCGAAAATGTTTTCAATGAAAATCATCATAGCAAAAACTTCATCATGTAACTGTCAGCCAGACTATATGATTCTGAATGTCATAGATTAGGCCCATTGAGTAATAATCATACAGTGGAGGATAAATTTGGATAAATCATTTTTAGGAAACTTAAACGTTATCACAGTCTCCCTACAGGCTTCGTAAGAATTTGTCTGGGATTTCTGCGAGTTTTTTATTCTGCTGTCGTTTTTATGACATTTTAAAATGTCTAGAACTGGCAAAAAATTGTCATAAATGCATGTGATTTTTGTATGATTTTATTGACATTGTAAAAGTGTTGGGTAATAGGGAAATTCGCAAACTTTATCGATGTAAAACATGTACCTTGATCTGATATATATAACTCTTACAGGATAAATGTAGAACTCGAAGTATTATAACATGTCCCATTTCCAAGCAAAAGATTAAAATCGAAATCAAAATCCTTTTTTTGAGCAAATCTCAGCAAGTGCAAAGCGCAGGAATTTTTGTATACATGTACACACACACATTCATGCGAGTCTGTATTAAATTCTATAAACAGCATTTTAATTCCGATTGTACTGTATTCTGTGCTGTATGTATGTGCTGCTATTTTTATTTTATTTTTTTCGATAAAAATAAATTGTTGGTATTGCTGCCGAATAGAGGTGGTGGCAAGTAGTTCGGTTGGTTATGCGTTCGAGGACAATCTAGAAACATTTTTTTATACCCTGAACCCATTAAAAATGGGTAATAAGGGTATAATGTATTTGTGCTTTTTGTATTTGTAACTTTTTGAGAATATACAAATATTATATAGCACAAAAAGATCTACTGTGAAAAGTTTCATCAAGATCGGTTAAGAAACACAGAAGTTATTAAAGAAAACGTGCTTTGGCTGGCAGCAAGCGCAAAACATGTACACACACATTCATGCGCGTCTTTATTGAATTCTATCAACAGAATTCCGATTGCGATTGTATTGTTTTTTGTACTGCTATTTTAATTTGTTCTCTTTGAGACTCAATTATTGGTGTGGCTGTTGAGTAGAGGCGGCGGCAAGAAGTGTGGTCTGTTGCGATATGCTTATATGCTTCTAAATGTCATAGATTAGGCCCATTGAGTAATAAATATACAGTGGAGGTTTTTGATCAAACCTCTTTTTTTTCAAAAAATTTGATACAAGATACCGAGGTTGCAAAAACAAACAACACCCGGCTGACTGCAGCTACTTCCGCCGACGCCCAAAATTCAATGACAACTTCAGAACATTTCCATTAGAACCCAAAACAAAAATAATCAAAACAAACGACTCGACAATGAAAAAACAAATGACAAAAAAGGCATTACTTGCTATACCTTTTTGTTTTGGGCTACAGCGTATGATCTAAGCTACTGCACTCTTCCAACTCATTGTTGTGGTTTCTAAGCACTGCTATGCCTATAATTCGCAAAGCCACAAAGTCATGTCTTTGTCTCCAATCTCTGATTATCATTTTTCATTTTGGGACCAGCAAAATAGGATATTTTAACTATTGATCAGTGCTGTAACCAAACACCAAATTTAAAAATTTACAAATTTTTATTCAATGTCAGAGAAAAATAATACTTCGTATTTACTGTGGAACTATTGGTACAATCATTAATAAATGTTTTCTTTAAAAATTATATACGATTACTATAAATAAGGGTATCAACGTGTTCCGGAACTGCTTGTTTCTCTTTGGGCCGCGCCGGCTGGCTCATTGGTTCTCTGGGTGTAGTCCCATCCCTGGCCCGCAGTCCGCACAATCGATATCAACAAAAGCTATATCGTCTGTAGCAAAACTGACCTACACAACACTATTCAAAATGAACCACCTAATCGATAACAACAAAAATCGGAACTTCTAACAAATGAACAACACTAACAGCTGAAACAACAAGAAAATGTAAACAACAAAGGTGAGACGCTCAATATAAATTAACAAAAACTAAACATTTTCTTTCTTATTTATTTGGCAGCCGCAATACTCGTTTGGACCTTTTTCCTTCGCTGTTCGCACTTTAGGAAATTTTCTTAAGTGAAACTAGGCGTAAGTACATATATACATATTTATTTATAAAAAAGAACTGAATCTAATGATGGTAAAAAAATCTTTTCTTTGTCAGGGGTTTCGAACATGAGTCTACGTTTGACTTTGCCTGCAACTCGGGGTGAAGAAGGACGACATAGAACGTACTCACTCGGATGATGTGGGCGTGGTCTCGCCCGTGGCCGCTTCTTAGCCTATCCGCCTGGATAGCGTCGGTGATCAGTACGCCGAGGGCATGGCTGACGTGCGCCGCTGCGTCGAAACCTGGCCTGGGTGTGACTCTGTTGGCCTCTCTGGTCCGCGAGCTGGTCCCTTCGTTGCCGGAACCGTGGGTCGTTTCTTTTATTAATTGTCTTATTTATTTTTATTTGTTCGTCCCGTGTCGCATGTAACTTTTAAGTTTTTTTAATATTTGTATATCGTAAATGTTTGAATTCATGTTTCATTATTAAACCGCGAAAAAATATTCATTTGTTAATTTTTATTTATACCCGTCTGCTTAGTTGGCTGGATAGAAAACTTTTCTAACGTATTTTATTATGGAGCCGACATGCAAAAAATAAAAACTTTTGTCTTCTCGAGCACGGCACGCCCGACGTTGACCGCTAACCAAATCGAACTCCCTGCTGTACCTTTGGGCAGCAACATCATCGGTGCCGAATTTCGGCACACGCATACATATACGAGGCGGGCACCGTTGCTGCCCATCTGCACAGCTGCACTTTAGGGTCAACGGATCAGTTGTAGGCAAAGGGCATTAACAAGGGCACCCGATCCGCTCTCCTCCTAATCTCTCTATGAGCGAATCGGTTGCCCAATCATTATCGCTCAATGGCGTTACCCCTCCCTGTCGATCGCAAGCCGGGCGTTGCCACTCTTCAATAATTGGGCGCCGCTGTGTGCCCGGTTCCACCTCCGATACTCCGCTCATACGACAAAAAATAATAATAAACGCAACCAACTAGGCAAGCTATCGATGCTGCCACTAAAGTCAAATGCAACATCACAACGCAGATTATTGCAAACGAATGGACGACGTGTTTACAATTAATCTGCTTGCGCATTTTCTATATTGGTTGCCCAGCCGGCTAATTAGAAAGCCCAACGTAGGCCACACCCACGACCCTGAGAGGTCAGCACCGGGACTGTCGCCGCCAACGTCTCTATAGGAGTTCCGTTCGGAAACCGAAGTCTTTGACGGGATCCATGGCGTCCTTGCCGTCAAACCCGCTGTTCCCCTGTTCGAGCTTTAGGTATGCCCCTTCAAATTCTTTATCGTCCGCCTTCGGCGGAAAATCACCAGCTCTTCGGTCCTCCACTCGGAAGATTCGGTTGTTGGCGCTGCGCCCGTTCCTATCCTGGGGACTCCTGACAAACCTCGTTCTGGGGGGTAGATACCTCTTCCTACGCGCGCCTTGTCTGTGTGGTTTCGGCGGTACCGGCGGAGAATACGTTTGGCTCTGGAGCCCTTCGTCATACGGGATTGCACCTGTTTCCGGTCTGAGCACGTCAATGATGTCCTTCATCATCTCCAGGAAGCCCGCTCGCATCTCATCTTGGTTGGACTCGCTGATGCAAGATGGCAGAGCATGCAGATATGTCTGGTGGGCTTGTGCAATTGCCGCGTTCACTGCCGACCTGTTTACGGAATCGATAAGTGGTTTTGGGAACTCTAGGTTCCCCTTCGCCGGGATCTCTCTCTCTCTCTCTGGAACTCCCTATTCCTCAGCCATGTATGACTCCTAACAACAAGGCACTAACCTAACTTTTAATAACACCAATACATATCAATCTTACCGACCACT
Source organism: Drosophila montana (assembly GCF_035044405.1). Lineage (NCBI taxonomy): Eukaryota > Metazoa > Arthropoda > Insecta > Diptera > Drosophilidae > Drosophila > Drosophila montana. The sequence goes on along the minus strand of NW_026998750.1, from coordinate 299,354 downwards.
ACAACTATTTAGAAATGAATAAATAACTACACCAAATTACCTATCGACGACAAATCTTGCTAATATTTACATAAATTTAAATAAATATATAAATAACTAACCACAATATTCACTATCGCCAACAAAAATAACTCACTTGCGCTAAAAAATCTTACAAATAGTATTAACTTAAGAATTAAATAAATATCGACAGCAGAAATAACTCACAATAATTTTCCATGTTATAATTAAGTTTCATATAATTCGGGGAAGAGAAAACCAATCCTAACACAGGCTAACTTCTGGGAACCTTTGGGGCATGCCGTGAGACAGGTGCGCGCAGAGTGAGACATAACAAATATTAAACATTAAACAAACTCTAACAAGACCTACCCTAAATCACATTTTATCACAGGTTATTTTGCCAAGGCGGCTACCACCAGGCTACGATGGACGGTCGCGAAAATTCGCCAACATGCGAAGATGACTTACCGCGACAAGAAAACTCCCCATGTTAATGGACACCATGGCCACCACCATCCGTCTCCGTCGCTCTTCTGGCCATTCTTAGGGTATGCAGTGGGACGATGGGGCGCAGGCTGTATTCCACATCGTCCTGGGTCAACTGTCTCCGAAGCTCATATAACTACGGTCAGCATACATCCAACATTAACACAAAATGAGACAAAAAACTAATAATCGAATAAATACCATCTGAAAAAACTACCCTAATATCACCTTTGTCATACGATGGACGGTCGCGATCCTGAAGCCAAGGGAAACTTTTCGTTGAATCGCATTGATTTTTTTATTTCTTTTTTTGATTTCCGCCCCGACTTCAAAGAAGCAGGGTGATTCTTCAAAAATTCGGCGCCATATTGTTACGGAACTACTTGTTTCTCTTTGGGCCGCGCCGGCTGGCTCATCGGTTCTCTGGGTGTAGTCCAATCCCTGGCCCACAGTCCGCACAATCGATATCAACAAAAGCTACATCGGACCTACACAACACTATCTAAAATGAACCACATAATCGATAACATCAAACAGCCGGAACTATTAACAAATGAACAACACTAACAGCTGAAACAACAAGAAAATGTAAACAACAAAGGTGAGACGCTCAAAATAAATTAACAAAAAAAGACTATTAACCCACTTTCCTCTTCCAGATCGGGTCCCGGTTCCGGACCCAGCGTACCCGCCCCTACTGAGACGATCACCTGATCTCGACTCCCTCATTTTGGCCACTAGATGGCCCGCATCAAACCGTGTCGGCTGTCATGCCTCCTCTCCCTATCAATTGAGACTTAGCCGGACATTTCTCTCTTCAGTAGGTGCGTATAATTGGTTGTGTTTCTTTTAATTATTAACAATTTTAACATCTCTTATCTCCTAGTTTTACAGGGTATCCCCATTCTGCAATTTATTCTATGCAAGCTGACATTGTCTTCAATTCGTCAACAGGTGCGTTCTATTGCTTTGCTTTGCCTTATAATTATCACAATTATGTATTAATTTCTAAAATTTCATTTATCTTACAGAATACATTTTATTTAATTTACAACATTAAATGGAACAGGCGACGAAACACTGCAAAGTTATTGCCAGTCGCCGCAAAAAGGAAAACAAGAAAACAATTATGAGGCAATCGTTGCACCGATTTAGGAACAGTGTACCCACGCAAATACTTATAACCGGGTATTTCACGATAATCAGTCGTGCAACAGGTAGGTGATATATGTATTAACTCGCTTATTTCTACCTTACCCTACCTAAAGAACTTTCTGGGGGTGGTAAGGGGCGATAGAAAGGGGTAATTCAAGTTAGGGTGCATAACCTTTGGAGTTTTCCCTCACTGTTCGCACTCTAAAGTGAATCTTGGCGTAAGTGTCTATGTATATATATATAATTTACAAAAAAAAAAAATAAATTTAACAACTACAAAAAATCTGCTCTCTTTCAGGAGGCACAATCAGGAGTCTACGTCTGACTCTGCCAATTACTCGGGCGAGGAGGGGCGAAATGGAACTGACTCACTCGGAGGATGTGGGCGTGGTCTCGCCTGTGGCCGATTCTTCGCTGTTGGAGCCCGGTCGTTGGTGGCTCGTCTCGCCGTCTTTATGGTTGCGCCGAGGCTTGGCTGACGTGCGCCGCTGATAATGCTGACATGCACCGCTGATATGGCTGACGTGCGCCGCTGAGCCAAATCCTGGCCGTTGGGGTGACTTCGTGGAACTCTCTGGTCCGAGGGCTGGTCCCTTCGTTGCCGGAGCCGTATATTTTATTTATTTATTTATGTATTTTATTTATTTACCAATGCTGGTAGCTTTCAGGCTATTATAACTTACAAAATATTATCTTAAATAACTAATTAACTAAACAGAAAATATGAAACTTAAAGAAAATGTAGAATTAATGAGTTTTAAAGGAAGAATTCTTTAAGCTTATGTTTAACATGAGCACTACTGGCAGAAAAATCAAAACGCATTCCAGTTGGAAGACTGTTATAAAGCTTTAGTGATCTGATCATAGGCTCGTTACTTGCATAAGCAGTTCTATGAGTCCCCACAGCAAACGGCAAATGGTATCGCAAAGATCTGCTTGGCACATTAAAATAAACGCGAGCTAGAAGGGAAGGGCAGTCAATTATTCCTACAATTAAGTTGTTTAGAAAAAGCAGTGCTGAAATCATTCTCCTATCTTCCAGAGATGACAAATGTAGTAGTCGACACCTAGCTGTTAATAGTCTTATGATTTTTAAACCCTGAACCCATTAAAAATGGGTAAACAGGGTATTATGTATTTGTGCAAATGTATGTAACAGGCAGAAAGTATATATATTCTTGATCAGCATCAATACCCGAGTCGATCTAGCATGTCCGTCTGTCCGTATGTATGAACGCAAGGATCTCATAACCTATAAGAGCTAGAGACTTGAAATTAGCTGTAGGTCCTCCTAGTCCCCGCGCATATCGAGTTTGTTTCCGATATACGATAACTTGCCCCATTTCCAAGTAATCGATAAAAATCGATATCGAAATCTTGTTTTTTGAACAATTTCGCCAAATAATATGAGCTAGAGTCACCAAGCTTGACATGTAGCTTCTAGAATAGTATATATATATCGAGTATCTTTCATTTTATACCTATCGCCTCTTGGAAGAAGAGGGTTCAGGGTATCCCCTAGTCGGGAGCTCCCGACTAGAACCTCTTACTTGCTATTTGTTCGTCTCGTGTCGCACGTAAGTTTTTAAGTTTTTCTAATTGTTGTATATTTTGACACAATGTTTAAATTCGGTTTTTATTATTAAACCGCAAAAAAATGTCATTGTTTAATTTTAATTTGCGGAAAACTTTTCTGGAAAATTTTTTTCTTTTATGGGGCCGACATGTAAAAATAAACTAAACTTTAAGCTCGCTTCGAGCTGGTACGCCCGCCGTTGGCCGCTGATGAAATCGAACTCCCTCCTGTACATTTGGGTCGACGGCCCAAATGAAGGCCAAGGGCGTATCCAAGGGCAGGCGATCCGCTCTCCTTATAATCTCTTTAAGAGCGAATCGGGCGGCCAATAGCAATCGCCCCTTTTGGCGCCATGGATCGCAAGCCCGGCATTGCCACTCTTCAATAAATTGGGCTCCGCTGTGGGCCCAGCTTCACCCCCGAAACTCTGACCCTATGACAAAAGATATCGGCCTGGCCGATAATAAAGATCGCACCCAACTAGGCAAACTATCGATGCTGCCGATAACGTCAAATGCAACATCACCACGCAGATTATTGTAAACGCGAACCCGACCGTTGCAATAGAAACTGCGTGCGCATTTCCTATACTGGTTCGCCAAGCCGGCTAATTAGAATGTCCAACGTAGGCCACATCCACGATTCTGATCTACACCCGTATGTCCTTCGCATGGAACACTTCTAGGGGCTTCCCTTTCAAGTCTTCCAGCAGGTACGAGTTGTTGCCTACTCGACGCACTACTCTGGCCTTAAGCAACTTTCTTGCAAATTTGGCGTTAAAAGCTTTCACAAAATCGCTCAACACAAAATTGCGTCGGTAGACTTCTTGGCCGGGTGCCGCCTGGAACACCCGGGCTCGAGTGTTGTACTGCTGATGACTTCTTTCGTAAGCCTGGTAGTTGGCTTTGGACTCGCTGTCTGATCAGGTGTATTTTGTCTGCTGGGTGCAAATGAGAAATCTCATGATCACCCAGAGACCCTAACCTACGAGCCAATTTGTAGCATGCCCCATTTAGCCACGTATGATGTCCGAAAACGCCAAAAAAATGAGTCACCCCCGTTGCTGTGTGTATGGCATTGCGTGTGGACACCTCTATTTCCGGAAGGTAGAGGTCCCACTCGCGGTGATCTTGCTTTAGATACGACCGGATCGCCGACAACACGGTACGATTAACTCGCTCGCTTGCATTGCTCTGTGGCGCGTAGACTGCAGTGCGCATGTGCGAGATGTTGAAAGCTGAGATCATGTTTTGGAATATACTTGATATGAACTGTCGACCGTTGTCAAAGTGGATGACCTCGGGTACTGCAAACTTATAGAAAACCTCGCTGACCAAAAAATCCACAACGTTAAGAGCCGTAGCCTCTCGCATTGCTTTCAAGAAAGTGAATTTTGAAAAATGGTCGACTACCACTAAGATCCAAGCGTGCCCTTGCTTCGAACTTGGGTACTTTCCCAGTTTTTGGAATGGTCGCTCGGTCACTACCCTTTTTTCCTAGACCCACTTGCATGCGAAAGTTCTGTGCCTTGACTTCCTTGCATGTCACGCACTGTCTTACCCCATCCCTTACCTGACTGCCAAGGGCAGGCGATCCGCTCTCCTTATAATCTCTTTAAAAGCGAATCGGGCGGCCAATAGCAATCGCCCCTTTTGGCGCCATGGATCGCAAGCCCGGCATTGCCACTCTTCAATAAATTGGGCTCCGCTGTGGGCCCAGCTTCACCCCCGAAACTCTGACCCTATGACAAAAGATATCGGCCTGGCCGATAATAAAGATCACACCCAACTAGGCAAACTATCGATGCTGCCGATAACGTCAAATGCAACATCACCACGCAGATTATTGTAAACGCGAACCCGACCGTTGCAATAGAAACTGCGTGCGCATTTCCTATACTGGTTCGCCCAGCCGGCTAATTAGAATGTCCAACGTAGGCCACATCCACGATTCTGATCTACACCCGTATGTCCTTCGCATGGAACACTTCTAGGGGCTTCCCTTTCAAGTCTTCCAGCAGGTCCGAGTTGTTGCCTACTCGACGCACTACTCTGGCCTTAAGGAACTTTCTTGCAAATTTGGCGTTAAAAGCTTTCACAAAATCGCTCAACACAAAATTGCGTCGGTAGACTTCTTGGCCGGGTGCCGCCTGGAACACCCGGGCTCGAGTGTTGTACTGCTGATGACTTCTTTCGTAAGCCTGGTAGTTGGCTTTGGACTCGCTGTCTAATCAGGTGTATTTTGTCTGCTGGGTGCAAATGAGAAATCTCATGATCACCCAGAGACCCTAACCTACGAGCCAATTTGTAGCATGCCCCATTTAGCAACATATGATGTCCGAAAACGCCAAAAAAATGAGTCACCCCCGTTGCTGTGTGTATGGCATTGCGTGTGGACACCTCTATTTCCGGAAGGTAGAGGTCCCACTCGCGGTGATCTTGCTTTAGATACGCCCGGATCGCCGACAACACGGTACGATTAACTCGCTCGCTTGCATTGCTCTGTGGCGCGTAGACTGCAGTGCGCATGTGCGAGATGTTGAAAGCTGAGATCATGTTTTGGAATATACTTGATATGAACTGTCGACCGTTGTCAAAGTGGATGACCTCGGGTACTGCAAACTTATAGAAAACCTCGCTGACCAAAAAATCCACAACGTTAAGAGCCGTAGCCTCTCGCATTGCTTTCAATAAAGTGAATTTTGAAAAATGGTCGACTACCACTAAGATCCAAGCGTGCCCTTGCTTCGAACTTGGGTACTTTCCCAGTTTTTGGAATGGTCGCTCGGTCACTACCTCTTTTCCTAGACCCACTTGCATGCGAAAGTTCTGTGCCTTGACTTCCTTGCATGTCACGCACTGTCTTACCCCATCCCTTACCTGACTAGCCATGCCAGGCCAGTAAAACTGCCGACGTAAGGTCTCGAGCGTTGTCACGACACACGACAGTAATCGATAAAAATCGATATCGAAATCTTGTTTTTTGAACAATTTCGCCAAATAATATGAGCTAGAGTCACCAAGCTTGACATGTAGCTTCTAGAATAGTATATATATATCGAGTATCTTTCATTTTATACCTATCGCCTCTTGGAAGAAAGAGTTAGGGTATCCCCTAGTCGGGAGCTCCCAACTAGAACCTCTTACTTGCTATTTGTTCGTCTCGTGTCGCACGTAAGTTTTTAAGATTTTCTAATTGTTGTATATTTTGACACAATGTTTAAATTCGGTTTTTATTATTAAACCGCAAAAAAATGTCATTGTTTAATTTTAATTTGCGGAAAACTTTTCTGGAAAATTTTTTTCTTTTATGGGGCCGACATGTAAAAATAAACTAAACTTTAAGCTCGCTTCGAGCTGGTACGCCCGCCGTTGGCCGCTGATGAAATCGAACTCCCTCCTGTACATTTGGGTCGACGGCCCAAATGAAGGCCAAGGGCGTATCCAAGGGGAGGCGATCCGCTCTCCTTATAATCTCTTTAAGAGCGAATCGGGCGGCCAATAGCAATCGCCCCTTTTGGCGCCATGGATCGCAAGCCCGGCATTGCCACTCTTCAATAAATTGGGCTCCGCTGTGGGCCCAGCTTCACCCCCGAAACTCTGACCCTATGACAAAAGATATCGGCCTGGCCGATAATAAAGATCGCACCCAACTAGGCAAACTATCGATGCTGCCGATAACGTCAAATGCAACATCACCACGCAGATTATTGTAAACGCGAACCCGACCGTTGCAATAGAAACTGCGTGCGCATTTCCTATACTGGTTCGCCCAGCCGGCTAATTAGAATGTCCAACGTAGGCCACATCCACGATTCTGATCTACACCCGTATGTCCTTCGCATGGAACACTTCTAGGGGCTTCCCTTTCAAGTCTTCCAGCAGGTACGAGTTGTTGCCTACTCGACGCACTACTCTGGCCTTAAGCAACTTTCTTGCAAATTTGGCGTTAAAAGCTTTCACAAAATCGCTCAACACAAAATTGCGTCGGTAGACTTCTTGGCCGGGTGCCGCCTGGAACACCCGGGCTCGAGTGTTGTACTGCTGATGACTTCTTTCGTAAGCCTGGTAGTTGGCTTTGGACTCGCTGTCTGATCAGGTGTATTTTGTCTGCTGGGTGCAAATGAGAAATCTCATGATCACCCAGAGACCCTAACCTACGAGCCAATTTGTAGCATGCCCCATTTAGCAACATATGATGTCCGAAAACGCCAAAAAAATGAGTCACCCCCGTTGCTGTGTGTATGTGTGTATACCTCTATTTCCGGAAGGTAGAGGTCCCACTCGCGGAGATCTTGCTTTAGATACGCCCGGATCGCCGACAACACGGTACGATTAACTCGCTCGCTTGCATTGCTCTGTGGCGCGTAGACTGCAGTGCGCATGTGCGAGATGTTGAAAGCTGAGATCATGTTTTGGAATGTACTTGATATGAACTGTCGACCGTTGTCAAAGTGGATGACCTCGGGTACTGCAAACTTATAGAAAACCTCGCTGACCAAAAAATCCACAACGTTAAGAGCCGTAGCCTCTCGCATTGCTTTCAAGAAAGTGAATTTTGAAAAATGGTCGACTACCACTAAGATCCAAGCGTGCCCTTGCTTCGAACTTGGGTACTTTCCCAGTTTTTGGAATGGTCGCTCGGTCACTACCTCTTTTCCTAGACCCACTTGCATGCGAAAGTTCTGTGCCTTGACTTCCTTGCATGTCACGCACTGTCTTACCTCATCCCTTACCTGACTAGCCATGCCAACCCGGTAAAACTGCCGACGTAAGGTCTCGAGCGTTGTCACGACACCCCCATGACCAGCCGTCTCATCTACATGAGCCTTCGCTATGAAGCCGGCTGTCAACGAGCTTGGCATCCACAACTTCCACGCGGTGCCTTCTAACTCGTCTTCCAAGTGGACGAACCCCATGCGCTTAAAAAGTAAATGCCCCTCAACCTTCAGGTCTGGTAGTTTGTCTTGATTTGACCGTACTTGTTCGAGCAACGCATGATATTCCGCGGATTCGAACTCGGTGGTCTCAAATTCGAGAAGGCCTTTTGAAACCTTTCCCACTGCGCGATAGAGTGCCGGCTACCACGTTCTCACTGCCTTTACGGTGCTCGATGGTAAAGTCATAGCATTGCAGCTGCAATGACCAACGAGCTAGTCTCTTGCTTAGGTCCTTCATTGACATCAGCCATTTTAAGCTGGCGTGGTCAGTGATGCATGTGAAAGGCATCCCTTCTATGTAGGGTCTGAAATTTTTAATGGCCAGTATCGACGCTAAGCACTCCTTTTCAGTGACGGAATAGTTCCGTTGGTGTTTGTTCAATTTGGCTGAAAAGAAGGCTATGGGTCGTTCCTGATCCTCAGGGTCTTTTTGAAACAACACCGCATCGCATCGGCCGTGGTCAGGGCGGTCTTCAACTGTTCAACAGCTCAATACAAACTTTCCGCTATCTTTTTTTAAAATTTCGGTCAGTGGTGCGGCCATAGTCGCGAAATCTCGCATAAAGTGAAGGTACCAACCTGCTGTACCCAAAAATGAGCGAACTTCTTTGCGCGACCGAGGCACGGGGATTCGTTTAATAGGACCCGCTCGGGGTCCATGCGAAGCGTGCCGCCACCAATAATGAATACTAGGTATTTTAATGCCTTAAAGCAAAAGCTTTTATTTGTGCAGTCTGATTGAGAGGTTCGCTTCCATTAAGCGTTTGCCCACTTTTCGCAGATATTTCAAGTGCGTTGAAAAATCTGGGGAAATAACTAATAAATCGGCCAAGTACACAAAGACGTTGGACCGTAGCTCGTTGGGAATCACCTTGTCAATCAGACGAACCAGACGTTGGGCTGCATTGCATAAACCAAATGGCATAACCCGAAACTGGTATAGTTCGACCTGCCAATACGCGAACTTCATATCCACACTGGAGATGTAGTGGGTCTGGTCTATTCTGGATAGGATGCCTTATATACAGTGTAGTGGATACGCGTCCTTCACCGTCAAATTGTTGAGCTTGCGTGCATCGATGCACGATCTTCGCATCCCCGGTCATGCATCCCCGGTCTTCGCACTACTGTTGTAGTGCAAATATTCTTATCCTGGTCCTTATGGTCTATATCCGTCTCCTTTTCAATGACTATTGGCTTTGGTAGGTGCTCCTTAATTGTTTTTCCGCGGTCGGCGTCCCCGAACGCGTCTGTCCTGCCATCATCGCGCTCCCTCTGGGGTTTCCCGGACAATTCTCGCATTGTGTGCATAATGTATCCGGCTTGCCGCACCTATAGCAGAATATCTTTGGACAGGCAGTCTCGAAAGACATGATCGAACTGCCTACAATTCCAGCACACTAGCCGGGAAGGTGTCCTACCTCGCACGAAGGCCTCCTCCAGATCTCTAGGCGGGGTTTCTGCACGAAGTGGTGATACTTCAACCTCGTGAACTGCCGGCCTCGTTCCTTGCGAGTAAGGCGAAGGCTGCCCGTACTCAGTCCGGCTTCTGCGACAATGTGCCTCTCCACTTCTATGCATTCTTGGCGCAGTTCATCCACGGTGAGTACATCCATAGCATAGATGTATTTTGACAGGCTCTCCTTCAGACCACGCTTTAAAATGTTCACCAGTTCGCGGTCTCTCAGCGTCTTCTGCAATCGCGCGGCGAGTTGACGCATGTGGTGGATGTAGTCATCCACCCCTTCGCTGGTCTGTTGCCCTCGCTGCAGTAGCTCCTGCATCACCTCATGCTCCGTTTGATATCCCCGGAACCTGTCTAAGAGGGCGTGCCGTAGTTGCATCCAGTTGTCGACTCTAGAATGCCGCTTCATCATCTCCATGAAGCCTGTTCGCATCTCCTCGCGGATAGAATCGCTGATGCCAGGTGGCAGAGCATGAAGATATGTCTGGTGGGTCTGAGCTATCGTCGCGTTCGCTGCCGATGTGAGTACTGAGTCTTTCGTCGCTTTCGGGAACTCTACGTTCCGTGGAGGTCTATCTTGTTGCGCCAATTCTTTCTAAGTCTACCAGATGACCCTCCTCCGGGATCTGTCCCTCAGGAAATCCCCGGAAATTCATTGGCGTTCGCACCACACCTCCTGCTCCGTCACCGTCAGAAGCCCAGAAAGACACCTGTTCCTCCGCCATACTGATCGCATCAGAAAACCGTACCCCTCTCTACTAAGGCTTACTAACCCTAATACAAAGAAAAAACGTCACCAATAATTCCTATTAAATAAATAAATAAATACACGTCTACCAACAAATCTTACTAATATTGAATAAATAAATAAATAATAAAACATTGACCACAAAAATAACTCACAAAAAAAATTGTATTATATTATTTTTTTCAATTTCCTATACCTTGGGGAAGAGAAGACCAATCCTAACACAGGCTAACTTGTCTACGCGTAATCTGGACAGTGGACAACATTTAAGCGTTCGTCAAATGCTCAGTTCGTCAGTTTGAATGACGAACGGCATTCAAGGAACGCTACCTTGAAGTCTATTTGGCTTCTGTCGTACTTCTGGGAACCTTTGGGACATGCTGTGTGACTGGTGCGGTGCAGGATCGAATCTATATCGTCCTGGGTCACCTGTCTCCGAGGCTCATTTAACTACGGGCAGCACACACCAAACGTAAACACAGAAAGGGACAAAACAAATAGTAAACATTAAACAAACTCTAACAAGACCTACCCTAACATCACATTTTATCACAGGTTATTTTATCATGGCGGCTACCACCAGGCTACGATGAACGGTCGCGAACGTTCGCCAACATACGAACGTGACTTACCGCCATCAACCACGACATGAAAACTCCCCATGTTAATGGACACTATGGCAAGATCCGTCTCCGTCGCTCTTCCGGCCATTCTTGGGGTATGTTGTGTGACAGATGCGGCGCAGGCTCGATTCTACATCGTCCTGGGTTACCTGTCTCCAAAGCTCATATAACTACGGTCAGCATATATCCAACAAAATGAGACAAAAACTAATAATTGAATAAATAAACATCTGACAAAACTACCCTAATACCACAGCGGTGTGGATCCTAAAGCCAAGGGAGACTCTTTCTGTACCTTCCTTGATATTTTATTTATCTTTAATTTGATTTCCACACCGACTTCAAAAAAGCCGAGTGCTTCTTCAATTTGAGCGCCATATTGTTACGGAACTGCTTGTTTCTAGTGGGCCGCGCCGGCTGGCTCAACGGTTCTCTAGGTGTAGTCCCTGGCCCGCAGTGCGCACAATCGATATAACAAAACTACAACGTCTGTAGCAAAACCTTTCTATACACCACTATTCAAAATGAACCACCTAATCGAAAACAACAAAAATCGGAACTTCTAACAAATGAACAACACTAACGGCTGTAACAACAAGCAAATGTTAACAACAAAGCTGAGACGCTCAATATAAATTAACAAAAAAACACTATTTATCCACTTTACTCTTCAAGATCGGGTCCCGGTTCCGGACCCAGCGCACCCGCTCCACCTGAGACGATCAGCTGAGCTCGTCTCCCTCATTTTGGCCACTAGATGGCCCGCATCAGCCCGTTACGGCTGTTATGCCCACTCTCCCCATCAATTGAGACTTAGTCGGACATTTCTCTCTTCAGTAGGTGTGTATAATTGGTTGTGTTTCTTATAATTATTAACAATTTTAACATCTCTTATCTCCTATTTTTACAAGGCATACCCATTCTGCAATTTACGATTCTACGCAAGCTGACATTTGTCTTCAGCTCGTCAACAAGTGCGTATTATTCTTAGCTTTGCCTTATAATGATCACAATTGTGTATTAATTTTTTAAATTTCATTTATCTTACAGGATAAATTTCTATTCAACAACATTAAATGGAACAGGCGACGAAAACACTTCCAAACTTATTGCCAGTCAACAAAAGAAGACAAGGGGAAAGATACAAACACCCGGTAATAATTGCACAAATGGGGAGCAAGTGCCCGCCGAACTAAATACGTGTATATATATGTATGTGCCACAAAGAAATAAGTTATATGTGTGTCAAAAGCGCTTATTATACCTTGCCTGCCTAAAGAGCTCTCTGGGTGGGGGTGGTAAGGGCCATCATAATGGGTATTCTGCACATATGGTGCCTGACATATATATACATACTAGCGGGTATAACCCGGCCTTGTCCGTGGCACGTATGTTATAAAATCAAAAAAGCTTTGAAAATGATTTTGAATCTGATCGGACGGGAATCAAACAACTTTTATGCAAATCGGAAAACTCTTAAAATTCTTAAAATCCTAAAAATGCATTTTCCACCGAAGGAGCTTAGATTTTGCGAGAAATGTGAAACACGTCTCTAATGATCTTTCTTATAGATCTTTGGAAATAAATTTGAATACAAAACGTCATCCACCAAAACTTCGACCCCCATTTGCACCAAGGAGGGATGGATTTTTTAAAATGTGTGAAACACCCCTCAAATGAATTTGAATATAGATCTTTGAAAATGAGTTTGGGGCCGATCGGATGGTAAACAAAAAACTTTCACACAACCGATTTCCGCCAATTTACCACTGTTGCGGGTGGAATTTTCCAAATCGCTGAAATACGTACTTATTAAGTTCTTATGAAGAGCTTTAAAAATAAGTTTGAAGCAAATCGGACACAACTTAAAACGCTGCCCAAAAAATCTTTAAATCGCATTCCCCCCGAAGAATTTTGAATTCTGCGAAAAGTGAGAAACACGTCTCAAATGATTTTTTATATAGATCACTGGAAATGATTTTGAGCGCGAAACGTCACCCACCAAATCTTTGACCTCCATTTCCACCAAGGAGGAATGGGTTTTCCGAAAAGTGCGAAACACCCCTCAAATGAATTTGAACAAAGATCTTTGAAAATAAGTTTGGGGCCGATCGGATGGTAAACAAAAAAGTTACATACAAACGTTTTCGCAATTTTTCCACACTTGCGAGTGGAATTTCCCATCACATAAGGTAACTACAGTAAAAATTTCAGCTTCCTAGAACTTACGGTTTGGGCTGTGCGTTGATCACCAATCAGTCAGTCAGTCAGTCAGTCAGGACAAACAGTTTTATATATAGAGATAAGCGGGTATCGCTCGTGCACAAATTAACAAAATCTAAATATTTTCTTTTTTATTTATTTGGCAGATGTAATACTCGGTTGGGCCTTTTTCCTTCGCTGTTCGCATTTTAGGAAATTTTCTTAAGTGAAACTAGGCGTAAGTACATATATATATATTTATAAAAAAGAACTGAATCTAATGATGGCAAAAAAAATCTTTTCTTCGTCAGGGGTTTCGAACATGAGTCTACGTTTGACTCTGCCTGCAACTCGGGGCGAAGAAGGACGACATAGAACGTACTCACTCGGATGATGTGGGCGTGGTCTCGCCCGTGGCCGCTTCTTAGCCTATCCGCCTGGATAGCGTCGGTGATCAGTACGCCGAGGGCATGGCTGACGTGCGCCGCTGCGTCGAAACCTGGCCTGGGTGTGACTCTGTAGGCCTCTCTGGTCCGCGAGCTGGTCCCTTCGTTGCCGGAACCGTGGGTCATTTCTTTTATTAATTCTTATTTATTATTTGTTTTTTTTTTTATTTGTTCGTCCCGTCTCGCATGTAAGTTTTAAGTTTTATAATTTTTTTATATCGTGACAATGTTTGAATTCATGTTTCATTATGAAACCGCGAAAAAAATATTCATTTGTTAATTTTTCTAACACCGTTGCACCGTTGCTGCCCATCTGCACAGCTGCACTTTACGGTCAACGGGCCAGTTGTAGGCAAAGGGCATTAACAATGGCACCCGATCCGTTCTCCTCCTAATCTCTCTATGAGCGAATCGGTTGCCCAATCATTATCGCTCAATGGCGTTACCCCTCCCATCGCAGTCGATCGCGAGCCGGGCGTTGCCACTCTTTAAGTAATTGGGCGCCGCTGTGTGCCCGGTTCCACCCCCGATTATCCGCTCATACGACAAAAAGCTATCGGCGATAATAAAAAACGATAATAAACCAACCAACGCAACCAACTAGGCAAACTATCGATGCTGCCACTAAAGTCAAATGCAACAAATGCCTCGACGCGTGTTATTGTCGTTGGCGTATGTGCCTCAACAAACAGATTTGGTGCAAATGTACATGTATATGTCGTCCAAGCCAAGGGAAGTAAGTGAATTTAAGAACTTAGCAACAATTGGTTTCGCATATGACCTCACAACTTTAGGCTTTTTGTGTGCGATCGCTGCGTACAGTAAATTGGTAGATTTGTCAATAAATCAATTATTATAAAAGACCCTTTTAATAAATTATTTAAATTTACGTAATAAAGGTAGAAATATATACTAAACATCACAAAAAATAAAATTCTATAAAATGTGAGAGAGAAACCCGCCACAACACAACATAAATTAGAAAAAAAATTCTTCCTCAACTGATCACGAACCCATAACGACCGCCATGCGCTCTCACAGCCGAAAGAGCGAAAAGCTAAAAAAAGAATGTACTCTCAGCTTCGGCTCTATGAGAACCGTGCAAGCAATTATGTCTGTATGTGTATTAATATACATACATACATACATAACAGCATATTTGAATGTGTTGTTATTCACTGCTCTGGCTATCGCTGGCAAAGAAATCCATTTTCTTAGATTTCTAGCGCTGATCATGACCTATCCCAAATTCGTATTCACAAATGAGTGTATGTTGTGAGGTTGGCTCCGTAAGAAATTGGCTGAGACGAGAACTTCTCTCGAGCATACACTGTCCAAAAACAAAAGTAAAATCAATCAATGTTTGCTATTTTCTTAACATAGTTATAGCGAAAAGATGCGGTTTGTGAAACATTATTTTATTCTTAATTTTCTGTAAAATTTACCGTTAGTATCTAGGGTAATTTATCATTTAAATAAAGCATGCATTTCATGGATAAAGCAAAAGTACTTTGAGTCGATCGTAAATTCAAAACTTTTTCGCTCAATGTACTTCGAAAATGAAGCGACGCAAAGCACCAGCGACCAGCTTTGCTCATAGAGTAATAAATATTCAGAGGAGGCTTTTAGATCAAAAGCACTTTTTCAAAAAATGTGTAGCAAGATTGCGAGGTTGCAAACACAAATTGCAAACTGCTGCACCTAGTTGGGTGCGTACTTTATTATCGGCCACGCCGATATCTTTTGTCACAGGGTCAGAGTTTCGGGGGTGAAGCCGGGCCCACAGCGGAGCACAATTTATTGAAGAGTGGCAATGACGGGCTTGCGATCCACGGCGCCAAAAGGGGCGATTGCTATTGGCCGCCCGATTCTCATTTAAAGAGATTATAAGGAGAGCGGATCGCCTGCCCTTGGATATGCCCTTGGCCTTCATTTGGGCCGTTGACCCAAATGTGCAGGAGTGAGTTCGATTTGATCAGCGGTCAACGGCGGGCGTACCAGCTCGAAGCGAGCTTAAAGTTATATTTTTACATGTCGGCCCGATAACAGAAAACAAATTTCTAGAAAAGTTTTCAGCAAATTAATATTAAACAACAAAATTTTTTTTGCGGTTTAATAATAAAAATCGAATTTAAACATTGTGTCAAAATATACAACAATTAGAAAAACTTAAAAACTTACGTGCGACACGAGACGAACAAATAGCAAGTAAGAGGTTCTAGTCGGGAGCTCCCGACTAGGGGATACCCTGAACCCTCTTCTTCCAAGAGGCGATAGGTATAAAATGAAAGATACTCGATATATATATACTATTCTAGAAGCTACATGTCAAGTTTGATGACTCTAGCTCATATTATTTGGTGAAATTGTTGAAAAAACAAGATTTCGATAACGATTTTTATCGATTACTTGGAAATGGGGCAAGTTATCGAATATCGGAAACAAACTCGATATGCGCGGGGACTAGGAGGACCTACAGCTAATTTCAAGTCTCTAGCTCTTATAGGTTATGAGATCCTTGCGTTCATACATACGGATAGACGGACAGATCGCCTCGGGTATTGATGCTGATCAAGAATATATATACTTTCTGCCTGTTACATACATTTGCACAAATACATAATACCCTGTTTACCCATTTTTAATGGGTTCAGGGTTTTAAAATCATAAGACTATTAACAGCTAGGTGTCTACTACTACATTTGTCATCTCTGGAAGATAGGAGAATGATTTCAGCAATGCTTTTTCTAAACAACTTAATTGTAGGAATAATTGACTGCCCTTCCCTTCTAGCTCGCGTTTATTTTAATGTGCCAAGCAGATCTTTGCGATACCATTTGCCGTTTGCTGTGGGGACTCATAGAACTGCTTATGCAAGTAACGAGCCTATGATCAGATCACTAAAGCTTTATAACAGTCTTCCAACTGGAATGCGTTTTGATTTTTCTGCCAGTAGTGCTCATGTTAAACATAAGCTTAAAAAATTCTTCCTTTAAAACTCATTAATTCTACAATTTCTTTAAGTTTCATATTTTCTGTTTAGTTAATTAGTTATTTAAGATAATATTTTGTAAGTTATAATAGCCTGAAAGCTACCAGCATTGGTAAATAAATAAAATACATAAATAAATAAATAAAATATACGGCTCCGGCAACGAAGGGACCAGCCCTCGGACCAGAGAGTTCCACGAAGTCACCCCAACGGCCAGGATTTGGCTCAGCGGCGCACGTCAGCCATATCAGCGGTGCATGTCAGCATTATCAGCGGCGCACGTCAGCCAAGCCTCGGCGCAACCATAAAGACGGCGAGACGAGCCACCAACGACCGGGCTCCAACAGCGAAGAATCGGCCACAGGCGAGACCACGCCCACATCCTCCGAGTGAGTCAGTTCCATTTCGCCCCTCCTCGCCCGAGTAATTGGCAGAGTCAGACGTAGACTCCTGATTGTGCCTCCTGAAAGAGAGCAGATTTTTTGTAGTTGTTAAATTTAGTTTTTTTTTGTTTGTAAATTATATATATATACATAGGTACTTACGCCAAGCTTCACTTTAGAGTGCGAACAGTGAGGGAAAACTCCAAAGGTTATGCACCCTAACTTGAATTACCCCTTTCTATCGCCCCTTACCACCCCCAGAAAGTTCTTTAGGTAGGGTAAGGTAGAAATAAGCGAGTTTATACACATATCACCTACCTGTTGCACGACTGATTATCGTGAAATACCCGGTTATAAGTATTTGCGTGGGTACACTGTTCCTAAATCGGTGCAACGATTGCCTCATAATTGTTTTCTTGTTTTCCTTTTTGCGGCAACTGGCAATAACTTTGCAGTGTTTCGTCGCCTGTTCCATTTAATGTTGTAAATTAAATAAATTGTATTCTGTAAGATAAATGAAATTTTAGAAATTAATACATAATGGTGATAATTATAAGGCAAAGCAAAGCAATAGAACGAACCTGTTGACGAATTGAAGACAATGTCAGCTTGCATAGAATAAATTGCAGAATTATAAGAAACACAACCAATTATACGCACCTACTGAAGAGAGAAATGTCCGGCTAAGTCTCAATTGATGGGGAGAGGAGGCATGACAGCCGACACGGTTTGATGCGGGCCATCTAGTGGCCAAAATGAGGGAGTCGAGATCAGGTGATCGTCTCAGTAGGGGCGGGTACGCTGGGTCCGGAACCGGGACCCGATCTTGAAGAGTAAAGTGGATAAATAGTGTTTTTTTGTTAATTTATATTGAGCGTCTCAGCTTTGTTGTTAACATTTGCTTGTTGTTACAGCCGTTAGTGTTGTTCATTTGTTAGAAGTTCCGATTTTTGTTGTTATCGATTAGGTGGTTCATTTTGAATAGTGGTGTATAGAAAGGTTTTGCTACAGACGTTGTAGTTTTGTTATATCGATTGTGCGCACTGCGGGCCAGGGACTACATCTAGAGAACCGTTGAGCCAGCCGGCGCGGCCCACTGAGAAACAAGCAGTTCCGTAACAATATGGCGCTCAAATTGAAGAAGCACTCGGCTTCTTTGAAGTCGGTGTGGAAATCAAATTAAAGATAAATAAAATATCAAGGAAGGTACAGAAAGAGTCTCCCTTGGCTTTAGGATCCACACCGCTGAAGTCTTATGTGGCACGTGGCTCATAATCGCGCAGCGTGTAGTGGAATCCGAGAAGCACGACGGAAGCAGAGATTACTAGAATATCCCTGAGCATAAGAAGTTTTTCTTGTCGTGGTTGATGGTGGTAAGTCACGTTCGTATGTTGGCGAACGTTCGCGACCGTTCATCGTAGCCTGGTGGTAGCCGCCATGATAAAATAACCTGTGATAAAATGTGATGTTAGAGTAGGTCTTGTTAGAGTTTGTTTAATGTTTACTATTTGTTTTGTCCCTTTCTGTGTTTACGTTTGGTGTGTGCTGCCCGTAGTTAAATGAGCCTCGGTGACAGGTGACCCAGGACGATATAGATTCGATCCTGCACAGCACCAGTCAATCAGCATGTCCCAAAGGTTCCCAGAAGTGCGACAGAAGCCAAATAGACTTCAAGGTAGCGTTCCTTGAATGGCATTTGACGAACGCTTAAATGTTGTCCACTGTCCAGATTACGCGTAGACAAGTTAGCCTGTGTTAGGATTGGTCTTCTCTCCCCCAAGGTATAGGAAATTGAAAAAAATAACATAATACAATTTTTTTTGTGAGTTATTTTTGTGGTCAATGTTTAATTATTTATTTATTTATTCAATATTAGTAAGATTTGTTGGTAGACGTGTATTTATTTATTTATTTAATAGGAATTATTGGTGACGTTTTTTCTTTGTATTAGGGTTAGTAAGCCTTAGTAGAGAGGGGTACGGTTTTCTGATGCGATCAGTATGGCGGAGGAACAGGTGTCTTTCTGGGCTTCTGACGGTGACTGAGCGGCGACGCTGCCACCGCCGCGTCCGGCAGGAGGTGTGGTGCGAACGCCAATGAATTTCCGGGGATTTCCTGAGGGACAGATCCCGGAGGAGGGTCATCTGGTAGACTTAGAGAAGGAATTGGCGCAACAAGATAGACCTCCACGGAACGTAGAGTTCCCGAAAGCGACGAAAGACTCAGTACTCACATCGGCAGCGAACGCGACGATAGCTCAGACCCACCAGACATATCTTCATGCTCTGCCACCTGGCATCAGCGAGTCTATCCGCGAGGAGATGCGAGCAGGCTTCATGGAGATGATGAAGCGGCATTCTAGAGTCGATAACTGGATGCAACTGCGGCACGCCCTCTTAGACAGGTTCCGGGGATATCAAACGGAGCATGAGGTGATGCAGGAGCTACTGCAGCGAGAGCAACAGACCAGCGAAGGGGTGGATGACTACATCCACCACATGCGTCAACTCGCCGCGCGATTGCAGAAGACGCTGAGAGACCGCGAACTGGTGAACATTTTAAAGCGTGGTCTGAAGGAGAGCCTGTCAAAATACATCTATGCTATGGATGTACTCACCGTGGATGAACTGCGCCAAGAATGCATAGAAGTGGAGAGGCACATTGTCGCAGAAGCCGGACTGAGTACGGGCAGCCTTCGCCTTACTCGCAAGGAACGAGGCCGGCAGTTCACGAGGTTGAAGTATCACCACTTCGTGCAGAAACCCCGCCTAGAGATCTGGAGGAGGCCTTCGTGCGAGGTAGGACACCTTCCCGGCTAGTGTGCTGGAATTGTAGGCAGTTCGATCATGTCTTTCGAGACTGCCTGTCCAAAGATATTCTGCTATAGGTGCGGCAAGCCGGATACATTATGCACACAATGCGAGAATTGTCCGGGAAACCCCAGAGGGAGCGCTATGATGGCAGGACAGACGCGTTCGGGGACGGCGACCGCGGAAAAACAATTGAGGAGCACCTACCAAAGCCAATAGTCATTGAAAAGGAGACGGATATAGACCATAAGGACCAGGATAAGAATATTTGCACTACAACAGTAGTGCGAAGACCGGGGAAAACCCGTTTTTGCATCGATGCACGCAAGCTCAACAATTTGACGGTGCCACTACCCTGTGTAGAAGGCATCCTATCTAGAATAGACCAGGCCCACTACATCTCCAGTGTGGATCTGAAGTTCGCGTATTGGCAGGTCGAACTATACCAGTTTCGCGTTATGCCATTTGGTTTATGCAATGCAGCCCAACGTCTGGTTCGTCTGATTGACAAGGTGATTCCCAACGAGCTACGGTCCAACGTCTTTGTGTACTTGGCCGATTTATTAGTTATTTCCCCAGATTTTTCAACGCACTTGAAATATCTGCAAAAAGTGGGCAAACGCTTAAGGGAAGCGAACCTCTCAATCAGACTGCACAAATAAAAGCTTTTGCTTTAACGCATTAAAATACCTAGTATTCATTATTGGTGGCGGCACGCTTCGCATGGACCCCGAGCGGGTTATAGCTATTAAACGAATCCCCGTGCCTCGGTCGCGCAAAGAAGTTCGCTCATTTTTGGGTACAGCAGGTTGGTACCTTCACTTTATGCGAGATTTCGCGACTATGGCCGCACCTTTCACCGAAATTTAAAAAAAAAAAATAGCGGAAATTTTGTATTGAGCGATTAGGCAACTCAAGCTGTTGAACAGTTGAAGACCGCCCTGACCACGGCCCCAGTTCTCGTGCACGCGGACTTTTCCAAGCCCTTCTTCGTGCAGTGCGATGCGTCTCAGTTCGGCGTGGGAGCGGTGTTGTTTCAAAAAGACCCTGAGGATCAGGAACGACCCATAGCCTTCTTTTCAGCCAAATTGAACAAACGCCAACGGAACTATTCCGTCACTGAAAAGGAGTGCTTAGCGTCGATACTGGCCATTAAAAATTTTAGACCCTACATAGAAGGGATGCCTTTCACATGCATCACTGACCACGCCAGCTTAAAATGGCTGATGTCAATGAAGGACCTAAGCAAGAGACTAGCTCGTTGGTCATTGCAGCTGCAATGCTATGACTTTACCATCGAGCACCGTAAAAGCAGTGAGAACGTGGTAGCCGACACTCTATCGCGCAGTGGGAAAGGTTTCAGAAGGCCTTCTCGAATTTGAGACCACCGAGTTCGAATCCGCGGAATATCATGCGTTGCTCGAACAAGTACGGTCAAATCAAGACAAACTACCAGACCTGAAGGTTGAGGGGCATTTACTTTTTAAGCGCATGGGGCTCGTCCACTTGGAAGACGAGTTAGAAGGCACCGCGTGGAAGTTGTGGATGCCATGCTCGTTGACAGCCGGCTTCATAGCGAAGGCTCATGTAGATGAGACGGCTGGTCATGGGGGTGTCGTGACAACGCTCGAGACCTTACGTCAGCAGTTTTACTGGCCTGGCATGGCTAGTCAGGTAAGGGATGGGGTAAGACAGTGCGTGACATGCAAGGAAGTCAAGGCACAGAACTTTCGCATGCAAGTGGGTCTAGGAAAAGAGGTAGTGACCGAGCGACCATTCCAAAAACTGGGAAAGTACCCACGTTCGAAGCAAGGGCACTTTGGATCTTAGTGGTAGTCGACCATTTTTCAAAATTCACTTTCTTGAAAGCAATGCGAGAGGCTACGGCTCTTAACGTTGTGGATTTTTTGGTCAGCGAGGTTTTCTATAAGTTTGCAGTACCCGAGGTCATCCACTTTGACAACGGTCGACAGTTCATATCAAGTATATTCCAAAACATGATCTCAGCTTTCAACATCTCGCACATGCGCACTGCAGTCTACGCGCCACAGAGCAATGCAAGCGAGCGAGTTAATCGTACCGTGTTGTCGGCGATCCGGGCGTATCTAAAGCAAGATCACCGCAAGTGGGACCTCTACCTTCCGGAAATAGAGGTGTCCACACACACTGCCATACACACAGCAACGGGGGTGACTCATTTTTTTGGCGTTTTCGGACATCATATGTGGCTAAATGGGGCATGCTACAAATTGGCTCGTAGGTTAGGGTCTCTGGGTGATCATGAGATTTCGTAGGTTAGGGTCTCTGGGTGATCATGAGATTTCTCATTTGCACCCAGCAGACAAAATACACCTGATCAGACAGCGAGTCCAAAGCCAACTACCAGGCTTACGAAAGAAGTCATCAGCAGTACAACACTCGAGCCCGGGTGTTCCAGGCGGCACCCGGCCAAGAAGTCTACCGACGCAATTTTGTGTTGAGCGATTTTGTGAAAGCTTTTAACGCCAAATTTGCAAGAAAGTTGCTTAAGGCCAGAGTAGTGCGTCGAGTAGGCAACAACTCGTACCTGCTGGAAGACTTGAAAGGGAAGCCCCTAGAAGTGTTCCATGCGAAGAACATACGGGTGTAGATCAGAATCGTGGATGTGGCCTACGTTGGACATTCTAATTAGCCGGCTGGGCGAACCAGTATAGGAAATGCGCACGCAGTTTCTATTGCAACGGTCGGGTTCGCGTTTACAATAATCTGCGTGGTGATGTTGCATTTGACGTTATCGGCAGCATCGATAGTTTGCCTAGTTGGGTGCGATCTTTATTATCGGCCAGGCCGATATCTTTTGTCATAGGGTCAGAGTTTCGGGGGTGAAGCTGGGCCCACAGCGGAGCCCAATTTATTGAAGAGTGGCAATGCCGGGCTTGCGATCCATGGCGCCAAAAGGGGCGATTGTTATTGGCCGCCCGATTCGCTCTTAAAGAGATTATAAGGAGAGCGGATCGCCTGCCCTTGGATACGCCCTTGGCCTTCATTTGGGCCGTCGACCCAAATGTACAGGAGGGAGTTCGATTTCATCAGCGGCCAACGGCGGGCGTACCAGCTCGAAGCGAGCTTAAAGTTATATTTTTACATGTCGGCCCCATAAAAGAAAAAAATTTTGCGGCGACTGGCAATAACTTTGCAGTGTTTCGTCGCCTGTTCCATTTAATGTTGTAAATTAAATAAAATGTACTCTGTAAGATAAATGAAATTTTAGAAATTAATACATAATTGTGATAATTATAAGGCAAAGCAAAGCAATAGAACGCACCTGTTGACGAATTGAAGACAATGTCAGCTTGCATAGAATAAATTGCAGAATGGGGATACCCTGTAAAACCAGGAGATAAGAGATGTTAAAATTGTTAATAATTATAAGAAACACAGCCAATTATACACACCTACTGAAGAGAGAAATGTCCGACTAAGTCTCAATTGATGGGGAGAGTGGGCATAACAGCCGTAACGGGCTGATGCGGGCCATCTAGTGGCCAAAGTCACAGGTAGGGCGGGTGCGCTGGGTCCGGAACCGGGACCCGATCTGGAAGAGTAAGGTGGATAAGCAGTGTTTTTTTGTTGATTTATATTGAGCGTCTCACCCTTGTTGTTTACATTTGCTTGTTTTTTTTTTTTTATTTGAGGAAAACAGTTGCGAGAAATGTCTATGGGGTTGGTCGTCGCAAACCAATGAGGCAGATGACCAGATACGTTGTGGCTAGGACGGCGCGACACAGTCCTGTGTGTAGTCAGTTGTTTGTGTTGGTTCAGTAAGCTAGTGTGTGTCTGTAATTGTAATGGTTATGTGATTATTTTTATTAAATATTTATTCTTGCTTCATTTATGAATTTTGTTAGTTCTCTTATATATAGTTGTTCTTTTGTTTTTAAGATGTCTTTAGTTGTCTCGGCTCGAGTGAAAATTTTAAATTTTCTTCTTAATGTGTTAAATTTATGGCATTGGAAAATTAAGTGTTCTGCGCTTTCTACTTCATTACATGTTTCCCACATGTCAGTATCAATTTTATTGATTTTATGGAGGTACTTTTTGTCATACGTGTGACCAGTGAAGAGGCGGTTTATAAGTTTTATATTAGCGGCTGTCCACTTTATCTTTTTATGCCATGTGTTTTCTGTTAGGACCGGGAAATAACTACAGAATGTGTTGCCTTTGGTTCTGCATAACTCTTTGTAGTGGTTATTCCATGTCAGCCATATGCGTCTTTTCGATGCTCTAAATGCATCTCCCACACTATAGCTTGTGTTGAAAGGAATGCTCTCTGTACATACCTTATTGGCCAATGCATTCGCTATTTCATTAATTTTTATCCTTTTGTGTCCCGGGACCCATATAATATCTACTTTTTCTAAGCTTGTCCAGTCTAATATCTCATGTATTTCCGCTACTATGTATGAGGATGAATGTTTTTGCTTAGGAAGCGCTATCGCCCCCATGCTATCCGTAAATATTACGTATTTGGCGATATTCTTTTGCTGCGCTATTTCCATTGCCGTTTTTACGGCTTATAGTTCCGCAGAGGTGGAGGAGATTGTTTTGTTGCAGCTGAAGATGTGTTCTTCCTCGTCGGTAACGTTGTATACCGCTATTCCAACTGCGTTTTCAGTTATAGAGGCGTCTGTTGCAAAAATGCGGTATCCCAAGTCTTGAAATTTGTGGAGTGTATTTTTAAAGGTCGATTGTATTTCCTCTAGAGAGTTATTTTTTTTATTATTGCTTAGTATTTTAGTGGTTAGTTTTAAGTTTTGGTTTGAAATTCTGTTTTTGGTTTGAAATTCTGTTTTTGGTTTTGTGTTATCCAGTATGTCTTTGTGCGCTTCATATGTTTTCCTGTATGGAGATATATGTTCCGTTGATTTGATTGTGTTACAGAGGTCTTGATTGTATGTTTTGAGTTTAAGTATTTCTTTTATGGTTAACAATTTAGCCCTGACCGCTGTTAGGGGAGGGATTTCTCCTGCAAGCGCATATATGATGTGGGTCGGTGTGGAAGGTGTCACTCCCATACATCTCCTAAGTGGGATTGCAAGCATCGAGGTGATATTTTTGTTATGCCTTTGTTCATGTTTAATGTAGTGCAGGCATATTCTACTCTGCTTCTAATGAAGGTTTTGTATATGTTCACGGCAACACTTGGTCTCGTAATAAAGAGACAGAGGAGGCTTTTGGATCAAAAGCTCTTTTTCGAAACACTTCACGAGCGATAGCGAGGTTGCAAACACAATTGAGTATTACTCAATGAAAAATTGCAAACACAACACCCGGCTGTCTACAGCTACTTCTGCCGTTGCCCAAAAATCAAAGACAACTTGAGAACATTTCCCATATGAACCAACAACAACCATAATCAAAACAAACGACTCGACAATGAAAAAAGCACACCCCAAATTCTGTCCCTGCTATCCCTTTTTGGTTTGGAGCTACAGGCTATGATCTAAGCTTCTACACTCTTCTAACTCATTGTTGTGGTTTCTAAGCACTGCTATGCCTTTAATTCGCAAAGTTATGTCTTCTTTTTCTCCACTCGCTTTCAACTTGCAAGCAGCCCGGCAGATTTTATAATTTTTCATTTTTCGATCAGCAAGGCACCCTTTCTCAAATAGGGTATTTTAACTATTCATAAGTTCTGTAACCAAATACCACTAACCTTCTCATATACACATTTTTATCTAATGTCTGAGAAAAATATGATATCGTATTTAGTGTGCAACTATTAGTACAATCAATAATAATTGTTCTCTTGAAACATTCTATACCATTTCTCTAAGGGTATCAATGCCTCGACGCGCCAAATAGTTGTCACAGCTTAAGGCTTTTTGTGTGCGATCGTGGCGTACAATAAAGTAATACATTATTAAATACATGCATTTTTATAAAAGATCCTATTAATATATTACTTTAATGTACGTAATAAAGATAGAAATATATTCTAAGCATCACAAGAAATTAAATTCTTTAAAATGTGACGTCATAGTATATGATGTTGACGCGCCGTATGCGTAACCCTTTGATTTGAATGGCATGTCATTCAAATTTTCTACCTACTTGTGCCGAGACTCGGCTATGCAACAACAACATTATAGCCCAAATAGTGTTGTTGTTGTTTCTACGCGCCGCCTTGTTGGAACGACAGAGAAACCAGCAACAAACACAGTGGCATTATTTGTCCCTTTTCTTTGTACTGAGTTTTCTATGTCCTCGTAGTCGCGCAGAAACTTTTGAAGATCAAGACGGACGACGAAAAAAACAAATAGGGTTTCGTGCGCACTGTTGTTGTTTTGCGAGTGATTTGTTGTTGCTTCCTATAGTAAATGAGCTTTATTTTTGAGTTGGATTTTGCGTTTGCGGACCAACCCGATCTACCTCTCGGGATTTTTAAAACGGTAAAAAAAGCTCGGAGTGAGCCTTCAGCTCTATCTCTTTATTACTCAATGACTTGGTCTGAGGCCAGCTTTGATCGAAGTTGAGTATTGCAGTACCTGTTGGCTCTTCAGCATTTTTGTTTTTACATCTTTTACATGATTTCTTAGCGACACATTTGCGCTCAGCGACCTTCCCAGAAATTTGATCTCCGAGGCTTGCGGTATGCTCCTTCCGTTTAAGACTTAGTTTACCATTCTTTTCTTGCTTTTGCTCATCGATAGGGAAGCTGTTTTGTTGGCATTGAAGCTCAAGCCTATATCTTTGCATAGTAAATGGAACGTTAATAACTTGTCCTGTATGTTATTTACTGCGATTGGGAAAGATCGTTTGCTGGATAGGATTATAAAGTCATCTGCATACTGGTACACTTTAGTGTCTGGGTCTTCTATTTGGTGCAATCTTTTAGTATACAGGTTGTATAGTATAGGAGACAGGCAGCTACCTTGTATGCCCTCATTTAACATGATTTTACATAAGAATTCTAGGCAGACACAGTTGTACGCATTGTTTATGTCCAGACTGACTATGACTACTGCTTTTTTCTGTTGTTTAAGTAGCGAGATTGTGGTAAGTAAGTCATTTAAGCACATGGCCGTGGATTTGTTTTTTCTGTATGCATAGGACTTTATAGGTAAGATGTTATTTTCTTTCACATATTTGGAGATTCTGTTTTTGATCATCATGTTAATTGTTTTTGCAAGGACCGATATTAGCGATATTGGCCTATAGCTCTCGAAGTTTATAGGGTCTTTGCCTTGTTTGAGTATGGGTGCTATATTTATAATTCTCCACTGAGGAGGAATTATACAGTCATTAAAGATGCCATTGTATATGTCAATGAGATTTGCTTTCCCGTATTTATTTAATGCCTTGAGCATGTCATATGTTATTTTATCCTGTCCCCCCGCCGTAGACCTTTTGTGATTCAGGGCTTCGGTGAACTCTGACATGGAGAAGAGCACAACTGCAGAATTTTGTTCTTTTGGGTAGCTGAGTTCCTGGAAATTGGTTATTCGTGATATCTGATCTTTTAACATTTGTAGAAAATGCTTGTGCATAGATGGGCAGAGTTTGGATGGTTCTGGTTGTGGCCAATTTTTCAGGGAGTTGAGGAATCTCCCGGCCGTTCTTGTGTTCGGTTGCTTGTCCAACATGCTGATTTTGCTAGTGTGCCTTTCTTTTACTGCTTCGGCACCTGCATTCTTCAGAGTTTTTTTTAGAGCAATGACTTTGTTGAAATTGATAATAGAGGGGAACTTGTTGGCCTTTGCTTGAGAAGCTAGGACATGTCTGTACATTTTTTGTAGGTCATCAGACCACCAGTATTTTGGGATCCTATTTTTTTGTATAACATAGGATGATATTTTGATAGCATTTGAGAATTTTTGGTTGAAGTCTTCAAGATTATTACTGAATGCAAAGTTGGCTATGTTATTCAACAATTTTCTCTTGGCCAGGAAGGTAGTTGGCTTGACTGCTGTGTAATCTATATTAACTATTATTGGGAAACGGTGGCTTCCTCCTAACTGGATTGGCCTGACTAGCCAGCTTTGAGTCACATTTACTTTTGTAAAGGTTAATTCAAGGACTGAACCTGAGATAGTGCCGATTTGCGCTTGGAAGGTGATATCACCTGTATTCAGACATATAAAACCTGCATTGGCCTTGCAATCTTCTAGAAATTTGCCACGTGCATTCGTTATGTTGCCACCAAAAACAGTGCTTTTGGCATTAAATTCGCTAGCTATTATTATATCTTCCATATGCTCTGATTGCGCAAGTAGCATGGAAATCTCCTGCTTGAAATCTTCAAGGGGAATTCTTGGCTCAAAATAGACCGAACATAAGGTTAGATTTCTATTTAGATTGGTAGTCGTTGCCAGGACGACATCACAATTTGTATTGTATGTCAATTTTCTAAATTTTTATATTGCTTTTGAATGCTAAGGCTACGCCTCCATATCCATCTGCTCTGCATTTTTTAATTAGGTTAAAGTTAGCAAGTTTCCTGTTATTTTTGTTTTCATCTTGTGAGAAAATTTCAGAAAGGAAGGCTATGTCAAAGTTTTCTGTATTTAGAACAAATTCTAAATTGTCTCTATTTGCCTTTAAAGATTGTATGTTGTTTTGAAGTATTTTAATGGGCATCCTGATTTTGGCTATTGTTGGGTATTGAGTTAAGTGGTTCATATTGATGTTTAAATGTATTTTCGAATTTGTCTTTTAACAAATTTAATTTTGTACTGAGCTCATTATTATCATGGAAAAGTGGAGAAAATAGTTGAAATAGTTCTTAACATATTGCTGTAGTTTTATCCATCTTTGGGTAATTGTATATCCAATCGCTTGTATCATTGGTGTATGAGGGTAGACTGAAGTGTGGGCGTGGCTTATTAAAGCCCACGACCTGCTGCACCAGCTTGCTGTATTTCGATTTATTGATGATTTGATTGACACTTGTGTCATTGCTGATCACGTTTTTTATTTTTGGACTTAGTTGGGGGAAATTGGCTTCATAGTTCTTTTGGGTGTATATTTCATTGTTGTTGAGAGAATAGCTTTCTATAACCTTTTCTGGCCAGTTTTTTTATTGTCATGATTTTTAGAATATCGGTTTCCTTGTTCCACACTGGGCAGGAACTCCTCTCCCAGGAGTGATGTCCACTACAATTGCATAAGATACATTTTCCACTTTTGCATCCAGGAGGGCATTAGTTTTCTTTGCCATAACTGAGACATCGTTTTTTGGATTTACACCTAGAGTTAGTGTGTCCCAGTCGTCCAGAATTGTCTTACATTTGGGAAGAAGTGCATTACTGTTAAGGAGCAAATGTTAAAAAGTTGCACTGATTTGGGTATTTCATTATTTAGGAAGCCTATTTTGACTTTTTCAGTGGGTTCTAATATAGTCTCCTTTAATAGTTCACCCGCTTCATTTTTTTTTCTCCTTATTATTCTCTCGACCGATTGAATTTTAATTTCAGATTGAATGTTGTAAATATCCTCGTCTGACCAGCTTGTTGGTACCCCGCGGATTACACCATATGTCTCCGTGTAGTTCCTCGGCATGAAAGCTTTGTAGTTCAATTGGCTGAGACTGTCATTTTTAATTATTTTCTTTGCATTGGTAGAATCATCAAAATACAATTTGTATAGAGTTACTCCTAGCGCCGTTATGTTATTCAGACCTTTGACTTTAAGATGTCGAATTTTTTCGAAAAGGAATAATCCATTTTTAACGTGTTTGTTTTGGATGCCTTCGTTTTGACTTGTGTCTACTAGCACGCAAACAGCTCCTACATGTTCAGCATCATACAGGAACGTGGGTTTTTCAATAATTGGACCATTTTTGGTGGTATCTGAGTTATATATGTTTGAAATCAAGTCTTTATTCCTATTTTCGTTGTCTATGTTTCTGTTAGTAATTGGGTTTTTCAGGTACTTAATTGCTGAGTAAGGTAGCTTTTTAAGATAATTGTCCGCTGATCCCATATTAACATTAGTGTGTTTACGATTTTTTTAATCGGGTGAGCGCTGCTTATTGATGTGTCACTCATTGAGCTGTCACTAATCTCTGTAGAAGAGATGTCATTTGTTTTTGTTACTTCTCTATTTGTTTTCTCTTTGGAATTTATTTTGGATAGTTTTGTTTCACTCTTGCGCTTTGCTGTTTTATTCCCTTTAATAATGATTTTTGTTGATAAGGCTGATTTCTTGAGTTCAGGGTCTTCTTTTTCCAGGCCAAAAATGTCAAAATTATCCGCATATCTTTTTGTGGCTGACGCCGTTGGGGTGGCGCCCGCCATGTTATCCCCCTTCTTTTTCGCACTTCTTAGTCTAGGACTTACCACAGTCGCAGGAATTGAGATTTTAGGCACTTATATTTATTTGTTTAGGATTTTATGTTTGTATATATATTTTTTTTTTAAACGCACTCGCTGGATAGAATTTCGTCACTAACCAAATAACATATAGACCGGACAAACCGTACTTTTGATGGTGACATTCGTTATTTCTGCGGCTGGTCCAAACTCGCCTTCGTTTTTGTTCGGGTTCGAGACATGCCCGCATGCTCTCAGAGCAAGAGAGTAAGAATATATATGGCCTGTGTCGGGAAACGGCAACGCTGTCTTTTTACTCGCTCACTCTACAAGAAACTGCTTTGGCTTACTCTCATCCATATGATTTGTGCGATAGAACGGCATCGCTGTTTTTTATCTCGCTCCCACTATAGGAAACTGCTTTGGCTTACTCTCAGTGCTCTTTCAATTTTTCTATGTACCGTTTCAAATGTTTGTGTGTATGTGTCCGCACAAGCAAAAATGCCCACAAATTCAATTTTTCTCAAAAGTCGGTGGCAATTCTTCTCTTTTGAGGGGACGAGTAATATGAAATAATGAAAGGGTTTGCCAAGTCGATGCGAAATTCTTTCATTTTAGCTCGTTCTTGTTTGAAAGGGTACCTAAGCGTTGGCATGTGTGCATTTAAAAGTTTTTGGACTTGCTAATCACGCATACTTGCGTATTTTGTATATGAATAGAAGCATTTATGCGATTGTGTGCCTGTTGGTCCCTGCCTGCCTGTCCGATGCAAATTTGGCAATATTTTTGGACTTCTGAATTTCGAGCTCTACACACACACACAGAGACACAAATGTGTGTGAATGGGCTGATCATGGGCGCAAAACTTAAAAATATCATTATTGGCACGCGTCTGTCGCGCGCCCTTCTTTTTATAATTTTGGGTTTGAATTGATGAATAAATGTTGACCCCTGCAGCAGCCCGTTGGGTGGAAGGGGTAAACTTTTGGCAAGCACCTGCACCTGCATATGTAGGTCAAGTGACTGATCACTTAACTAATTTTAGGAAATTTGTGTTAAAAATAAACTCTTTAAAATATTCAAATATACCAAATACAAAAAAGGAGCAATTATATGTTAATAGTATTAATAATTTTATTGTCTTAAAATATTTAGCTTTTTCATATATGTATGAATTTGATCTCCAGGTAATAAGGGTTCAACATTCATTCATCAATTCAAAAAGAAGGGCGCGCGTTAAACGCGTGCCAATAATGATATTTTTAAATTTTGGGCCCACAATCTGCCCATTCACACACATTTGTGTGTATGTGTCTGTGTGTAGAGCTCGAAATTCAGAAATCCAAAAATATTGTAAAATTTGCATCGGACAGGCAGGCAGGGACCAACAGGCACACATGCGCATAAATGCTTCTATTCATATACAACAACGCAAATATGCGTGAATAGCTAGTCCAAAAACTTTTAAATGCACAGATGCCAACGCTTAGGTACCCTTTCAAACAAGAACGAGCTAAAATAAAAGAATTTCGCATCGACTTGGCAAACCCTTTCATTATTTCATATTACTCGTCCCCTCAAAAGGGAAGAAATGCCACAGACTTTTGAGAGAAATTGAATTTGTGGGCATTTTTGCTTGTGCAGACACATGCACACACAAACATTTAAACGGTACATAGACGAATTGAAAGAGCACTGAGAGTAAGCCAAAGCAGCTTCCTGTAGTGGGAGCGAGATAAGAAACAGCGATGCCGTTCTATCGCACAAATCATATGGATGAGAGTAAGCCAAAGCAGTTTCTTGTAGAGTGAGCGAGTAAAAAGACACCGTTGCCGTTCCACGACACAGGCCATATGTATTCTTACTCTCTTGCTGTGAGAGCATGCGGGCATGTCTCGAACCCGAACAAAAACGAAGGCGACTTTGGACCAGCCGCAAAAAAAACGATTGTCACCACCAAATATACGGTTTGACCAGTCTATATATTATTTGGTTAGTAATAGGACTCGAACTCGTAACAGACTGCACTACTTACATCCGCCGCTACTCAAAAGTCACACCAACAATTTAATCTCAGCGAGAAAACGGATTAAAATCGAATTAAAATAGCAGCACAAAAAACAATACAATCGAAATTGCAATGCTGTTGATAGAATTCAATAAAGACGCGTATGAACGTGTGTGTGTACATGTACATATACAGAATTCTTTGCACTTAGCTGCCTCAAACGCGAGGCCACATTTAATTTAATAACTTTTGCGTTTCTTAACTGATCTTGATGAAATTTTCAACAGTAGATTTTATTGTACAATAGAATATTTGTATATTTAAAATTGTGACTTAAATTGGTGGGGAATACAAATTGGTTTATTTACTTGATTAATAGCTATGTATGTGGTGGTAGCGGGGTGGTGGCGATAACTTTAAAATAAAGTATACTTGATACATACATATATACTATTCTAGAAGCTACAAGTCAAGTTTGGTGACTCTAGCTCTTATAACATAGGAGATTTGCTCAAAAAACAGGATTTCGATGTCGATTTTTATTGATTACATGGAATCGGGGCAAGTTATCGTTTATTGGAAAGAAACTCGTACTGCGCGGGCACTAGGAGGACCTACATTTTAAATTTCAAGTCTCTAACTCTATTTTCATCATGTTTTCATTTTCATTATTTGGAACGGAGCAAGTTATTGATTATCGGAAGCGTCTTCAGCTCTTATAGGTTCTGGATGTTCATACATACGGACGGACGGACAGACAGACGGACATAAGTAGATCGACTCGGCTATTGATGCTGATCAAGAATATATATACTTTATGGGGTCGGAAAAGCTTCCTTCTGCCTGTTACATATATTCAGGCCACAGAGTAATAAATATACAGAGGAGGCCTTTGGATCAAAAGCTCTTTTCAAAAAATGTGAAGCAAGATTGCGAGGTTGCAAACACAAATTGCAAACCCAACACCCGGCTGTTTGCAGCTACTTCTGCCGATGCCCAAAATTCAATGACAACTTCAGAACATTTTCAATAAGAACCAACAACAAAAAGAATCAAAACAAACGACTCGACAATAAAAATAGCACACCACAAATTCTGTCCTTGCTATCCCTTTTTGGTTCGAGGCTACAGTCTATGATATAAGCTTCTACACTCTTCTAACTCATTGTTGTGGTTTCTAAGCACTGCTATGCCCATAATTCGTAAAGTCCCAAAGTCATGTCTTCTTCTTCTCCACTCGCTTTCAACTATAATTTTCATTTTTCGACCAGCAAGGCACCCTTTCTCTAAATAGGGTATTTTGACTATTGATCTAAATACCACAAACATTCTCATATACAATTTTTGATCCAATGTCTGATTAAAATATAATTTCGTATTGACTGTGCAACTATTGGTACAATAAATAATAATTATATTCTTTAAACATTAAACACTATTACTTTAAATAAGGGTATCAATGCCTCGACGCGCCTAATTGTTGTTGGCGTATGTGTCTCAACAAACATATTTTGGTGCAAGTGTACATGTATGTGCGTACGCCAAGCCATGGGAAGTATATGAATTTAAGAAGATTGCAACATTCTGTTGCGTATGTGACGTCACAGGCTAGGGCTTTTTGTGTGCGATCGTAACGTATTTATACATTTTTAAATAAATGCATTTTTATTAAAGACACTATTAATAAATTATTTAAATATACGTAATAAAGGTAGAAATATATACTAAACATCACAAGAAATAAAATTCTATGAAATGTGACGTCATAATTTTTGTTGTTGACGCGCCGTGTGCGTAACCCTTTGGCTTGCATGCCATGGCCTGCTGGCATTCAAATTTTTTACCTACTTGCACCGAGACTCGGCTCTGCAACAACAACATTAGAACCCAAATAGTGTTGTTGTTGTTTCTACGCGCCGCCTTGTTGGAACGACAGAGAAACCAGCAACAAACACAGTGGCATTATTTGTCCCTTTTCTTTGCACTGAGTTTCCTATGTCCTCATCATCGCGCAGAAACTTTTGAAGATCAAGACGGACGACGAAAAAAACAAATGGGGTTTCGTGCGCACTGTTGTTGTTTTGCTAGTGATTTGTTGTTGCTTCCTATAGTAAATGAGCTTTATTTTTGAGTTTGATTTTGGGTTTGCGGACCAACCCGATCGACCGCTTGGGATTTTTAAAACGGTAAAAAAAGCTCGGAGTGAGTCTTCAGCTCTGTCTCTTTATTACTCAATGGCCATTGAGTAATCAGGAGGGCATGCGGGCATGATTCGAACCCGAACAAAAACGAAGGCGATTTTGGACCAGCCGCATACGAAACTGAACTGATCTGAAACTGAACTTCGTTGTCAGCATTAGCAAGCCGCGACTTGTCTCTGCCTGAACCCTCCTCATTAGCAGTAATAAAAATAAATAAACAAAAAAAATAGTCGACTCGAATTCATAACAGACCGCAATACTTCCAACCGCCTCTACTCAACAGTCAAACCAGCAACTAGTCGCTACTGAAAAAAAACAATTAAAATAGCAGCACATACACACAGCACAGAAAACAATACGGTCGCAATTGCAATATTGTTCATAGAATTTAACAAAGACGCTTTGGAGGGACGGACGGTCGTTGATAACCATTTTCAATGGGTTCAGGGTATTAAAATAATTTTGACCTATTAACACCAATTATTAAAAACACATCTGGCGGAAAAAATGTTAAATTTCATCATTTTTATTTTAGATTTAATTTATTTTACACTTTTTAGCAAAGTATTTTGTTAATTACAATGTTTGTTGTTGCTGTGATTTATATTTATTTTGTTATAGTATAATCATTTTTAATAAATGTATGTATATTAAGTTACAAAGTAGCAAATTAATCAATAAAAAAAAACATGTTTGGTAAAACCATGAAGAAAAAAATAATTATTAAAGAAATAATTCAAGACAAATTCGAAATGGTTTGTCTTAATACGATGCACATATGTACATACATACATGCAGAAACTCATTCGCGCTATTTTACAAGTATTATTGTAACCATTGTATTGATTATAGATTATTGTATTTCTTTGCGGGATTTTGTTTCTTTTTCTTTGTAATTATAACTAGTTTTACTAAGGCTTGACTTACACTTAACTTAACTAGGTTGCTTTCGTGTTTTTTACTTAATTTTTGTTTTGTTATTTGCATTTAAGAAATTGCATGTTTTATAATAAACGATATTAGAAATGTGGGCAGCGCTTCCACTTGGCATCAAATAAAATTATCTTTAAAATTTACAATCGTTTTATTATCTTGTCGTCTCTCATATAGAGTATGCTGATGCACACAAATATGCATGTGTTGTATATAATATTTAAGAATTATTAATTGGCGACGTCGCCCTTGATTTTAGGCTAAGACTTAGACTCTACGTCATTACTCGGTTCGCGATATACACAATTAATGCATGTGTTTGTGTTGCTCCTCTCTTCATTTATAATTTTAATCACAAAAGTTTTGGAATATTCTCCCACCTCCCTCCTTCCTTCTCTGTCTCGCTCTCCCTCTGTTTCTCTTATTCTCTCTCACTCTCACTCTCCCTCTCTCACTCTCCCTCTCTCTCTCTCTCCTCTCTCTTTCGATACTTTCGACACCAAATTACACACTTATATTACAATTTCTTCCATCTACACACATACACGGCCTGGCGCTCGCACAACTCATTGCTGCTGACGGAAAAATAACAAAATCAGAAAGAAGGCCAATATCGGAGCTTGCCATTTTATTTTTTTGCTGATGTATAATTTTGTTTACTGTGCCTGCGCACTTACCGAGCTCGTCATAGCAACCGCTGTTAAAAGGCAGCGTTATGTTTCTGTTTCGTTTTATTTCTATCTATGTATATCTTTTTACAAGGAGACGGCTGATCGCGTTTCCCTTCAATTAATTTTTATTTTTTATTTTTGATTGTGCGGCGCATTTGAACGTTTAACGGCAGTAACACAAGCACAGACACCACTTTGTTTTGTTATTTTTTACCATTGATATTATATAGGTAACAAACTACGCGATTTAAAAACATAACTTGTATATGTACATATATATTGTGAATGGTTTCATGGGTACACATATAAATGTATGCAAGGCTATGAACTAGACCATTGGATTTGTTTTATACGTGCCATACAGCAATGTACGTACAAGGCTTACACGCATGTATACTTTATACATTAAATGTTCGATTTCTTCTGTTAACGCATTTGTGAAGGCATTTGTTATGTGCAGTTACATTTCGACTTAAACAAATGTTAATATACTCTGTATTTGTATCTATGTGTATGTGTAGGTGTTTATAATTTACAAATGTTTAACCCTCTTTCTCGTTCTCTACGATTGTTGGGCGGCGGCAACTCTTGTAAAAAATATGCATATTCCAAAGCTTATAAAAAATGTAGACTACAATCTAAATGTTAATAGCCTAGTAAATAGTGTACGCCTTACGACTAGCTTCCTACAGCTAAATGTATGTGCCTAGCGTTAATAAATAGCATTTATTAAAATTTTAATATTTAATATAATAACATTTTATATTATGCCTTGGGTTTCAGTGACAAATGTGAACGAGGCACAAAAAATAAAATTAAATTAAATTAAAACCGAAGTTTTTAAATATGATTCTTGTTTTTCTTTTACCAGCTATCACAAAATGAAATACTAAATAAATTATGGTATGTATTTACAATTGATAGCAAAAATGTATTGAACATGTATATGCGTATAAAAAACAAAACATAAGAAAAATACCGCACATACGCACGGCGAACTTTATGTAATAAACGAGCCTGAAAAATGTTTAATAAATTTTGACTACTGCCTAAATTGTTTGTATGTGGGTTATTTGGTCGTTAGTGTTATTGGGTTTGTAGTTGCATCTTCTACTAATCTTATTGTTGTATGTCAATTGGAAGTTGATTAAAAAAAAATGAAGCGACTTGTAAAACGGTATCTAAATAAAAAATATTTTCTAAACGTGTTCCCAATTTAAGCTCCTATAAGGAGCAGATATTAAACTGACAACCGCTAACTAAGCTTATGAATTGGTAGCCGTAAAACACTGTACACATGCGTTTATATAGTCTATATTCTTTCGAAAGTTATGATAGTCCTAACACATGGATTTTATTTTTTTTTTTTGTTGCGTGTCTCTTGATTTAGAATGATCAATTTTTGACTTAAAGTTAGTTAAAAAATAAACTTTCTAAAATAAGAATAAATTAGCTTCAAAACTATTTGCATCATTGAAATTGTTGATTTAAGACATGTAGGTCAAATCGAATTATGTTGTATAAACGACTTAAATAAATAAAATGTATAATGAAATAATGTACTATTCTTTAGATATAATATAATGTACTATTTTCTCCTTATTTTCTGTTACATTCTTCTTTTTGTTTACTTCCAGCATCTTCAGAATTATATATTTATATTGTGTTGTATATATTTTGCATACTAAAGAGAAAACATAATTAAACGTTTTACGTCTACAAAAAATATATTACCCATTTGCCAAAGTTTCGAGCAAGTCTCCTAATCAATTGCACTCAACATTGATAGAAAATTTTTTGAATACGTAAATTATAAAAAAAAAATATTTTCGCCCTAACGATGAGCATATGGTACATAAGAATCAGAATCATTATTACAATTTTGCATTTGCAATTACAGATGCTGTCTGTGCTTTTTAAAGTTCTAAATTTATAAATAAAGGTGTATATAAACGCGTGGTTGCAATCCTCCTGCAAATGCATGTCAAAATGTCAACACAACCTGAGGCGCAGAAACAAAAATAAACTAAATTACATAATAGTTGACAGCCGATAGCTGATAGTAAACATATCTATACATAAGAAAGTACATAATTAATACATAATGATAAACACACAATGTTTTTGTAGTAATTTGTATAGCCACCTAATGCAGAAGAATCAACACCTTCAGCATAAGAGCACAAACGACAAGGCCAAGCATCAAAAGTAATGGGACTGCGATGACTGTTGCGTTTGTACGTTAGATTTATAGGTGTTGTTGCTGATTTTGTTGTTGGTGTCATTGCCGTTGCCATTGGCGATGTTGTTGCACTAGAGCCGCTCCACAAACTTGCTCAGCTGATCAGAGGCATCAGGCAGAGAGCCACCGGCATTCCCCACGTTACCAGCATTAACACCAACACTGACACCGCTAACGCCCAAATCCTGAGGCACGGCCGGCAGCGGTGACTGATGATGCATGCCGTGATTATGCAAACCATCGTGTGGCCCCTGAGGTGCCGGCGAATGACTGCTCATTCCATGATGCGGCGAGGGCTGCGCGCGCGGCGATGCAGACGGACCGCGTGGGGATGGCGCAGACCTGGGCGAAGGTGTTGGCTGTGGCGACCGTATCGGTGGAGAGGAGCGAGCCGTCTGCATCAGTTGCTGCTGCAATGTATGCGGTGTTGGCGGGCCCATCACATTTGCGCCGGGTCCAGTTGGGCCACTACTGCCGCCGGCCAGCGCATTTTGAGGATTTGTACCCCCACCACCAGCGGCTACAACCTGCATCATTTGCTGTTGTTGTTGCTGCTGCATCGGCTGTTGCTGCATGCCTGGTGGGATTACACCCATCTGTTGTTGTTGTTGCTGTTGTGGCCCTGGCTTAACCCCTGCACCGCCGACGGTCTGTTGCTGTTGCAGCATGTTGGAGGCTGCCGCATTAGCCATGGAGTATTGGTCAGAGACGGTTCCAGCCGCACCGCTTCCAACAGTTGTACCGGCGACTTGTACACCGGTAACATTTCCAGCGCTTCCGGCATTAAAGTTGCCAGTTGTGCCGCCTGGAAATTGCGGTTGACCAGCAACGCCCATGTGTGGACCGCGTTGGCGTTGTGGATATGGCGGCGGATATTGATTCATTTGCATATAGCGCATCTTAGTCCAGTTTTGGTTTGGCACCTGCGCAAAAGAGATAGCATATGATCAGTAAATGACAAATTTGGATAAAGTAGAGATTGTGATGACTGATTGGTGATCAATACACAGCCTGAAAACTTTTGGAAAATTTTTCCCGCTAGGGTGGAAAATTGTTGGAAATCGGTTGAATTGTTGTTGTCTTTCAGCTTTAAAGGCACTTTCAATTATTCTGAAAAAAAACATTGGAAACGCGTTTAACACTTTTCGAAAAATTCACCCTCCAGAAAGAGTTATTTTCGTCCAAAAATGTTAAGCTTATATACATGTTTCACCGATTTTGATGAACGCATTTTCAAAAATTCATCATAAAATTCTTAGTGTGTGTGATTCACCGATTTCGGAAATTCATATTGTAAAAGAGAACAACAAATCCGCAATGGAAATATTTAAAAACTAAAAGCTTAGCTTTCTATAAGTTGCATTAATTTCATTCATTCGCTCAATATGCAGCAAAATTTTGTTTGATCATGCAGAAATTAGTTTTCTGCGCTTACTTAACCAAAGTTTGCACTATAAAGAACAATAGCCGCTTTTATGCCATCAAGATTGTGGACACTCGATTTATTTTATTTTTTTTTAACTATTGTATTTCTAACAAGAGGTTCTAGTCGGGAGCTCCCGACTAGGGGATACCCTGAACCCTCTTCTTCCAACACCAAGTGCATTTAGTAATAAAGAAAAATTAAAATAAAAAAAAAAATTGTTCCCTTGGCAGGGTTTGAACTCGCAACTAACCGCACCACTTGCCGCTGCCTCTACTCAAGGGCCACACCAATAACTGAGCATTAATGAGAAAAAAACCAATTAAAATAACAGCACAGAAAACAATACAATCGCAATTGCAATGCTGTTGATAGAATTCAAAGCAGACGCGCATGAATGTGTGTGTGTACATATGTATATACAGAAATTGGAATTGGAACTTGCGATAGCTGGTGCTAACACGTGCGCACTTAATTTTTGTGTTTCTTAACCGATCTTAATGAAATTTTCGACAGTACATCTTATTGTAGAATAGAATATAGAATATTTGCGTATTCTCAAAAAGTCAATTGCATATAAATTGTGGCTTAAATTGATGGGCAATACAAGTTGGATAATTAACTTGATTTATAGCTTTGTATTGGTAGCGGGGAGGTTGCGATAGATATAAAATGAAAGATACTATTCTAGAAGCAACATGTCAAGTTTGTCAAGTTTGTTTTTTGAGCAATTTCGGCAAATAATATAAGCTAGAGTCAGCTTATATTATTTGCCGAAATTGCTCAAAAACAGGGTTTCGATATCGATTTTTATCGATTACTTGGAAACGGGGCAAGTTCTCGAATATCGGAAACAAACTCGATCTGGGCGGGCACTAGGAGGACCTACCTACCTGCTAAAATTTCAAGTGTCTAGCTCTTATAGGTTCTGAGATCCTTGGGTTCATACATACGGACAGACGGACATGCTAGATCGACTCGGATATTGATGCTGATCAAGCTATATATATACTTTATGGGGTCGGGGACGCTTCCATCTGCCTGTTACATACATTTGCAAAAATACATTATACCCTTTTTACCCATTTTCAATGGGTTCAGGGTATAATAAAGGTAAAATGAATAAATACCAGCTTGTTTTGAATGACCATGACCGTCTGCTACTCTATAAAGTCTGTGAGTTTCAATAAGCCAAAGGTAAAGTTCATATTGTGACAGGACTTGAGAGGGAGTATTAATACTACGTTACTTACCATGCCCCCCTGATTGGTAATGCCCGGCGGCAAATTTGGCAGCATCATAGCTGTATTCTGCATGTTGGCCATGCGCTGATGTGGAGGTCCCTGTTGCGGCTGTTGTGCAGCCTGCATTAGGCTGACTTGCTGCTGTTGGCCGGGTCCCATTTGCTGTGGTCCAGGGCCTGGTCCCTGCTGCTGTTGATTCATCATATGCTGCATTTGTTGTTGTTGCATCACCTGCTGCTGTTGTTGTTGCTGCTGCGGTGTTTGTGGTCCATTGCCAGCCTGCAGTGCGCCTCCGGCTCCACCAGCTCCGCCAGCGGCAGCATTAATTTGGCTTTGCTGGCGCTGCTTTATGATGGCCGCCATTATTTGCGGATTCTGCTTTAGTATACTCAGTATGTGCTGATTACTCTCATTGGTCGGATTGTTTTTGATCTTCTGCATGATCTGGGCTAGTGTTTGCGTGTTGAGTGGCGGTCCATTAACCATGTTGGGCCCCGCCCCTCCAGTTCCACCGCCGCCTATACCTTGTGAGCCTGGTGGACGAACACCGCCTCCAGAGGTTGCAGCACCAATTGGCGCACCTAAGCCTATGCCATGAGCTGCTCCGCCGCCGCCCATGCTGACACCAGCCCCTACAACGGGCATCTGACCAGCCCCAACGCCGCCACCCACTCCAACACCGACACCCAGCTGATTAGATGGTATGCCCAACATCTGTTGTTGCTGTAGATTCTGCTGCATCAGCTGGTTTGGCTGACGCATTCCTGGCTGATTGGGCGTATTGTTGGCATAACGTTGTTGGGGGCCACCGCCTCCACCCCACTGATCCATTGGTAGTAGATTATTAGAATTCAAAACATTGTTGCAATTTCCCCCACTGGGCATCTGTCCACCACCGGATACCACGCCTACATTACCAGCAAGCTGATTGCCGACCATGCCGCCCATCGCGCCTTGGGTTGGTACGCCTACACCCATGGGTCGTTGCATAACAGGTGGAGCCATTGGCACGCCTTTCCCAAAGCTACCGCCATGTGGCACTTGTTGGCGTGCTGCTTCCTCCTGCACCTGTTTGACCACTTGTAGCACATTTGGCGACGGCGAGTGACCACCGGGCTTCATGCCAATGCCTGGTTGGTGTGGATGTGGCGATGTCATACCAGCGATGACAGCACCTGAAACCGGAGACGGTACCGGCACTGTGGATGGACTCATGCCACCGCCACTACTTGGCAATATGGCAGCTGGCCCGGACATTACTTGTTGACTAACTGCCACTCCCGACATGCCCACTACTGGAACACCAACTCCGACGCCACCAGCTGCAACTACAGGGCCGCTCACTGCTGGTCCGGGTAAGGCAGTAGGAGCTGCGGTTCTGGACATGAGGGCGACGCGGCGGCGCAGTAATTGTTGCT
Organism: Drosophila montana; assembly: GCF_035044405.1. NCBI lineage: Eukaryota > Metazoa > Arthropoda > Insecta > Diptera > Drosophilidae > Drosophila > Drosophila montana. The sequence continues at coordinate 257,094 of NW_026998750.1, read as the reverse complement.
GTTGCAATCTGGAATGAGGAAATTAGAGTTTATATTAAGTGTACAATTTTAACCTGTTGGTTTCGTATGAAAAACGTTGTTGTTCAATATGTATGCATGCATGCATACGTTAGACTACTATACTATATAGCTGACATGTGAACGATCGGCCGAAAAAAAAACTTTTTTATGCTCTTAACATATCAGTTTAATTTGTTTAAAATCGGACCTCTATAACATTTTGGTCATATGCGAAAAATAAATAGGTAAGAAAATGTGTTCGTTAGGTCAAAATATAAAGAAACGCTTACTTGAGGCTAATAATAACCAGATATACCAAATGTGATGTACAATAAAAAATATATGCACATATATGGGGAAAGCTCTAGAGATTTTATCTTCAGTTTATTTAAAAAATTGTAGTTAATACATTTTCCAGGCTAGTTTAAAAGGAAACTAGAAAACAGGATATCAGACCGCCGAAGATTTCATACCATTCTAGACGTTAGCAGATGTGAGAATACTGAAGGTCGAAAATGCCGAGTTTCATAAAAATATCTCGGAAAACAAAATATTGACCATAAAAGAACACACTCTTCCACCGAGCGCTCCTATGGTACCGTTCCTAATAAAATAAAAGGTTTTTATACAAGAACCTACTTATCGATCGAGTTTGATATCTTTATAAAATGTTTTCCATGCAAAAGCGTAATCTCCGACCAATCGTTTCCATGGCACCTAAAGCCTATGACCTTTGTATTGCCTGCAACCAAACATATGCAAAGTTTCAAGACGTTTTAAGACGCTTTAAAACTAAAAGAATAGTTCGCATAGAAACAGACAGACGGAAATGGCTATATCAACTCAGCTGTTGTGCTGATCTAGAATATATATACTTTATGTGGTCGGAGATGTCTCATTTGTGTTACGCATAGTAACACATTTCATGACAAAACGATTATACCTTCTACAACGGTATAAAAATGAACAATCTGTTGGCTCAGCAGCCTTTAATAAAGAGCTGTCAAGATGAAAATTCTTCAAAACCATAAATTACACACGTTTTTGATGTACATAAACGAGCCAATTTTATAGCCATACCTGTCTGTGTATTAATCTGTCTGTTCCTATGCCAACTAGTCTAGCTTAAAATCCACTTTTATGAAACTTAGATGAATAATTTCAGCGCAAGTAGTACAATCCGAGTCGACGGATCGGACTACTTTATCAATAAGCATACAACATTGTTATTGTATGATTGTGATTTTATCTTATTAAAAAAAAACTATTGTCGGTAACGTGTTTCTGAATAAAATGTTAATTTACCAAGCTTCACAATAACAAGCTTCATTATACGGTCAAAATCCCATCAAACGATTCGTCAATAATTTAGGCCCATTCGGGTTCAAACTCATTTAGAAAGAGCCTTTATGAGATATGTTTGAATCTTCCCGGAAACTCTCCCCCTGGGTTGAAATGGGAATCAAAGGTTGATTCGAGTTCATATGTGAATACAAATTTGGGATAGGTCGTGCATGATCAGCGCTAGAAAACTAACAAAATTTATATCTTCACCAGCCAAAGCCAAGGCACTGAATAACAACACATATAAATATTTTGATGTAGTTATGCATGCATAATTCACACATACAAACATATGTGCTTGCACGCCATTGGCTGAACAAGAACAAAAGTGAAATAAATATATGTGTGATATTTTCTTTACATAGTTATTGCACAAGTTGGGCCTTGTAAAAAAATTATTTTATTCAATTTTCCTGAAAAATTCATAGTTAGTATCTAGGGTAATGTATCATTTAAATAAGCATGCATTTCATGGATAAAGCAGAAGTACTTTGCGTCGATCGTAAGCTTAAAACTTTTCGCTCAATATATGTACTTCGAAAACGAAGCAACGCAAAGCACCATCGACCAGCTTTGCTGAAGGCAGGCTGGCGACTAACTTCGTTGCTCGTGTCAGCGCATCAGCAAGCCGCGACTTCGGCATTCGTTCGTCTGAACGAACAGCCGTCGGCAGGCATGTCGTGCGAAAACTCAAACGCCAGATGAAACGCCAGGCATGAAATTTTTCGTCGCATGCAAATGTATGGGCGTTACTCATCTTAGTGTTTATATTGTCTTTGATAATATCATAACAAAACTCATAAGAAAACTAAGAAATTATGAACACGAACAACGAATTGTTTAAAAACACCGTTATGTAACAATGTAATTCAAATTATTTATCTTTGTTTTTGATAATGACAGTTATATGTTGAGTTATAAAAAATAAGAATTCTTGAGATTCCCCGATAGCCGCGCCGAGCTGCCTTCACAGATATAAAATATTGTTCTACACACACATACACAAAATCACATGCAAGCACGCCGCTTGCTGCGCCTCTGGCTACGCTACGGCTGCGCTGCTTCTTCCCTTTGCTTAACGCTGTGGGAAATGCTTTCATTAATGCTGCGGTGTTAATTGTCCGATCTTTATATTACAGCACCCATGGGTGTAAATACCAAAATGTAAGACTATAGCTCTTTTAATGCATTTTTAAATTATGGGGAAACGTGGGCTATGCGAGAGTCTACATACTTTGTCCTCACTGACTGCCGTTTTTAGAGATTTTTGTACAAATTAATTTAAAGTGCGCTTCGCAGTTTTCGCATAATCTAATCCTTGGTGAAACTGGACGTCAAAGATTTATGTGGGTGATATTTCGTGTTTAAATTCTAAGAATCTTTATAAAAAATCATCAGACGTATTTTACAAAATGCAAGCTTCCTGGGTGGAAAACGTGGATCACGGACTTTTTTACGAAGTTTTAAGTTTGTTTCAAACTTATTCTTATAGCCCTAAATAAGAACTTACTGAATACGTGTTTCAGCACGTTTGAAAATTCCATCCACAACTGTGGTAAATTAGAGGACAATTTGCAATTTTTTTTGTTTACTTGTTCTTGAGTTCAAGATAGTACAGGTATAGTTAAATTTTCTACGGCCGGGAACTAGATGAAAAATTGACATCTAAAATTTTAAGCACAAAACTTGCAACACGCAAGAGGAAACTGGGCAAGTTTTCGAATATTTGAACTCGTATTTCGAGTTTTAAACTACATTAGGCTCATTGCATATTCATAATGTAGAAGATCAATGATCTTGCTTTTGCGTCTAATGATTCTTATATTGAAGCTCTAAGTAGAAGAAACATTTTACGATTAGCGAAAGCCGCGTGAGTCAATGCAGTTATTATCATTCCAAGAAATCATTGAACTAAATCTATCAAATACAAATATTGCGATCAGTTACTTACTTTTGCTGTAGCTGCTGCTGTTTCAGTTTGTGCTTAATGTTGGGACAGAAGGGCACTGGACACTTTTGCTCCTGACAGTGCTTAGCGTGATAACAGCATAGGGCGATCAACTGCTTGCATATAGGACAGCCACCATTTGTCTTTCTTTTGCAGTTCTTTGTATGCTGGACTACCCGTTTCATCTTTTGACACGAAGGCAAACGGCAGTTGGCATCACGACATTGACACGCGTGTACCAGAGATTGAATGCATCGTTGAATGGACTGTTTGCGTGCCTCCTGAGGATTTGCCTGCTTAAGATCAGCCGGAGCCGAGCCATCGTCAAGATCGAAGCCGAGTTTTTCCATTTTATGTGGATGTCCAACCTTCTCCTTGCACACCGTGCAGAGATCGAAATCCTGTAACCCAAAAAATAATATAAGTCAGATATTGCTTAAAAATTAATTATGATTTAGAGCAGAAGTTTTGAAAAAAAAAAAAAAATAGCAATCGATCTTACATCACAAACGGTACAATGGTAGCGCGTCTCTACTGCCGTCTTGCAGTTGTTGCAGGTATAAACAAACTTGTCCTGGCCCTGATTGTGCAACTCGTACAACATTGATAGTGTGGAGAACTGTGCGCGTCGCAATGATGAAAATTCGTAGTGCTTGTCACGGGCAAGTGTCAAGAATGCATCACGTCCATCCATCAGATCACAGGTAAGCAACGGATCAGGATCTTGTATGGGCTGTGTACAAAAATTAAATTGGTTTAAGAAAACAAGTGATGTGCATAGTCAATTAATGTGGCTAAAGTTAAAACTATAAGACTTACAGCCAGGCTTGCTGCTGACTGGGCCGAGTGTAAGCGTATGACAAAGAAAACTTCCTTGTGCTTCTCCATTGTTGCATAGATCTTGGCGGACAAATCATTTCCCGACTGATGCTCATTGGACTTCTTACTATTTTTGCGCTGTGCTGCTTTTGATTTGTTGGACTTCTTGGCCTTTTTCTGTCCTTTTTTTTTGCCATCGCCACTGACTTCGTTGTCCTCAGCGGAAAAAAGCTGCAGTGTTTTCAAAATTAAAAATTATGAATTACCAAAAGTAAATTAAATTCTAATTGTAATTGTTAAAAACGTACGTTGGCAGCGGCAGCAGCTTCGGCGGCCTCGGCCTGTTTTCGTTTTTCCTCTTCTTCCTGGTCCAGTTCTTTAATGCTCTCCTCAAGGACGTTTGGCCAAAAATCCCCCTCAAAGTAGGGTAATTCAGCGGCCGATCCAAGTTTATCCTCCATGGCCTGTTTAAGTATGTCCTTGTAGTCCTGTATGATGCGCTCAATCATGCCCTTGTCGAGCATCTTTTTGTACCATTCTTGCAAACGCTTCGGTTTAGGTATTTTCTGATCAGTCGGATGACAATGAAATATGTAGTCGTCGCCTTCAGAGGGTGGACACGCCCAAATGTGCGCCATCGTATAGCCCAGCTGTTTCACATAGTCCATATAGCCGAGTAATATTTCATGGTAAACCGCAGTGCGATATTGACGAGGTCGAAAGAAATGCACAGAATCGAGGTAAGCAATATAGACGCGTCGAGTATTAGGCGCTGGGCATTCTGAACCATATTCCTGTACGTGCATACCAAAGAAGCAGACATCAATGCCATCCACTTCTTCAAAGGCGAATAAGGCCTTTGCCCGATATGGAAACTCTTGCATCATTTCACCGCCCTCAACAAATCGACGCCGCATGCCAGGTTTAACCTCAACGCATTTGTCCGATGAAGAGACCACTCGTATGTGCACCTCACCAGCGCCAGCTTCTTTTTTCTTTAAAAAATTGTTTACACGAGTCTCAATGTACACACCCAGCTTGGTGGTAGGCAATCGCTTGGCATTGAATTTGTTCTCCTTTCGTTTTGAGTTCTTCTTTTTCAAACAATTATCACATACAAAACCGCCCGGCCATATTGAATCAAGCCAAAGCACACAGATCTGATGTTGCTTGCGTCCGCACTCCTGGCAATCAACGAAGGGCTCTAGCTCTAAATGGTCGTTCTTCATCTCTTTGAATTGGTCCTTTTTAATTTGGCTAATGATATAAATAATATTAGCTTATTTGTTATTTTGATTATAGTAACTAACTTATATACTTACGTTTGTGACTGAAGTGGATCATCGCCCAGAGTTACAGTGTCTCCTTGTATGTCATTAAAGCACTTTTGGCAGAACGTGTATCTATTTGAGGCAACACCGTATTCCTTTAGACTGTTGTGATTTTCATGGCAACAATTTACGAGTTGATGGCAATGAGCAATGGCAATAGGCGATGACAATTGGACAATTGATAATACGCACGATTTACGAAATGAGTCAAATGCAGCAGAAATAAAACGAAAATTTCACATACAAACAGCAACAACAAAAAAAACCGTGTACATATTGAGGTATTATATGTATGCAATCATGCAAAATAGTTTTATGATTTTAATTTATGCAGTACATTATTAACATAAATGATATAGCAAAAAAAAAATAGTAATAAAGAAAATCCAAGTATTTTTCATTAGAAACATAGAATACGCATATCCGATTGATATAATTTAAAATATGTTTATAGGAATTTTTAGTTGGATTTCGTTTATTTATAAACTGATTTACAACTAAATATGACATATCATAAATATGCATACATACGTACAAAGGCAAGTTAATTTAAATTTAAGTAAATACAGTTGTATTAATGCGTACACACACAAGTTCTATTTCGATTATTTTTGAGTCGATGTTTTTTCTCGCATAATGCGTTACAATACACAATAAGGAGCTTAAGCTTCAAACGACTGGAAAAGCATGTACAAATCTAAAGGTCTGCTGTCACAAAGCAAAAATAGTATATTTGTTTTTGGTTAGGTTTCTTGCTGAAAGCTTGAGTCTCGAAGCTTATGATATAGCTACGCCCATTGGGGGCATGTCAAATACGAAATTCTATATCTTTTTTCATTATATTTTTTTTTAGATAAACTGCAAAGATTATACAGTAGCGCTTTTTGCAAGCGTGAGAGATCAGGAAAGCTTATGTACTTTATATTATATATACAAATATGACTATGCAAAATAAAAACACATGCATAAGAAAACAAATTCGCTCTGCGTTTCAAGTTAATATCAGCTATTTTGTTTCTTGTCTGGCACCTACTTAATCATAACCATTAAAATGAGGAACACGTAAATGAACAATGTCGCCGTGGTATGTGGTGATATTGCTTAGAGTATAAAATCATTTAAGCCTCAGTAGGTGTCGTCAAGCAACATACTTCATGGTTTATACTGCAGTTACCTTATGTAATGAAGGTGCATGCGAAAGTGGCGAAAAACGCTTAACCTCATTTGCAAAGATCTTTGTGAACTCTCGTTTGAACGTTTTTCACACTTTTTTATAAAATCCACGTTTCTTGGATGGAAAATATGTGTCAATGGTTGTATGAACGAAAGATTATTTTTCGGTTTTAAGATTCATACCACGAGGGCGGATTTCGCTGTTAGACACAGCACAAACATAATCGCAATTGTAATACTCTTGATAGAATTCAATAAAGACGCTCAAGAATGTGTGTGTGTACATGTATACAGAAATTGCAATTTCTGGTTTCCACAATTTTTGTTTAATAACTTTTGTGTTTCCTAACCGACCTTGATGAAATTTTCAACATTAGATCTTATTGAGCTATATACGTAGAATATACGTACATTTTCAAGAAGACCATAGCACTAAAATATTGGCTTAAATTGGTTGGTAGTTCCAAATGGCGATAGCTATAAAATGAAAGATACCTGATGTATATATACTATTCTAGAAGCTACATGTAAAATTTGGTGACTCTAGCTCTTGAAACCTAAGAGATTCGCTCATAAATTATCGATATCGATGTGTATCGATGGATTAGAAACGGGTCAAGTTATCGCAAACAAAATCACCTGTTATGTACATTTGCACAAAACCATTACGCCCCATTAACAATGGGACTGGCAAACTACGGCAAGCTGTGCATGCGTATAAAATAATTGTAATTTTGGAATAATACAATATAATATTTTATGGTATGCACCGAAGAAAACTACTACTAACTAGTAATATAAGAATTGGTTAAAAAATTTAACAATTTGTGTCATTCAAAGGGGGTAAAAAGATATAGTAGTATTGTTAAAATATATGTAACAAGCAGTAGGTTTCATAAGTATGCCGAGCTGAGTTCTACTAGTCTTCGATAATCGATATCGAGATCCTTGTTTTTGACCAAATCTGACATGTAGCTACCTGAATAGTACATATATACAGATCAAGTATCTTTCATTTTAAAGTAACCGTCATCCTCGCCAAAACACAACCCGCTATAAATCAAAAAAAATAAATCAAGTGAAACTACCCACAAATTTAATAGTTATATTCTTTTACCTATTAAATTGGGAGGAAAGTGTATTTTTTGTGATTTTGTAGAAAGTTCAGCGTATCTCTTAGTCGGGGCAGTCCCAATTAGAGCATTCCTATTATTTTTAGCGTTAGCGTCCTCTTTTAAAATACTATACGTCTACTAACATATTTGTCATTTTCTACGTGTGTTGGTCAGATTCCATTTCCAGAGTTTTGCTATAATATTTAAAGTTGTTTGATCTGTATATACTATTCTAGAAGCTGTATGTGAAATTTGGAGACTCTCAACATTAAAACCTAAAAAATTCAGGCTATTCGCCATGGAGGAATTTTACGCATATTGTTACAAAATTACCGGACATAGTCCAGATAATAAATTAAATATATAAATAAATACTCCCGTCAAGCATGGTGGTTTGCGAAAATCGCATCAAAAAAAAAACTGTCCTTTGAACGAAACTTAGTCTATGTTATTGAATAACCACTTCCCAGTCTATACGCGATCCCCATTGAATACTATCATTGTGGCTGTGTATTGTGTTAGATAATTATATATGCCGTTTCTTGATTCCTTATTTTTTTTTTTCCAAGTTTCCACAATTGAATAGGTAATATGAGGTTACAACAGAATCTTTTTTAAACTTCAATATAACTATTGACATTATTAAATCTTATATTTATAACATATATAAATTACACGAAGAAACAAAATATGCATTTGTATATGTGTGCATGTATGCAGTTGTGTTATGTATGCTTGTATCTATGTAGACATGTATGTGCTGTCGGTCTTACGCTAAACTCACCTGTTTTGGTAGCTGTAGTATTTGGCATCTCGCGGTATCGTACACAGCTGTTTGCCATAACAGCATAGCACCTGCGGATTAAATGTGTACTTCCGACCACAACAATACCCCAATGCTTGCATCACAGGATCTATTTCAGCCTCGAACACCTCTGACAACTATAGTTAATAAAAAAAAATACATAAATATATGGTGGATTATAATTGCAGAAACTATTTTGTTGTTGCATATACACATGTTGGGGCTAAATTTATACAATTTTCATTAATTTAGTCACTTCATTTTTTTCCGATGTACTGCTTGTAATAAAATGACCTATGCAAAGCTTTATGACGATGATAGCTTTAAAACTGAGACTTGCTTGTATAAAAACAGACTGACAGCCGGACATAGCTATATATAGACTTCATTATTCCGATTTTTTGATGGATTTAGGTTTAGGTTAGAAGCCGGTATAGCCCCCATCGTTTGTAATTATTTTGCGAATTATTTTCGTTGTTAATGAAATTAGGTTTGTATCAACTTCTTAGGACATCTTTTTACTGTTGCTTCTTTTTTAACTTCCTTTTAATTCTCGATCATCGTGTACTAGATTTTTTCAAGGAGTTATATTATATATAGCATCATTATCCTCAGGTTCCTCAGTACAGTTCAGTATCGTGTTCCGCAAGATATTTCATAGCAAAATGGGAACAGTGTTAGAAACCTAACATTTTGCTCCAAAACCATACGATGGGAAATACCCAAGACGCTTACATAGAATTCTTCTCTATACGGACGTTAACCATGTTCACAAGTTATTTTCGAACGGATTAATTTTTTACATCACTCCATAAAATTATTGCCAACTTTCTTGCACAGTTTTATGTATATGTTTTTCTTTAGATTTGTTTTTAAGAATTGAAAGCGTGGAATTATTATTTTTTAATGTCTTTTTTGCACATTCGTGAGTTTATAATATTTTCACATTTTGACCGAGCTGGTATGTTGCTTTTTAGTTTTAATTATGTTTTCTGTACTTAACGTTTTTTTTTTATTACAAAAATATAAAAAAAATCGGACTATTTTTAATAAAGTTTGAAATATATGCATATAAAATGTTTAGGTAGTGTAGTTATTAATTTCACAATAAGTTATATGCATTTATATTTAAAACACTAAATTTTATCGATCGTTATATTTTATTATACAATAGCCTTACCTTGGTGCAGTAACGATAGACACGTGATGTTTTGCGGTTGTAAAGCCATGCATTGTCAAACATTAGCCACACATCGTCTACATACTCCCAGGGGTCACTATATTTGCCATTAAGTATGTTATTGCGGATGGTACCTAGATCCATTGGTTTTTTTACAATCTCAAAGTAGTCGGGTATTCCCAAAGCTTGTGGATCGACCGGATAACGAAATGGCACCGACTCTGGTTCCTGACGATATAGCTTATCCAACGTCGGAAGTAATGCAGTGCGCAGCTCTTCTGGGTTAAATTCTACAAATAACAAAGCAGCCAATTAGTTTTCCAAATTTCTTGGAAATTAGAATAAACAGTCTTTTAACAGCCTACTAGCCAATTATTTCTCCTTAATTAATCTTTAATTCGTAGATTCAACAGAAAAGAAATTGTTAAATATCTCCTTATTTTTATTACCATTGAAAAATGGTATAATAAAATATTGTAAATGTTGTAATCGGTAGAATAAAGGATATCTGATCCGAAAAGGTTAAAGATTTTTCACCAGGAGTCATTCTTGTATCATGATTGTCTAGCTAACCGATACAAAATATTTCAATTGCTGGGTATCCTTCCCTCGAACAACCTTTTTTTTAACACTATTGTTGTCTCTTTTTAAATTATGTTTTTTTTTTGCATTATCTTGCCTCTCTACACTTACTCTACACTTAAAGCTATAGTAAATATCCGAAAAAAATTAAACTTACGGCATTTTTTCTTTTTGTCGCCAGCATTTGGTGCGAGTGGCTCCGGAACCATTGGTTTGGTCTCAGATTTAATTTTGATATCTGATGCAATTCCCGCAGAAACTCCATCAATAGCACCATTAATATCATCCTTTCCATCGCTTCCACCGCCACCCAACGTACCATCTCCATTGGCGCCAGTAGCAATGCCACTGACAACCGCTGATTCATCCACATCCATAGGCTCAGACTTGATCTTCACGTCACCGGCGGCTCCATCCTCCGACTTAAGGTCTATTTTAAGCATGCTGGTACCATCATTGTTTACATTTTTTCCTTTTCCACCTGTCGAGCAATCCATTTGTGAACTATCGCCATTGCCGCCACAACTATCGTCCATAAACTCCTTTTTGATCTCATCCTCCTGCTTAATAGAGTCCAGTTTACCTTTTGATGACATTCCACCACCTCCACTACTACCACCACCATTGCTCCCATTTGTATCATTAGCACCAGCTGGCGACGGCGTCTCATCGTCGTTATCACGCGCCGCCGCCTCCAGTGCAGCCATCTGTGATGATAAACTACTCGAGGTGCTCATCACGCGGCCTGTAGCAGTATTCTCGATATTGCTGCGTGCCACCAGTAGCACCGTGCTGCTTACAGGCGTTGAATTTCCATTGCCACTTGTTGCAGTCGTTGATGTTTGTGTTGCCCCTGATGTACAACTTATGGGAGTACTGACAACCGCTGTAACCGCTGTCGTTGTGATTACAGAACTGCTGGAGCTACTAATGTTGCTACTATTACCGCTGTTGGCACATGTAGCTGCTGCCGAAGCGGGAGTACTGCTGGCTGCCAACCCTGAAGCGCTGGTAGCCGGCACTGGCGAGGTAGGTATATATGGCGGTGTTGCTGCTCGATTACTTAACGGCTGCATGAGACTGCTTACAGAGGGCGGATTGTTTGATGGCGTGCCAATAGGTCCGTTCGACATGAAACTAGGCGAAGGACTTGGGGCTGTCACAGTCCCGCCACCAATGCCACCAGCACCAGCGCTAGGTGCTCCTGCAGTGAGTGCATCCAGGCTGGTGGGAGTGGGCGGCATATTATTTAGCACACTACCAGGTGGCTGCTGAGCCTTTTGCTGCATGGGTGAGCTAAATGCATTCGATTGCTGTTGCAGCTGTTGCGGCTGCTGGATAGGTGTAGCATTGCTAAAAGGTGACTGTGGTAATAGCATGGCTGCGTTTGTTTGCTGTTGATGTTGCTGCAGCAGACGCTGTTTCATAATCTCGCTGATTTGAGAATTCTGTCCACCGGAACTACCATTGGCATTTATGAACTGCTGCTGTTGTTGTTGACCGGTCACCGGACTTGTTAATATGCCTGGGCCACCACCAACTGACGAAGCTGATTGCATGGTCTGCTGCGTGTTAAAAGGAGAAAGCACTGGATTAGCTACCATTCCCCCGGGGCTTGGACCGGAAGGCCCAACCAACATATTGCCTTGAACAGGCTGCTGCTGTTGCGGGAACTGCATTCTCTGCTGCTGTTGCTGTATGGCTAACATATTGCCACCGGGCGAATGACTGCGCATACTTGCCGCTACAGCCACCATGTTGGCTTGTCCGGCTGCCGTCTGCTGCTGGCTAGTGCCGCTCCCCATGCCAGGAGCTTGAGGACGCATCTGCTGTTGAACCATGCCACTTGGGCCACCACCTCCACTACCCATTGGACTGATAATAGGACGCACGCCCTGACCCGGCTGTTGTTGAAGCGAATTGTTGGGTACTGATGTAGGATTGACGACACCGCTGTTGGGACCGCCTTGTTGCATTTGCAACATTTGTTGTTGGTGCTGCTCTTTGCGCTTGAGACGTTTTTCTTCTAACTCTTTTTGTATCTTATAGATCTTTTCGGCAAGCAGATGATAGTACTCGGATCGCGATTTAGCCATTTCATACATATCCTTTTCCACTTTTTCGGCATACGAGACCAGATTATGCATGCGCTTGTCCTGCATTGTTGTTGGATCCGATGTCGGAAAGATGGCTTGCACCAGCTTGTGTACCAAATGATTGCGCAAGTCCGCTGTCACCGATTCGCGCCAGTCTTTCTCGCTGTCGCTCCCACTTCCTGGGGCACCGCTTGCACCCCCGGCACTGCCTGCGCTTCCCGCTCCCGCGTTTGATGCATTTGATCCACTTGATGAACTGTTGGCACCTCCTGTGGTATCTGCAGGCATCAACACGCTAGCACCAGCTGTGCTATTGCCAGTACCTGGCGCGCCTGCTGACACTACGCTGACGTGCGCCTGTACCTGTGCTTGCGATTGAGCTTGCAATTTGAGCTTAGCCATCTGATCCGACTGACCCCCTAGTTGTTGCTTTTCGCCGACGCCTACAAAGTTGGCATTGTTAAAACCAACGTTGACCGACAGTGGCGCTGGAATGTTGCCCAATTGCTGTTGCTGTTGAACATTTTGCTGCGCATTGGGCTGCTGTTCAACCATATTGGGAATCGCGCGCCTTCGTCCAGTGCTTGTATTGCAACCCTGCAGCATTAGTTGTCCACCCTGCTGTGCGGCCTGCGCCTGCTGCTGTTGTAAACTGGTCACATCATTTGCCCCGGGTATAACATTTTGTCCGGGCACAGGCACTCCGCCAGATATTGCACCACCTGCTCCAGGCTGCACACCAAGCACACGAACAGATGGAGTGCCCTGCATACGAATACCGGGTGGCATTCCTTGCCCCGGTACACCCAACATCCCAGCTGAGACCGGCCCAACTTGGCCTATACTGCCAACACCCTCAAAGCGTCGAAGCTCTTGTTGTTGCACCTGCTGCTGCTGTTGTGCCAAGTCCGTATTACTCTTAGGTACATTGGTTGCGCCGGGCGTCTGCTGCTGCGGTAACACAACTGCCGTATTTTGTGCGCCGCCAGTTCCGGTGCTCTGTGCCACCTGCTTGCTATCGACGCCGACTCCAACACCGACACCCACGCCCGACGGATTTTGAGAAACCTGTGATTGGCCTTGTGTTAACAGCTGCTGTTGTTGTTGCTGCTGTAAAGGTGATGCGTTGGCTGCACCGGTAGAACCACCTCCTGCGCCGCTGGCGTTCTGAAATAGCGAGTGATTCTGGCGAAAAGGATAGCATATGATACAATCGGAGCGTTGGCAGGTCTTGTAATGGAGCAGTATCTGGCGCGATGAGGTGCAATGTTGCATGGTGCAGTCCTTGCTCTGCTTACATGTGGCCATATGGGCCAACACGGCTTTCATGGCCTTGCAATAGTTGACACTGCAGACCTCACGGTTGGGATTCATGTTCTCGCGCCGGTTGCACTTATGGGCATGCAGTAACAACATCAAATGCTGCTGTATTTGTTTCTTGCGTTCATCAGACATGCTGCCTGGTGCCGGAGCAGGCCCGCTAACGGACGAAGCCACTCCTGATGAAATTGCTTGCTGCTGCGATGTTCCTGGCTGCTGCTGTTGTTGCTGAGAATGTCCTATCAGTTGATTGGGTTGCGGCGCGCGTGGCCCCAGTGCACTTTGTTGCGCACTCGGTGGTTGCTGTTGCTGCTGGGGATTCATTTGTGAGTTTGCTGCCGCCAATTGTTGCTGCTGTTGGGGATTTCCAACGAGTCCTCCTGCACCAGGTGGCGGTCCATCTCCACCCAGACTGGACATTGGTACAACTGTGCCAATTGGTCGGTTTCCTTGGGGCATGCCCGCGCTCATATTGGGCGCTACAACGCCGCCACCACCCCGCTGTGCCATCTGCTGAGCAAGTAGCTGTTGCTGCTGCTGCGGATTGTTACTGCTAGGTGCACCATAGTTACCAACTCCGTAAGGCATATTATTTATTTGGCCTGTACAAAACACATGCGTATAATCATTTGTCAGTGCTTTCAATGTTTGGACAATGCTTAGTATGTGGGCACTTACCCAGCTGCATGTTTGGGTTTTGCATTCGAGGACCGCCACTGACGCCAACAACACCACCCGGTCCACTGCCTCCGCTAGCTCCAGCGCCCATTAGATGCGGACCACGAAGCAAGTGTTGCTGTCCAACCATCCGCCCCATCATCGGACCATTTTGCATGTGCATACCCTGACTAGGCGCTGCGCCAGATACGGAGCTCACACCCACTGATCCGGGCACGGCGTTCATCAAGGAGGCAGCGACAGGCTGCTTCAGTGTATTGACTAAGCCCGTGCCACCTATGGTCCCCATGGCGCCACTGTTTGTCAGGACCATATTGCCAAGATTTCCCTGTGCAATGCTGTTCATGCCTGCAACGGAAATATATGAATTTATCGTGTTTTTTAAGTTTGCGACTGTAGGAGAATTACCTGGTATGGCATTCATGCCGTTATTGCCATTATTTGATATGGACATGGGCATTGAATTAACCATGCCCATTTGTGTCGTCACTTGTATGCCACCAGTGTTAGGCGATTGCAAACTGGGTGATTTGCTGCCTAGTTGATTCATGCCGGGCACAACCATGCCACCGCCAGCGCCCTTGTTACCTTGTTGCTGTTGCTGCAAAAAATGCTGCAAATGCTGGTTATGTTGCATTTGACGTAGTTGACTACCAGCAGCGCCGCTACCGGCATTACCACTGCCATCATCCCCGCCGCCACCGGCTCCATTCATTTGTGGTGGCACAACGCCTGACCCAGGTCCCTGAGTTGGAGGTTTGTTTGGTCCGCCAGTGCCGACGCCGGTTGCTGTGGATACAACATTAACGCCGGCGCCAGTAGTGCTAAGCTGATCTGACCATCCGCTGTTGGAGGAAACCAACTCATCAGGTAGATTTTCTTCCAGAAAGCGTAGAGTCGCTAGGTGAAAATTGTTTAATTAATAAATGTTTAAAGTAATTTTAATGTATTTTTGCACTCCACATGTAGTTTTATTACAAGGACTAATCCAGAATAAGTATACTAGTAATTAACTATTATCTATGTACTTCTTGTCAATTATAGTTTTGTATGTACAGTGAACTCTCCTAACTCTCCTATTAGGCGGGCATACCTCTTGTCACGACATTTTTTCCCAAACAATTTTTTATATTTACAATTTATAAGCCAGGCTCTCCCCCCCAAATTAGATCTTACGTCTAATCTATCGATGTATTCTTAAAAACATTAGACATTGCTAGATAATTTTGAACACTTACATTGATCTATTTTAGCCCGCTTTTGTGGCGGTTCGTCCAAATGATCGGCCATCATATATATAATTTGTTGCTAGCCTTGATATGGCAGCAAAACGCGTCCTTATGGAAATTAATATGTTTGTCTGCTATGATTGTCTTTAGCAGTACGTAAGTCCGTAAAAAATATAAAAAAAAACTTCGATTGACGAGTTGAGAAAGTTGACAGTGGGTATGACAAAATTATTTTTGATTGCTTGCGTGTGCGCTGCACAAAATGACAGTTTTCGCACGGATGTGTTTGGTATTTTACTTATTTTTTTCGTTATGCTTTTCTTCTTCTTTTATAAGTTTGAAATGTTGGCAGTCAACACTTGCCTAATAAATTGTTTTAGTAAATTTTTGCATAAACTAGCAGGAGTAGTAAACAAATACAACTCCTTTGTTATTGTTATCGCTGCTTCTGTCGTCTGCCGCTGCGACGAAGACGTCGTCGACGTCGTCCGCGCTATCGTCACCGCGACCGCGACCGTGCCGGCTGAGCACGTCGCTGACTCCGTTGGCTCGCCGTTGAGATCGTTGTTGTAACTGCTTCTGGTACTACTGGCGTCCCATGCGCCAGTAGACGTCGTTACAAGTGCGCGCCTTTGCTCCTGTTGCACCACTTCCCGCCTTAGCCTTAGATTTTTTTGCTGCTGCTGTTTATTGATGCCGATGCTCGTAGTGTTGTTTGTCATACAGCAGCATGCGCACGAGTGCATTTTGTGGGTAGGCGCCAAGTCCACCAAATTGGCCGAATCCAATAAATCGGCTTTAGTAAGGATTCGTAGTTGTTCCTACTCTTATGTCCTACTGCAACAACTGCTGCAAGTGAAATTTGAAGATGAAGACGTAAGAAGAAAGGACTGTCAAAGCCAGCAAGCAAATGCGTGCGATGTTGCATTTGCTGCTGCCGCTTTGTTGTGATTTTGTTTTTGCTATATCTGCTGTACCATTTTACAGCCGCTAATTCTTGATGTTTGTTTTTGCTTAATTTCTTTTTTCTTTCAACTTTTGTTTATGATTTTCATAACATTGCTGTGATACATTTACTTAATGTTGTTGATCTGAAAAGCATTCACATGTCTGCAGTGTTTATGAAGTGGTTGATGTTGCTGTTGTTATCGTGTTTACATTCGCTATATTCCACATTGCACATAACTGTAAAAATATAACAAAGTGATACTTTCCATTAGAGCACGAAACTACAAACACACACACGTATAAATTAAATGACCTATAAGATTCACATTCGATACACAGTCCTCACGCACATCGGAAAAAGACAACAAAGTATGGGAACATTGTTTGAGATTTATTTTCCGAAAGCGGCTACCGTTGCCGCCTGCTAACTAAAAACAACTCGCTGCTTTCTGTTTTTAGGTCTTGTTGTTGGCCGTAGTATTCGCCATCTCGCTGATATTTGTCATCTCCATCTCGCATGCGTCTACGTGTTTCACTCTCACACATACAGATGTGTCATAATTAAATGTGCGCACTATTGGTTAGCCAACACGCACGAAATCGGCCAGCAGCGTGTACAAGTGCGGCGACAGCTTTGAAATTGCGCGCAAACATGGTTTGATGAATGCAAATAGATGAACATATTAAAGTATATAAGGCGACCCGTAAATTAACTCGACCCTGGATCACACTTTTCTTTAATGTCAAATCTCATCATACATGTGGATATTGGTTGCTTTCTGCGCCAAAGATGAGTGGCGAGTAAATAGTCTGAACAAATACCAAACCAGAGACCCGAAGCATCTGAAGCTTTTTAAAGCTTTTTCGCGTGCAAACGAATGCCGCTACGCCTTGCTGTTATTTAGCTGATTTTATTAGCGAGTACATCGCAACACAGGGCGCGCGCTCATCGCACATACATATTATATAAATATATATATACATACTTGCATGTATAAGCGATTATTCTCCGTCTGGACCGAGTCGCGCCGACGTTTTACTACACACATGTATAAAATGCAACGAGACAATAATGATAGCGAGTAGAGAGCGAGAGCTCATAATAAATGCTGGCTTTGGTATTTGTATTTTTCACACTGGTGTGCATACACACAGCACAGGCACTGCCAACGAGTGCGAGAAGCATTGGAAAAAGAAAGAAAAACAGACGACAGAAAATATATTCCTTTTTTTTGTCGTTGCTCGTCCGTTTTCTTCTTCATGTCGTATCAAAGTTTTCTATTGCAGAAATTTTGTGTTTCAGGCGTATTTGAAATTTATAGCGTCGTTAAAAAAATTGATAAATTTGTTTGCACAAAATACGAAATGTGCAAAAATGGTAAGGAAAAATATAAAAAAAAATTTGGGCAATTTTAAAACTCTGTTTAATTTTTTTGAATTTATTTTTTTGCGGCACAGTTAATTTTTTTATATTTTTGAGATTTTTAGTCAATTATGCATTTTTACCATACATTTTTCACATTTTTCGTTGATTTAAGAAAATTTTTAAAAAATTTTTGCAACACTAAAACAAAAATTTTCAGTCCGCTTGTGTTGCAGCAGAAAGTCAACTGATTTCGCGAACGAGTAGCAACAGAACTAGAAAGAAAGACTGAAGCTGAAACGACTATGACTCTGTGTTGTGTATTAGTGCCAGACGACGACGACTGCGACCAGTAGCGACAGCGACGAGTAAGCGTACTCGACGGAGAGCAAGAGCACATAGTTGCTCACTGAGAGAGGGCAAAGCAAAAATGTGCGGTGCAAAGCAAGTGTTTAAGCAATCGGTTGCTTTAGGTGGTGTGCGTTAGTATGTGTGTGAGAGAACGTCGCTAGATAACAAAGTAACGAGTGACCACAGTGTTGAATAGTGTGGAATGTGTTTGTTCATGATTTTAGCCGTGGCGGTAACACTCAACGCTGCGTGTATTTCGAAAACCAAAATTCAGTGTCGTCGTATTAGATATCACTATCGCTATCCTTATTTAGCAGCCGCGCAATCACTAACCACTTGGATATATTGTGTTTAAAATAATTATACATTGCTAAAATAAGATTTTCGTATGTCCCAAAAATCCCAAGTCAGCTTATACAATAGAGACGACAATTGCGGGTACTTGATCATTTACAATTTTTTGTTAAGTGTTTTCGGGCTTTTGTACACGCAGTTACATATACTTTCGACACACGCGACATTCATGAGACATCACAGATATAAAAGAGACGGGCACACTATACCCAGCATTTGCGAATCGTAAAGGATAAAGCGAGACAAATAATGATGCGTCTACTCAACGAGACACACCAGCGAGTGTTCGTCTCTGATGTGTAGTGGCATGAGTTTGCTTTAGGCATTTTTAAAGCAACGATTAAAGAAATTCTTAGCCATATTACGTTTATAATGAAATTTGTTATTAATATTCTGCTATTTTTTTATGTTTGGCCAACTTCCACACAAAGGAATTGTTGAATGTGTATGTATTTAATACATATACCTTAACTCTCTGTAAATTGCGCCAATTTTATTTTACAATTCTTGTGAAGCTTGTTATTAACTTATAATAGTAACTGTTGTATATGCGTTTATAGAAACGCCGTTCCAGACAAGAGATGAGACCGATTTTTTGAGAAGCAAAACATTTACATTATGGAAGCGCGTACATATATTAAAAAAAGACTGTTAATTTAAAAAAATAAATATCATCAAACCCCTTAAGTACAATGAAGCGACTGCTCTAACTTCAAGTATCATAATGAGTAATGTCGAGTACATATTCTTTTGTTTAAGTTTGGTAAGGACGGCACCAAATGTTATTTAAAGTTTGAATGGTTTAAAAAAAATATATATATATAAATTTTGGCGGAAGATAAGTTTGACCATTACAGAAACAGTGTGTCCCAAATGATGTGCGCTTTAATTATTGTAAAATATTACGGTAATAACAAAACCAATTTTTAAAAATCAAACAATAGTTTTACTTTTTATTGAAGAAGTTCAAGTATCTCCTTCACTCAAAGCTAGGGATGTATAACACTTATCGATTAGTGGGTAATCGACTGATAATCGCAGCCTTACTATATTATCCTTGTTATTAAGCAATAGTCTCTTATCTTAAATAAGCTATATCTGAAATTGCTTCTAACAAAAATAATTAAATGAAATTATTATTTTTATCGAAACAAATTAACAATTAAATATGTAAAAGCAACCAAAATGCTTCAGTTAACTTGGAAATTACGGAGTCACAAGCTTCTAAGTTTGACTGGGAATTTTTTAAAGATAGAGCGGCTTTTGCTACATATGTATATTTTTACAAAAAAATTAAAAAGAGCAAGAGCTGCCGTCTTCACCGGCAGGGCTCGCAGCAGTGGCTCCAATACTGTTTACATGCCCAAAATAAACGTAATAAAAAAATAAAGTATTCATATAGTTAATACTAAATGCATTTTACTTATTAAATAACAGTTATTCTAACTATTATTACTATTTATTGTTAATTATAGGCGACTGGTATTATTTAAAAGTGGCTGCCACGCGCAGGCGGCAATGATATAAACATATTTATTTTCAAAATTTTGTATATGGGATAAAACTATATTCATTTATTTGTCACCTGCGTCTGTCATCAAATCGTTTTCGCGTCTTCACCCTGCAAAAAAAGATATAAAATTGTTAATAATGTTAAATGTTAATTTATTGAATGTATTTGTGTAAGTATTATTGAATATTTCCGAGTAGGAAGTTAATAGTGGGTGAGATAAGGATGTCGGGCAGGTGCACATCAGAATTTGCGTGTTGGTAAGAACTCATGATGGCGAGGACTCCTTTAGGGTGAATCTTATCATCAGTTCACCATAGGCATGTTTGCAGATTGTCTGTTCGAAACGTAACCGAAATGCAATACACGCTCACACAACCTCCCATTTGTTTTGATGGACTTGCCAAATTTACGTACATAAATGGCAAGGGATTTCAAAAGTGGTTAAACCAAGGCAACGCAGTAAATTTTTTTGAAATAATAGTGGAAGATATGTAAGGATACGGTGAAAACTCTCCTGGGTGGATGGCAACCATCGAGTAATTTTTTCCCGCTCAAGAAGAGTGTTCTTATAACGGGGGTCGCCTCATTAATATTTGTTCATACAAATGTTCGGCAAAGAGAGGTGTCCGCTTAATTGGAGTATTCGTAAGAAAAATGTTCACTGAATAACAAATAATGTGGTTATTTTTTAATTTTGGTTGATTCTGATTCAGTTAGTGCCACCAGTGCCAATTTGGCTCTGCCAAGTAGGGATGGGTATCGGCATGAAATATCGATATTGACATTTGAAATGAATGAAAAAGAATTTAATAGCGCAATAACTATCGGCCAGGTAGCATTGACTGTCAACATATTTCAGTAAAATTATGGATACAAAGGTAATTTTTCGTTTTCGTCCCCCCACATAAGAACTATCACTCGTACATATGTACCTTGCACGCATATACTTATACACTGTTTTGTAAATTATATAGTTTATAGTTTTGTATGCACGCATATACATATTAATGAGTATTTCATCAAATTTTTTCCTTTTAACGCCTGCACATGTTTGTATGTATATACAAGCTCATTGTTTGCAAACATACATAGGTATGTATGTAGCAGGGGACGTAAGCATTACTATTATATTACAAAAATAAAAATGTTGCTTGTTTTTTATATTATTTTTAACAATTAGATGGATTGTATTTTATTATTTGCAGATGACTATGTCACTTAATATATCTTAAGAAGCCGCGGAAAGTTCAAGAGCGACCCAAGGCGACGGCGAGGTCAATGAATGTTTGTGGCGACATTTATCTCTCAGATGCGTCTGGCCGAGCACAAGAAATTCTGCATTTACGTTAAGCCGCCAGAATGCGCGTAAGTTTTACATAGCCCACAAAACCTTTAAAACTCTCAAAATATTTCTTGTACACTCTGCAGATGTGGTCGTGTATTTGTTCAGACCCATCAGCTGTTATGGCACATGAATACACACTGGCAAACGACTTTATAATTTCAGGCTTGCAAGCATTATCGGTAAGTACTCATCAGTCGCTATTTATTTTACTTAAAAATAATTTATGTTTCCCATAGCATAAATACCAAGGAGAGCCTTTTCAAATGTAATGTGTAACTTAAAATATTTACTTATTCAGAAATTCCCCAATACACACGATTGAAAGAGCGCACGTGTAAGTCTTCTGAAATCCACATAGTAATCTGCAAGCTAACATTTTCACTATTTATTACAGTTGTGATCTGTGAGGCAAAGGAATTGTAGACGCCTATAAAACACAGTTGTATGCTGTGACGCACGAAAAGTGCGGGCCCTGGAAGCCTTGGACATGGAGACGACAGGACGTATTAAGGCTGACGTTATTGTTATTATATGATGGTTATTGGCTTGTTGCTTGTGGCTTAGGCCTTGTACAAATAGTCTTAGCTTATATTTGAAAATATTTAATAAGTTTTGTTCTTAATATTTTTTGATTCAAAATACAAAAAATATATGTTAAATTACTTTTGAATGTAAGATGTAAATTGGGAAACTCCACCAGCATGTGTGGTATAATCTCGAAAAAGGGTTGTATGATATTCTGATTGACTTACACTCATTTTAAAATATCTAAGTGAAGATGTCAGGTTCATTATAGTGTGGGAAGATATTAATTTTCAACGTGCGGGAATGGGCTGAAAATGGATCAATTAAAAGCAAAAACGCCTGGCCCTCAATTTATAAATTTTTGAATTTATTTATTTATTTTTAAAAATTATAGAAGGTAACTACATTTGATAGCTTTTGTTAATATTGTATAATTAAAGTATAATTAACATTAAACATTTTTGTTTTAATGAATATTTCTGTACTTTGTTATATAAACACATATAAGGCTTACATGAATTATAAAATATTTTTTATTTTTTAAATTATCTTATAATTGAAAACCAAACATTGCAAATGCAGAGTTATTTTTGTTTCATACATATTAAATACACAATAACTTCCGCAAAATCGAAAATTCGATATTTATAATGACTCGTCATCAATAGTTAACAACTCTCATTCGCGCATCTCGAAGCGATGACGATAGTTCAAAACTATCGGAAATGCATCGTCAAGATGTGCGTCAGATTAGCAACGGTGACTTATAGCATTTCTCCACTGGGCTTAAAAATGTCACATTTTCAAGTTTTACATATTGGTGTTCCACCGGTTTTCGGTAACATGTGAGTGGCAAAAGTACTGTTTCTTTAAATAAACAGCTGATCGAGTTGCTTTAATTTACATAAGCGCCGCACAGATTTCTTTCCAAAAGTAAAATAATACGGCCCCGAAGTAGGGGCTCCGTTTAATAGACCCTTTGCGGGATTTGGCCAACTTTATATGTTAAAAACTGTGGGACTATTAAAATTTAAAATTATAATTTAAAGTTACCGCTTGCCTTCGTTTCAATATCAGCTGGTTTATGTTTACATTTTTCACAAAATCGATAGAAATCTCGATTAATCATCGCAAAATACACGAAATGTTCGGGGCGAATTTACACATTTTTAAAAAATGTGACATTTTCAGAAATGTGTTCAGTGGGCAGAGGCTATTAGCGTCGATTTTTGGAAATTGGTTCCGGAGGCGGAATCACTCACTTTTAAATGAATTGATTTATATTTTAAGCGCAAAACCAAATAAATTTTAATGCAGAATTGTAAATTATTAAATTATTTACTGTCTACATCCTTTTTAATAATATGGGTAAACCAATATATCAGGTTTCAGCTTTCTTTAAAGTACCTAATTCAGGGATAGGGGCCTTGAAAACCACATATACAAGATTAAAACCTATAGTTTCACCTAACCAATGTTTAAAAAATTATAAAAATCGATTATAACGTTATTGAAATATTTGAACAACAGTGTTAGCCCCATACAAAATGCCCGGAAAATTAGCATTGCATTTAAACCCTGAAAGGGTTTCAGGGAAAATCCCCCAATGCACGCTATATCAATTCGAAGATAAATATTTAAGGAAGCGTTAGGCATTTGTTCGAAACAAATTGATAAGCCAGTTTTTAAGAAAAATAATATATTGTTCTTCCGAACTACCAGTTCCAAGGTGAACTGAACCACTGCTTAGTTTCAGGGATGATCAATTTTTTACAGCATTGAGCAGGAACAAATGAATTTGAATTATTTGTATATGTTAATAAAGTAAGACTTTGAAATAATAGGCCTTTTGCAATAAAACAAGCTTCTTAGTAAAATATTATGCTTCTATATTAGCACTAACCAAATGACATTAGACTGGACAAACCGTACATTTGGTGGTGTCAAGCGTTTTAAGTGCGGCTGGTCCAAAGTCGCCTTCGTTTTTGTTCGGGTTCGAGACATGCCCGTATGCTCTCACAGCAAGAGAGTAAGAATACATATGACCTGTGTCGTAGAACGGCATCGCTGTCTTTTTACTCGCTCACTCTATAGGAAACTGGTTTGGCTTACTCTCATCCATATGATTTGTGCGATAGAACGGCATCTCTGTTTTTTATGTCGCTCTCACTATAGAAAACTGTTTGGCTTACTCTCAGTACTCTCTCATTATGTCTAGGGATCGTTTAAATGTGTGTGTGTGCATATGTCCGCACAAGCAAAACTGCGCACAATTTAAATTTTTTCTCAAATGTCGGAGGCATTTCTTTCCTTTTGAAGGCCTGCCTGTGACAAGATTTGAAGTTTTTGTGATTTCTGAATTCCGAGCTGTACACACAGACACAAAAGTGTGTAAAGGCAGATCATGGGTGGGAAAAAAATTTCATTATTGGCACGCGGGTGACGCGCGCCCTTCTTTTTATACCCTGATCCCAAAGAAAATGGGTAAAAAGGGTATAATGTATTTGTGCTAATGGATGTAACAGGCAGAAGAAAGCATCTCCGACCCCATAAAGCATATATATTCTTGATCAGCATCAATAGCCGAGTCGATCTAGCCATGTCCTTCTGTCTGTCCGTCCGTTTGTCCGTATGTATCTCAGAACCTATAAGAGCTAGTGACTTGAAATTGTAGCTGCAGGTTCACCTGGTGCCCGCGCAGATCGAGATTGTTTCCGATATTCGATAACTTGCCCCGTTTCCAAGTAATCGATAAAAATCGATATCGAAATACTGTTTTTTGAGCAATTTTGGTAAATAATAAGAGCTAGAGTCACCAAACATGACATGTAGCTTCTAGAATAGTATATATGTATATATCAAGTATCTTTTATTTTATAGCTATAACCACCATCCCGCTACTACCTCATACCTATAAATCAAGTAAATAAACCTATTTATGATGCCCGCCAATATATAATATTCCACAATTTAAATGCAATTGTCATTTTGAGAATACACGAATATTTTATAGTATAATACAATAAGATCTACTGTTGATCATAAAGATCGGTTATGAAACACAAAAGAAAATGTGTTTTGGCTGCCCACGTGTATTCCAAGAATTTCTGTATACATGTACACACACAAATTCATACGCGTCTGCTTTGAATTCTATCAACAGCATTGCAATTGCGATTGCATTGTTTTTTGTGCTGCTATTTTAATTCGTTTTTTTCTCATAAAGACTCAACTATTGGTGTGGCTGGTGAGTAAAAGCGGCGGAAAGTAGTGCGGTCTGTTGCGAGTTCAAACCCTGCCAAGGGAATTTTTTTAAATTTATCTTTATTACTAATAAGCAAACGAGCGCATAACGCGAGCAGCATTTGGGGTTGGAATAAGAGGGTTCAGGGTATCCCCTAGTCGGGGGCTCCCGACTAGAACCTCTTACTTGTTTTATATTATTTTCAATAATTAGGTGGTTTGTATCTCGGATATTCTCAAGAAATCCCAACGAGGGCGCAGATACATATATGGCCAGACATCTTGGTTAAGTATAATCTTAAGTATATCTTGGTAAGTATAAATCAGCTTATCTGGTTCTCCTTGGTTCTCCTTGAGATGTTGTAGATGTTGAAAGTTATGTGCGCACGTGTTAGCAGCAGCAAGCTCAAATACCAAGAATTTCTGTGTGCATGTACACACACACACATTCATGCACGTCTGCTTTGAATTCTATCAACACCATTTCAATTGCGATTGTATTGTTTTCTGTGCTGCTATTTTAATTGGTTTTCTTCTCAGTGCGTCCCAATTATTGGTGTGTAATTGTATTGTATGTGTATTGGCGGCAAGTGGTGCAGAATGTAGCGAGTTCGAACCCTATGGAGGGAACTTTGTTTTGTTTTTTGGCTGGTGTGGCTGTTGAGTAGAGGAGGCATCAAGGGAACTTTTTTTTTTTAATTTATCTTTATTATTACTAAAGCAAACGAGCGCGTAGCGCGAGCTGCATTTGGGGTTGGAATAAAAGGGTTCAGGGTATCCCCTAGTCGGGAGCTACCGACTAGAACATCTTACTTGATAACATTAGACAAGAATGTGACATATGACAAACAAATTTAAGAAATGTGGACAGTGGAATTAGGCAAATAATCGCCAGTCAATGTATACATATTTTTTAAACTAGATTTCAAATAATTTTAAAAAACATAAATTATTTTAAGAACATCCAGTCGATCATCAGCTTTCGCAGCGTTCGGACGTGTTATCTTAATCCGCTATGCCGTTTCGCATTTGTGTTGAGTGCAGTACTGAGGTATCAGCAGCTCAGCTGAGAAACTTTGATGCTATCCAGTGCTCTTCGATTTGCCGCAGAGTTTTTCATATTGCGTGCATTGAGTTATCAACGGAGGCCTTAAAGCTTTTAACACACTTGCCAAATCTGTTATGGCAGTGTGACTACTGTGTCGTGTCTAATGATTCTCATATGAAAATTGATGAACTTAGCGCTAAAGTGTTAAACTTTAAGAAACTTTATGACGGTCCAGAGGCGGTGTTGAGATATGCTGCTAACAATCTTAAAGTTAATATTGATGCCATTACGGGCTTCAAGCTGAACTAAATGCGGATTTATCATCAATGCGATTTGTCAACTTTAAGCTGGGGGTTCCTGAGCCATTACTTGCAAAAGTGTATAACACTTCGTTTTGGCCTTTATCAGTAAAAGTGTCTATTTTCGTGCACAGGCCTAAATCTGCGAACGATGATACTGCAATAAATCTGGAAGCAGCTGTTCGCCCACGCACATTTTCGCCGATCGAACAAGTTTTCGCTAACATTTCGCATATTGCAAAAAACCCGCAGTGATTGACGCCAGTGAGAGCGGACTACCACGCATGCTTTACCCTGCTTCGTCAGTACAACAACTTTTTCGTCTCATTTCGCTGCACTCGGCTCCATTCGATATTTGGATTGCTAACCTGCTGCATGCTGCAGCTACTCTTCACACACTCTCTTTATCAGAGCGCTGCCCTTATCTTCGAGTGGCGTTCTCTTCACCGGACTGCGTTTTGGCAAGAGGCTTTACGATTATCTTATAAGGCCATCCCTTCCCTTGCGTTGGCCACTCTCCTCGCTTGGATTATTTGGAGTTCTGGAGGGCTTTGATTGGGCTACGATTTGTTGTTCTTTATCGGCGCCAGTGCGGCAACTAGCTAGTCGCTCTTCTGATACCCTTCACGTCTTGGGAAATAGTTCCTTAATATCATCACACCATTCAATTGTGCCTGCGTTAATGCTGGATTCAGATAAAGCTACTGCTAGTCTAAAGATTTATTATCAGAACGTAGAATGCGAACCAAAGTGCTTCACTTGGCAACATCCCAATGTGATTTTGATGTCATAATTGAGACATGGCTCAACTCGGACTTCTATCACACTGAATTTTTTGATACCAGAACCTTTCGTGTCTTTCGTAAAGACAGAGACGCTGTGAAAGTACAGCGCTCGAGAGGGGGTGGTTTTATAATAGCTGTGCGACACACATGCGATGTCAAATGCTACGGCTAAATTACGATGATTCTACACTGGACTAGTTGGCCGTGCTTGTGGTCGGCGGCACTGACACTATTTGTATATGTGTCTCATATATACCGCCAAATAGCCCTTTCGAGCTATACAAAGCGCACGTAGACAACATTCGCAGCATTCACCAAAGTGTGGACACCCGATGGTCGCTATGCGTTATGGGAGATTTCAACCTTGGCAAACTGGCATGGTCGTCCTTTTCTAATTCCACATCCTATCTGCCATCCGATGTTCATCATCCACACGAAATTGTTGTTATTGATGAATTATGTAGTATGAGCTTATCCCAAATTAATACAATTTTCAATCAATTGCATAAAATATTAGATCTAGTTTTTCTGAAGTTAGATGTTAATTTTAATTTAAGTAAATGTTTAAACCCTCTAACTAGCAGTGACATGCATCATTTTCCTATCCTATTGTTAGTCAAATTTTAAAAAAGATATTCTCTACATAAGCGAGAGTTCAAATTTTTAAACAAATTTTTCTATAGCCAATATATACTACATATCGATGATGGGATTAAGACTTGCCCAAAAAAGTTTTGGTCGTTTGTCAATTTGAAAAGAACAACCTCCTCGATTCCGTCAACTATGACACTTGGGACGCTGTCAGCTAATTCGGATTTAGGAATAGCAGATCTCTTTGCCAGATATTTTAGCACGAACTTTCAAAAATGTTATAACTGCGACGAGGGTTCTTCCCTTAGCTCCATTCCTAACATTTTAAATTTATGAAATGTTATATTTTCTATGCAGCCGCTAGGAGCCTTAATAACTCTTCTCAATCGGACTGTGATGGTATATCAGCACTTCTTCTAAATCCGTGTATAACATCTCTTTATGAGCCTTTACAAATACTTTTCGCCAAATCCCTCTGTGCAGGAGTATTTTTCAAAAAGTGGAAAAATGCTACAATCACGCCAATTTTTAAAGATGGTAGGAAATGCGATATTCGTATAATTACGGGCATTGCAAAACTAAGTAATATCTCTAAATTATTCGAGCGTATGGTCGTCAAACATATCTCCTTTGTAATTAAGCCGTATATGGATCCTAGACAGCATGGCTTCTCGCCGTGCAGATTTACAGTGACCAGTGTACCAGTGTATCCAGAGCTTTGAGCGTCGTTGTCAGGTTGATGCAGTGTATACTCTAAAGCCTTCGATAAGGTCAGTCATGTCGTTCTCGTTAAGAAACTGTCTAGGCTGGGGTTTCACGCTTCTTTATTAAGCTGGTTAAAATCCTATCTACCTACCGTCATTATCGTGTACGCATCAACAATACTTTGTCCGCACCTTATGTCGCATCTTCGGGGGTACCTCAGGGGAGTTGTCTTGGTCCGCTTCTATTTAACTTGTTTATTATTGATATAGGGAGTTGCTTCCGTTCGTCCGATTATCTATTATTTGCCGATGACCTTAAAATATTCAAATGCATTTCGTCTCAGCATGATGTAATGGTTTTGCAGAAGGACCTACACAACAATTGTCTGAATGGTGTAGACATAACCAGTTACCACTGAACTTAGCTAAATGCTATCACATCATATTTAGCAAATGTTTTTATGCCATTCTTTCATCCATTAATGGGCTAGAACTTACTCGTAAATCAAAACCTTTGGACTTAGGAGTAATTTTCGATTCTGTTGCTGGGTCAGACGCGTCTGTTAAATTTTACCACAAATATCTCAAACATTCATTATCGTCGCCTTGGGTCGCTGTTACACTTTGCGTGTTAACCTGCGTGACTGCGATCTGCAAAAATTCAAATTGCAATTGAGAAAACTACCTATTTTCGTAGATTAGCTGATTGATCGTGGCGGGTGCTAACATTTTAACCAAGATTTCTGGCCATATATATTCTCCCTCGTTGGGATTGCTTGGGGAACCACATTTAATAGCTTACATTAATCACAAAATATTCAAGTTAAATTTACAATTAAATGTATATTTAATAATTGAAAACAAAATATTGCAAATGTCAATAGTATTTTTGGTATTTTAGTTTCATACATTTTAAATGCACAATAGCCTCCGCCAAATCGAAAATTCGATATTTTTAATGATTCATCATCGATTAGTTAGTTAACAGCTCTCATTCGTTCATCTCAAAGCGCTGACGATAGTTCAAAAATTATCGGAAATTCATCGTGAAGTAGTATCGTTGCTGCACGACACTTTACAATCGTGCTATCACCGCGCTATCGCCACTTTTAATTGCTTATATTAATTAAAATACGCTATAAAGTTAAGTTCCGCCGCCGTAAATGGAATCTTGAGAAAAAACCACGTGGAATAGATACCATCCCCGACTTATTTGGGCATTCCTTATGTGTGGAGGGTTCACCGAAGCATTACCGCAGCTCTCATTCGCTCATCTCGAACATGCTAGCGGCGGTGACTTATCGTCGATTTTTGGTACTTGGTATCGGAAAAGGAATCGGTCACTTTCAAATGCATTTATTTATGTTTTAGGCATAAAAGCAAATTAATTTAAATGCAGAATTGCAAAAAATGAAGTTGTTTACTACATTCATTTGGTTTGGAATTTCAGGTTAGAAATTGAATAAACTTATGCGTTGAAAAAAAAAGTGTTCACAATTTTGTAAGTAACTTAATTCAGGGATAATGGCCTTGAAAACCGCATAAACATGATTAAGGCTTGTAATTTCACATGTGAAAGTTTGATTAAAACCGTCTGTACCGTTTTTAAGATATTTGGAAAAAAGTGCAGCAACCCCCTTGCCAGACCCATATAAAATAACCTTTAAAAAAACCAACCTTGTTCTTGAGCCCTAATATCTTATCGCAGGGACAATGACCCTCAATGCACGCTATACACTTTTTCAGATACATATTTTAAGAAGCTATAGGCACTAATTTTAAACAAATGGACGGTACAGATTTTGAGAAAATTTCGATCAACGGTATAGTTTTTGAGAAATTCTTATTTTCCTCTTTTTCCCATTATACCCTATGTTATTGCAAAAAAACTAGCTGGCAATATTTATTTAACTTTTTCATACATTAAAATGGTGGCAATATTTCAACAAATTTCAACCTATATTTATTAACTTCTCCGATAATGGCCCTAAATGCACGGTTGTTTAACATATAGGACGCGCATTGTCAATCATTTTGCTATTTAATTTAAGAAAATCGTTCAGCCAGTTTTCAAGAAATTCTCATTTTTCTATTTATCTCATTATATCCTATGTTAAAAAAAACTAGCTGGCAATATTTATTTAACATTTTCATACATTAAAATGGTGGCAATTTAACGGTATTTAACAAAAAAAAGGTGACAATATTAAAATTGGGTTTCCTCATTTTGAATTGAGCAATGAAGTTGACGAGTCACCAGAAAAAGGCATGGGATTTTTTTGAACGGCTGATTAAAATGCCTCGAGAATAAAAAAAAAAAGACTGGGCTTATTAAGCCTCGCCAGCCCAAAAATATTAACTATGATTGATGCATTAAGAAATAGGAGCGACCAGCAGCAGTGTCTTATAAGCGCTCATAAAGTAGAATAAAACGAGAAAGAAGGGCTATCACTCCAAAGATTTAATACCCTTGCAGAACGAACTTTTAGCACTGGGAAAATAGTTAATGCCGAGTATGGATAAGATATCTTAACAAACAAAAAGTTTTCAATACAACAACTTTATTTTTGACCGATCGTTCCTATTGCAGGTATATGATATAGTGATCCGATGTAAACAAGATTTGCATAAATGTAGGGAACATAGTGAAACTTATAAATAGCGAGTTTGGTCAAGATATCTTGAAGAACAAAAAGTTGTCCATACAACATATACATATACATATATGAGGAACATAGTTAGTCAAGATATCTTGATAAACAAATAAGTTTTCCATACGAGAACCTACATTTCGGCCGATCGTTCCTATTGCAGCTATATGATATAGTGGTCCGATCCAGCCGGTTCCGACATATGTTCTGCGTGCAACAGAAAAAGGCACTTCTGCAAAGTTTCATGACGAAAGCTTAGAAACTGAGAGACGAGCTCGCATAGAGCCGGACAGACGGGCGGACGGACCGAAGGACAGACGGACATGGCTATATCGACTCGACTGTTGATACTGATCAAGAATATATGTACTTTATAGGGTCTTAGATCTATGCGTTACACATTTAACGAAACAATTATAATACCCTCTGCAAGGGTATACAAAATGGAGGCGCAGCTTCAACGCCTGCGTACAAAAGCTGACCGATTTTTTACTTATACTCACCAACTGGCATCTTTATGTTCCCATAGGTTAGCATTCTTCATAAGTTGGCAGCCCCTTACATAGCGGCACTTTTAATTAATGCCAATAGCAAAGCATAGAATAATATTTAATTTATAGGGAATATATATATTTATATTTTATTTATTTATTAATATTTGTCACAAAAAACTTTCAAATGGCTTCAGGAATCGCAAAATAATAAGATTTATTTTTTTCGATTAATTGTGATTATGCATTTTGATACCCATAAAAATTAAGAAAAGGGTTATAATAGTTTGCACAGATATATGTTACAAGCAAAAAGTGGCATTTATTAATTTTAAAATGCAGTTAATATATTCTTTGAATGGATTATAAACATTGATTTTTATCAAGAATGCATTTTCCATACATAGTGTGGAATAAAATCATAGCCGTTCCATGAGGTGCGTTCGTGTGAGTTTTTTATATTGTGTTAAGGACCTAATTAATAATATTGTACAATGTGTAGAATAGAAAAACGAGATTTTCTTAAACACTGGCTGGACGAAGGAAAAAAAAAATTATTTTAAATTCTTCATTTTCTTCATATATACAAATAATTTAAATTTTATTGTTCCCGCTTAATACTGTATAATATTATTCAACACTGAATCCAAGCAGTGATTCGGTTCCCGTTGGAGCTAGTAGTTCGATATGCCTTTTGAATGAACAACATGAGGTGTGTTAACAATTTATTATTTTTCTAAAAAACTGGCTGATCAATTTGTTTAGAATTATTGCGTAAGGCTTCCTAAAACATGTATCTTCAAATTGGTATAGAGGGCATTGAGGGCCATTAATCCTGAGAAAAGATATCAGGGTGCAAGGCTAATTTTTTAAGGTCATTTTGTATGGGACTAGCCACGAAGCTGCTGCTCTGTTGTACAAATATCTTAAAAACGTGTTGATCGAATTTTTTAAATTTTTTTACCCTGAACCCATTGAAAATGGGTAAAAAGGGTATAATGTTTTTGTGCAAAATGTATGTCACAGGCAGAAGGAAGCATCTCCGACCCCATAAAGTATATAAATTCTTGATCAGCATCAATAGCCGATTCGATCTAGCCATGTCCATCTTTCTGTCCGTCCGTCTGTCCGTATGTATGAGCGCAAGAGTCTCAGAACCTATAAGTGCTAAAGACTTGAAATTTTAGCTGTAGGTCCTCCTAGTGCCCGCGCAGATCAAGTTGGTTTTTCGAGCAATTTTGGCGAATACAATAGCTAGAGTCACTAAACTTGACATTTAGCTTCTAGAATAGTATATATAAATATCAAGTATCTTTCATTTTATACCTATCGCCACCTCCCCGCTACCACCACAAAGCTATAAATTAAGTTAATAATCACACTTGTACTGCCCACCAATTTAAGCCACAATTTAAATGCAATTGACTTTTTGAGAATACACAAATATTTTACGGTACAATAAGATGTACTGTCGAAAATTTCATTGAGATCGGTTAAGAAACACAAAAGTTATGTGCCCACGTGTTAGCAGCAGCTATCGCAAATTGCAAGAACTTCTATATACATGTACACGCACACATTCCTGCGCGTCTGAGTTGACTTCTATTAACAGCATTGCAATAGAATTGTATTGTTTTCTGTGTTGCTATTTTAATTCGTCTTTTTCTCATTGAAACTCAATTATTGGTGTGGCTGGTGAGTAGGGTGGTGGCAAGAAGTGTGGTCTGTCGCGTGTTCGAGTTCTATTGAGCGATCTATTTTTTTGTATACCCTGAACCCATAAAAAATGGTTAAAAACCACTACGTAGCAATAACTCAAATACATTCGAACTACCCACCAACTGAAACTAAATTTTTAAATCAATTGTCTTTTTAAGAATTTACGAATATTTTATAGTACAATAAGATCTAATGCTGAAAATTTCATCAAGATCAGTTAAGAAACACAAAAGAAAATGTGTTTTGACTGCCCACGTGTTTGCGGCAGCTAGCGCAAATTCAGAGAATTTCTGTATACATGTACACACACACATTCATGCCCGTCAGCTTTGAATTTATCAGAGCATTGCAAGTGAGATTGTATTGTTTTCTGTGCTGGTATTTTAATTAGTTTTATTTCGGCGGCAAGTAGTGCGGTCTGTTGTGAGTTCGAAACCTACCGAGGGAACTATTTTTTTAAAATTGAATTTTACTTTATTACTACTAAAGCAATCGAGCGCGTAGTGCGAGCTGCATTAGGTGTTGGAAGAAGAGGGTTCAGGGTATCCCATAATCGGGAGCTCCCGACTAGAACATATAGGCTATAGGCTTTAATCGTGTTTATGAGGTTTTCGGGGCTATTATCCCTAAATTAAGATATTTAAAGAATTGTGGAAACCTAATTTTTCAACCCCTTGGTTTACCCATATTATAAGCTGAAATTCAAAAACAAATGAATGAAGACAGTAAAGAATCTCATTTTTTGAAATTCTGCATTTAAATTTATTTGTTTTTGTGCTTAAAACATAAATTAATGCATTTAAAAGTGAGCGATTCCTTTTCCGATAACAAGTACCGCTAATTAGACGCACGTCAGACTTTTCTGTATTTTCGATTTTCGATTGCCGATTTTTGCGTTTTTACCGATTTATCAAAGATTTTTAAAAAAATATACTATTTGGGTTGGTTCCGATCTGTTGATAATAAATAGTTTGCACTGTCTCGTAATCATTTTTATTAAAATAACACATTATCGATAAAAATAGTTTTGCGGACGTTATTATTTGGCGTGTACGTGCAAGTGTTGTTGGGAAATAGGCCCCACCACCGACCCGTTAAATCAAGAATACAGTGTGATCTCTGTGTGAAGTTTGAATTGTGCATGGGTTAATGTACATTGTATGTATGCACTCATGTATATGCTGCAGAAGAGACTTGTGTCTTTTTTGGAACTTGCTCAGCATCCTGATTATAAAAAGGGTAAAATGTATTTGTGCAAATGTATGTAATAGGCAGAAAGAAGCATATTCGATCCGTTCGTCCGTCCGACCGCCCGTCCTTATGTATGAACACAAGGATCTCAGAACCTATAAAAGCTAGAGACTAGATTTTTTACTTCACTTGAATTATATACGTAGGTCCTCCTAGTCCCCGCGCAGTGCGAGTTTGTTGCCGATAATCGATAACTTGCCCCGTTTCCAAACAATCGATTAAAATCGACATCAGAATCCTGTTCTTTGGGCAAGTCTCTTAGGTTTAAAGAGCTAGAAATACCTAATTTGACATGTAGCTTCTTGAATATTATATACAGATCAAGTAGCTTTTATTTAATTGCTATTACCACCTCCGCCAACACAACATAGGAATAAATAGAATAAATAATCCAATTTGAACTACCACCAATTGAAGCCACAATTTTAATACAATTGTATTTTTCAATATTTATTTTGTTATTATTTTGAAATATATGAACATAATAATGCCCAATAAGAACTACTGTTGAAAATTTTAAAGATTGGTTAAGACACACAGAAGTTATTCAAGAAAACGTGCTTATATTTGTGGAGATCTATATTACTCCAAAAGAGTTTGTTAATGTTTATTTTGCAATTCTTTATTATTCCAAAATTATATGTGTGTATACTAAGCTTGAGCTGTCACTAGCTGGATGTCCTCGTTTGCCATAAATGTCGGTTTAAGTCGATCCACCGAAACTGCAACTTTATTGACGTTGAACTCCAGCTCTTAGACTCTGTTGCTCTGGCGTTGAAAGACTTTATGAGGGCCCGTATTCGGAGGCTCCAGCGGATGATTGACTGCACCTTTACGAATGATGCTTGCATTTATTTAGTCCTTTGAGGAGAAACATCTTTTGGCTGACGTGATGAGCAGTCTGAGTTTGACGTATTTTTTGCATATGATCTCGAAAACTGAATATAAAAGTGTGCCATACAACATCTCAGCAACTGTCGAATCCAAGTCTTGTTTGTAGTCCTAGAAGCACGACTGGCTGAAGTTGAGTCCATGGAGTGTCCGAGTGGCACATCAGAGCTGCTTTCTAAGATCGGTGCCACCTCTCTAGAAGTCCGTTTAGTTGTGGATAGTCGGTAGTTTGGATGTGTTCCCTATCGAGTAATTGAGATAATTGTTGAACAAAGAGGATTCGCACTGAGTGCATTGATCCGTGGTTATGGGTTTGGGTGCCCCAAAACACGAGATTCATTGTGATCAAAAAGCTTGTGCAATCGTTTCAGAAGTGATGATTATGTTTGTTGATTTTCGCGCGTTGGCATGGCAAACAGTTCCTGCACCAGCTTACAATGTCTTTGTTTATGGCTGGCCAGACAAACTTCTGCCAAATTTGATGCTGTTGCCCTGCCACTCGGTTGCGAAACACAGATGGTGGGTGGCGCTCATGCGGTGACTATCGTAAGCGCAACGCGGTCACCGTGGCTGATCGGTATCCAATCGCCCACATTCATGATTTCACTGAGCAGCTGCACGGTAAACAATTTTTTTCGACACTGGATCTCCTTAAAGCTTTTTATCAAATACCGGTGGCAGAAAGTGACATTCCACATTCCAAGCGCGACGCAGACTTTCCAAAAGTATATGGATGACATTTTTTGTGGGATTAGTTTTGTGTATTGCCATATTGACGACATATTATTCATGTCCAATTCAATTGCAGAGCATGAGCAGCATCTCCGCACCGTCCTACAGATTCTGTGCGAACATGGACTTTCCATAAACCAAAGAAAATGCCAACTAGCGCAATCAGAAGTTGAATTTCTCAGCAGCGTTGTCAACGAACACGGAATCAAACTGCCCACCAGCCGAATTGACGCCATCCTCAACTACGCTCGTCCTGATACCATCAGTCAATTGGGCCGTGGTCTTGGCATCATTAACTACTACCGCAGATGCCTGTCACATTCGTCGCACTCTCAGGCGCCTTTGTCTGAGCTGTTAAGAACAACGCAACTCGTAACTGCTTTCGATGTCTGTCAACGCAGTGTGGCTGACGCAGCGATCCTGTCGCATCCATTTACAAATGCCAAACTTGCTCTGTCGTGCGTCTAATGTTGCTATTGGAGCCGAGCTAGAGCAACAGGGTTAATGACAGCTGGCAGCCACTTGGTTTTTTCTCTAAGAAGCTAAGCAACGCAGAAAAAAGCTACAACACATACGATCGAGAGCTACTGTCAGTATTTGAAGCCATCAAATATTTTAAGCACAGGCTCGAAGCACGAACGTTTATTATCAAAACTGACACAAGCCTCTGATAATATGCTCACCTCACCTCGTCAACTTCGCCAGTTCAGTTTAATTTCACAATCTCACAGACTCCTTTTCGCGGCTTTGTACGATTTCCATGCTAGCGGCCGTAAAACTTGAGCTGATAGAAGAAGTGCAAGCCGATGACCCAGATTTAGCACACTATTTGCAAGGAAAAACGTCACTAAAACTCCAGAAAGTTCGCTACGATGACAATGTTTATCTATTCAAGCAAGTGCTCTCGTTCGTACCTAATTTTTCGCACCCGAGTGGCAGGGCAACTTAGCATCAAATTTGGCAGAAGTTTGTGTGGCCGGCCATAAACAAAGACATTGCAATGTGGTGCAGGAAGCACGTGCTACAAGTAAGACTTGGATTCTTCAGTATCTGAGATGTTGTATGGCACACCGAATTGTTTACCAAATGTATTTTTAGTCTAAGAGCTGGAGATCAACGGCAATAAAGTTGCAGTTTCGGTGGATTGACTTAAACCGACATTTATGGCAAACGAGGACATCCAAGGACAGACCTACGAAAAGCAGTTCCGTGTACGTTTTTCAAATTCGTGACATAGTCTAACATAATGTAAGCTTAATGTGAATTGATATCGAGGGAGTATAGCAGATTGGTAACTCTGGCCTCTCTCACTGTCATCACTAATTGCTGGTAAAATAGAGGATCGAGCTAGTGACAGCTCAAGCTTAGTATACATATAATTTTGGAATAATAAATAATTACAAAAGAACAATAACAAACTCTTTTGGAGCAATACAGATATCCACATATTGACAAATGTTGGCGGCATCTATCGCAAATTGCAAGAATTTCTGTGCAATGTATGCACACACATTCATGCTCGTCTTTATTGAATTCTATCAGGGGCATTGCAATTGCGATTGTTTTGTTGAATAGTTTTCTGTGCTGTGTTTATTTGCTGATATTTTAATTCCGTTTTTTTTTGTTGTTGAAAATGAATGGTTGTTATGGCTGCGGGAATAGTCGGCTATTCGGCGAAGAAATATATCAGTCTCTCTCCGACAGTTGAGTGAGACGGAAGTGCATGACCATAAATCAAAGTGATCTACGATTTAACATGGGCTTCTGATAAACTTTCTGACGCCAAGCGACACTGCTTACGTTTTGGGTAATGCTGTTACAGCATTGCCGGTAACAATAATTTGCAAAAAAAAAAAAACAAAGCTATTATAGTGAACAAACATAAATCAACTTGCCTAGTGGCAATAAATAAATATATATATATATGCACCAGGAACGTTCCAACTTTCCGCAAAGTAAATGTCAAATCTACCACTAAGGTTGTGGCACATAGACCGAATCAAGATACGCAAATCAGACCCCAATATCTCGGCACCTCCCCACAAGAAACTGAATAACAACGCTCGTCAAAATAATGACGCGAATCCATTAATCCCTTCTCCCATGGTAGCTGGCAAATATGTGTCATTTGCGGACATGCTCAGATCGGGCAATCCTGCAAACAGCCAGCGAAGAGACGCCACCCAACGCATACCGAATGGAAAAGCGTACGAAAGGCAGCTGAACAATATTCCGGGAACCCAACCGAGCGAGGATACCAGCTCGACAATTGCGGCTCTTGAAGATGCCAAGAATGGACCAGATCCTCAAGAATGGACCAGATCCTAAAAAATTAAGGATCGGATTATGGAACGCGGATGGCCTTAGCAGGAAAATCAACGAGCTAAGGACCATTCTTGGCCCCCACAACATCGACATAATGCTCCCAACACATGCACATGTGCACCAAAATATATGTCCCCGGATATATTGCATTTATGTATAACACAACACCCCTACAACTATCGTAGAGGACGTGCTGGCCTTTTAATCTGCCGTAGCCTGAGCCACCACCCCCTAGAACAACTATCTCAACCACATCTGCAGACGGCTGCAGTCAAGATATGCACTAACACAGGTGATTTCACAATTGTTTCTCTCTACCTCCCGCCGGCGGGCGGTGATCTAAGGGTGAACGGTATACATTAGAATATCCCACAGGCTCCAGAAATTCCTCGCAGCCATAAGCAAACAGCAGTTCAGCAAAGAACTTACGGACGCAAGCCCAGATGCTAGCACGGGATACAATCTTTGGCAGCTGTCAAAAAGCCTAGAGTCCCATATAAAGAGATAATGGCTCCTGGGCCAGATCGAGCTTAGAACACGCTGAAACTTTTGGCACGTATCTAGGGGAGCGACTTAAACTGTTTGATTCCCCCCACTCACTGCTGGAAGAATACATAGACAGGACTCATGAAGGCCTGTCCACTGTCCAGGTGACCCACAAAGAGGTCGAAATACAAATTCAAGCGCTTAAGATACGAAAAGCCCCTGGATCTGATGAACTGGACAGCAGAACGATAAAGTTGCTCACCACAAAAGGCATAATCTTCATTGTCCTTATTTTTAATACGATGCTTCGAGTCGGTTACTTTCCAAGGCAATGAAAAAGAGTTCTGTTCGCCATGATCTTATCGACCAATCAGCCTGCTTCCGACCCTCTCCAAAATATTCGAAAGAATATTAAGGGCCATGGTATGAGCGCATCATACCAACCCATCAGTTCGGATTTTGCAGACGGCATGGGACACCGTAGAAGCTTCATCGAGTTGTTGATTTCATCCTCAACAGCTTCGAGAACTTTAAGTATTGCGTCGCGGCATTCGCTGTCATCAAACAGGCGTTAGACCAAGTGTGGCACAAAGGACTGCTGTTTAAACTGAAAACTTTACTTCCCCCTTATCCATTTTCTATATTCCACAGCTTCCTCAAAAACAGAAAGTTAGTCGCGGGAGTCGACGGCAGGAGTTAAGGAAATCCAAGCTGGTGATTCCCAGGGCAGCGTCCCTGCTCCGTGGCTCTACACTGTTTACACAGCCGACATGCCGACGGTGGACCCGACAAAACTGGAGCACCTCGATAGCTTCAACATCGCCAAGTTCGCCGACGATACAGCAATCCCTTTCAAAGCCAGTTGTGTATACCAGGCCACTGACCAGCTGCACGAATACTTAACCGATCTTAATGAAATTTTCTAGAGTAGCGCTATGGAATATTTGTGTATTCTCAAAAAGTCAATTGCATTAAAATTGGTGGTCAAT
Source organism: Drosophila montana (assembly GCF_035044405.1). NCBI lineage: Eukaryota > Metazoa > Arthropoda > Insecta > Diptera > Drosophilidae > Drosophila > Drosophila montana. The sequence goes on along the minus strand of NW_026998750.1, from coordinate 216,870 downwards.
ACAAGTTGGGTTGTCAACTTGATTTATAGCTTTGTGGTGGTAGGGTTCTAGCTTGTAACTGATCACGCTACGTTCCACCGCCTCTACCCAATAGCCTCACCAATAATTAAGTTTTAATGAGAAAAAACGAATTCAAATAGCAGCATAGAAAACAATACAAACGCAATTGCGATGCTGTTGATAGAATTCAAAGAAGACGCGCATGAATGAGTGAATGTACATGTATACAGAAATTCTTGGAATTTGCGCTTGCTGGTGCACGTGTTTGCAGGCCAAAACACATTTTCTTTCGTGTTTCTTAACCGATCTTGATGAAATTTCCAGTAGTAGATCTTATTGTACTAAAAAATATTCGTATATTTTCAAAATGACAATTGCGTTTAAATTGTGTTTAAAAATAGGCAATACAAGTTGGATTACTAACATGATTTATAGCTTTTAGGTGGTAGCGGGGAGGTGGCGATAGCTGTAAAATGAAAGATGCCCGGCCTTGCCCGTGGCACGTATGTTAAAAACGTTGTCAAAAAGCTTTGAAAATGATTTTGAAACTTTCAACAAACGTTTTCCGCAAATTTACCAATGGTGCGAGTGGAATTTCCCAAATCACTGAAATACGTATTTATAATCAACATTATCGGACACAACTTAAAACTTCGCAAAAAAATCTTTGAGTCGCATTCCACCCGAAAAAGTTTGGATTCTGCGAAAAGTGTGAAACACGTCTCAAATGATTTTTCTTATAGATCTTTGGAAACGAATTTGAGAGCGAAACGTCACCCACCAAATCTTTGACCTCCATTTCCACCAAGGAGGAATGGATTTTCCTAAAGGGTGAGACACCTTTTAAATGAATTTGAACGAAGATCTTTGAAAATAAGTTTGAGGCCGATCGGATGGTAAACAAAAACGTTACATTCAAACGTTTTTCGCGATTTTTCCACTTTTGCGGGTGGAATTTCCCGAAACCCCGTCTTAACGTGCACATAAATCAAATACGGTAGATACAGTGAAAATTTCAACTTCCTAGCTCTTACGGTTTGGGCTGTGCGTTGATCACCAATCAGTCAGTCAGTCAGGACAAACAGTTTTATATATAGAGATTCTAGAAGCTACATGTCAAGTTTGGTGACTCTAGGTCTTATTATTATTTACCAAAATTGCTCAAAAAACAGGATTTCGATATCGATTTTTATCTATTACTTGAAAACGGGGCAAGCAGTTCAGCAATCCTTATGCATAAGAAAAATCCTATCAACATCGGACCACTATATTATTAAGCTGCCATAGTAACGATCAGTCAGAAATTAATTTCTTGTATGATAAGCTTGTTTGGTTTTTAACTACTTTTACTATGCTGCTTTTATATAAGCCATATCTTATTAGGATCGCACCACTATACTACTTATATAGCTCTATAGGAATAATCGGTCGAAAAACGTGTTTTTTTAAAGTAAAATTTTCTGTTTTCCAAGATATTCTCACTAAGTTCAGCAATTACGAGCTTCACTATTCTCACTTATCTGCAAATCCGTAAGGCAAATTTTTACAAGGGTAAGTCTTCGGTGCACCGAATCTGTAATCTCTCGTGTTCTTTTGATTTTGGTAGAGAAGCTTCAGGCTATCTCCTAGTCGGGCACTTTCGACTAAAGCACTCTTGTTTATAATCTGTGTGAACTGATGGTGATTCGAAACTAGAATTTTATAGATAACTATTGATTCCACTTTTATACATAATGTGAACGCGTCTACCAGAGGGTAGGCAAACAGCAAAAATCTCTATCTTCCACAGTTTTAAGGCTAAGATCGGCAAATGCAGAATGCAATACAGGTGTCCGCCTAAGGACCAACTACAAATATTTTGTCTTTACACACCCTCGCCCCCCTCGAAAGGTATTAATAATAATACAAATCTTAATTTCTTTAAGTCACATTTTGAAAGTCACCGCTTTGTGGTTACAGTTTTAGCGTCACCGACCCAATCAAGAACACTGTTTTTGACTGATTTAATCGAAAATTGCACAGGCAACAAGTAATTGTAGAGGTTGCATCTGACATCATTGTTCTTATATGTTGTAAATTTTACAAACCGAATCCCCAAACGATAATAAAATATTATTGGGCCACTTAAATAATTAGTGAAAAAATGATCCCATATCAGCAGCTTAAGTAATATAAGGGGATGAGTTTGCTGAAAATATCTTGGAAAAAAGAATAAAGAAGAATACCATATAAAACCTACTTTTCGATCCATTGGTCTACACGATATAGTGGCCCGATGTTGACAATATTTTGAATATATATGAGTATCATAGTGGAACTAATAAATCCCGAGTTTGGCCATAATAATAACAATAAACAAGTAAGAGGTTCTAGTCGGGAGCTTCCGGCTAGGGGATACCCTGAACCCTCTTATTCCAACACCAATGCGATCGTTAGCTTTAGTAGTAATAAAGATAAATTAAAAAACAAAAAAGTTTCCTTGGCAGGGTTCGAACTCGCAACTAACCGCATTACCTGCTGCCGCCTGTACTCAACAGCTACACCAGCCAAAACAAGTACGAGGTTCTAGTCGGGAGCTCTCAACTAGGGGATACCCTGAACCCTCTTCTTCCAACAGGCTATAGGTATAAAATGAAGGATACTTGATATATGTATACTATTCTAGAAGCTACATGTCAAGTTTGGTGACCCTAGCTCTTATTATTTACCAAAATTGCTCAAAAAACAGGATTTCGATATCGATTTTTATCGATTACTTGGAAACGGGGCAAGTTATCGAATATCGGAAACAAATTCTTAAATTTCAAGTCTCTAGCTCTAGGTTCTGAGATCCTTACGTTCATACATACGGACAGACGGACGGACGGAAGGACGGACAGACGGATATGGCTAGATCAACTCGGCTATTGATGCTGGTCAAGAATATATATACTTTATGGGGTCGGAGATGCTTCCTTCTGCCTGTTACATACATCTGCATAAATACATTATACCCCTTTTACCCATTTTTAATGGGTTCAGGGTATAAAAAAAAGGTTTCCATATCAGAACTTTTCCACTATATGGTGTCCAATGTTGGCAAGATTTAACATATATGTAGTGAATCTTATATGTGTCGCGTGTAGGTAGTCTGATGTTAATAAAATTTGGTATATATATGAGGAGCATAGTAATACTAATAAATGACGAGTTTCATAATAATACCTTGATAAAAAAAAAAGTTTTCCATTAAAGAACCTATTTTATGACCGATCGTTCCTACATCAGCTATATGGTATACTGGTCCGATCCGCCCGGTTCCGACGTATGTACTGCCTGCAACAGAAAGAAGATTCAAGACTATAGTTTTAAAACTAAGGGACTAGTTCGCATAAAAAAAGACAGACGGACAGATGGACATGGTTATATTAACTCGGCTGTTGATGCTGATCTAGAATATATATACTTTGTGCTGTCAGAGATGTCTCCTAAAATGTGTTAAATGTGGTATAAAAAGAACAACGAATTGCAATGTCTAGTTCAAGCAATTATTCCTGTATCGTCTCTGTGCTCCTTTTTTGCTTGCCTTTGCCGGCCTGTTTCACTTGATCTACCATTTTCATTTGTACACTTTTTATTTGGCAAAGAAAAAACATTTTTCACATCGCTTCTTGCATTACCACCGTTTCGATTCAACAAAAACATGAAAACAGCGCAGCGGGGCATTCGGTGCAAGATCAGAGAAACAAGCCACCGCGGGGCGCCTAACTGATTATCATTTCGACACCCAATTTCTGTGCAGCGGCTGCGTTTATTTTCTGGTTCTTTTTCTTGTCCTTCTCGTTTTTTCCGAGATGTATTGGTTCTGGTTGGGCTTGGCCTGAATCTAATGATCAAGTACACGCGAGTTTTAATATTTTTGTCAAGTGATTTCCTGGAATGTGTTAGAAACTTTTTTTTCGGCACTTTTAGGCGGCCTGGTTGTAAATTATTGATGTTGACATTTTTAGTGTAAAATGCGCATGCTCCGAATCTGAAACCGTATAGTAAGCAAGACCAGCTGTTGTCTTATATTTTGTTCGCGGATTGCGTTACCTCGATACGCATATTTATCCTAACCATAGCCACAATCGAAAATAAATACGAGTTTCCTAGTCGTGAATGCCCGACTGAACCTGTGTTTCTTCTTCCCTTACCCCTATGCTTCGTTTCTGATTAGCTTCAGTGTTATTAGGAGAAAAGGGGAATATATCGAAGTAATGAATTTTAATTCTAAATCTGCATGAGGACATGTCTCGTTGTGCTGATCAAAAATATATTTTTGTGTAGGAATATATTAATATTTTGTGTTGGCTTATCTGATATGAGAGAACTTGGACAAGTGGAGCAACATATTTTGTATCCATTGATGCAGAAGTTTAAATATAAATGTAAAATACAAACTAGTACTTGTTTTTATTTATTATTAAGATTTAACCAACTCTAAACTAGTCGGGGGGACCCGACTAGGGGATACACTTGTACACTTGAACAGAAGACCAGAAGAACAGACGAGCATAGCTAGCATAGTTGGCCCGGTATGGTTTTAGCTGAAATTAAAGATATTTGATCTGTATATATTACTATTTGGGAGCCGAGCACTTGAAAAAAGCTGTTTCCAAGCATCCAACAATTCAAAAACACTGCGAGGATGAATTTATCAGGAAAATATACGCAAGGCACATCACTCCAAGCATTAGTTAGCACTGTCGCTATTGACAGCGGCAATAGTTCTCTCGACACTCTGGTACAACGTTTTTGGGAATTAGAACAGATCACAGAGAAGTCGAAGGCGCCATATGCAGCTGATCAATTCGAATGTAAGTGAAATTTAAAGTTGAATGTGCTTAGGGTGGAATCTGGCAGATTTATGGTTAAATTGCCATGTCAATCGAGTCCAAAAGTATTGGGTCTATCCTTTGAGAGTGCAAAACGTCGGTTATTTGCTCTTGAACGCAGACTTGAAAAAGATGACGTACTGCGAAATATAACCAATGAATATCTTTGACATATGTCACCGCCTTAGTCAACTCTTCCAGGATAGCATTATTACATTTCCTATCAATGCGTCATGCGTCCTGATAGTAGGATCACTAAATTGAGCGTAGTTTTCGATGCTTTAAGCAAGTCAACGTCAATCTCACTAAACGAGACTTAGATGGTGGATCCGATTATTCAGAGGGAGCTTTTTTTGACCGTAACATAAGAAAAATGTATCGACATGTAGACGTGGCTAGGGAAGATCGGAAGTTCCAGTTGATTGTGTGGAGGCCATATTGATTCATACATCAAAAAGCTTACAAATATTTCAATTTTCAATTTCAAAAGTCGTTAGAGTTTGATCTGTCTGCATCTGTAAAAACTTCAACTCTTGGAATGATTGTTTGACCCGTTTATTTTCTTCAGGTCTTGTAGCGAATGAACTTAGTAAATTCTACACACAGCCTGGGTAAAATGTAAACAAAAGCTATTGCAAATACATAAAAATGACATTCCTCGGTATGTTTTTCAATCGACATATAAAAACAGACAGATTCATGGATTTGCGGTTGCCATGCCTATGGTTGTTTCATTTATTTGCGCACATACGATAGGGGGAAAGTAGTTTCGAAGTTATTTACAGCCAAGTCTCAAAATACCTCATCTTCAAAGTTTCAACTCATTCGTACATGAGATTGTGCAAAATGAAACCATTTTTAAAATTATTTGCGTTGGTGAAATATTGCTGATTGCATCCATGCCATAAGAAGCCAAGTTTCCCATATTGCTGTCTCGAAAATCTCATTTTGCCGAGTTATTTCATAGTAACATTTACTTCAGGATTAACCAAGCCGGCGTCAAGGTTATGGTCTCTTTAGGCCCAATTATGGGCAATTTAACAGCTGATTAACTGTTTGCGGAGTAGATTTATGTTGCCCATGTTATGTGAGCTTTAAGAATCGTGGGAGAGCCCCGATCGAAACTTATGTCTTTTTTGATTCATTCACCTGGAACTTGTTTCAGATCTGTCCTTACACTGTTTCTTATATGTATTCAAAAGGTTTACCGGCAGACGAGGTCTACCTAAGAAAGTCTACACCGACAACCCAATACGCAGCGGAGCGAGGGGTCAAATGGCCGCCGAGGCACTACTCACCCACTATCGCTTTCCACTTACCTGTCTACTCTACAGCAGCGCAAATAATGGTCCAAGGATGCGCCTAACTTAAAATTGGATGCCTCGTCCTGGTACATAAATGTACCCCAAAACTAGATTACGGGGGGCGTGGTGACAACCACAGGCGACTGCGCGTGGCGGAGATTCGCAAGCCGACCGCAATCGTCAAGCGAGCAAGTTTAAGGCCTTAGGCCTTCGTGTCATTTGCTTAGCTTTAGCAGCGACAATCTGACCAAGCTCCTTATTGTACCCTGAACCCATTATAAATGGGTAAAAGGGGTATAATGTTTTTGTGCAAAAGTATGTAGCAGGCAGAAGGAAGCAACTCCGACCCCATAAAGTATACATATTCTTGATCAGCATCAATAGCCGATCCAGCCATGTCCGCCTGTCTGTCCGTCCGTCCGTCCGCCGGTCCGTCCGTCCGTCTGTCCTTATGTATGAACGCAAGGATATGAAATATGAAATTTTAGCTGTAGGTCCTCCTTGTGCCCGCGCAGATCGAGTTTTTTTTTTACCGATATTCGAAAACTTGCCTCGTTTGCAAGTAATCGATAAAAAGCAATATCGAAATCGTGTTTTTTGATCAATTTTGGTAAATAATAAGAGCTAGAGTCACCAAACTTGATATGTAGCTTCTAGAATAGTATATATATATCAAGTATATTAATTTTAAACCTATCTGCCCACCAATATAAGCCACAATTTAAATGCAATTGACTTTTTGATAATACACGAATATTCTATAGTACAATAAGATGTAGAAAATTTCATCAAGATCGGTTAAGAAACACGGAAGTTATTAAATAAAGCATGTTATTACTGGCCTCGAGTTTGGGAGTTTGAGTAGAGGCAGCGGCAAGTGGTGCGGTTAGTTGCAAGTTGCAAGAACCCTGCCAAGGGAACAATTTTTTTTTTATTTTCATTTTTCTTTATCATTACTAAATCAAACGAGCGCGTAGCGCCAGCTGCATTTGGTGTTGGAAGAAGAGGGTTTAGGGTATCCCCTAGTCGGGAGCTCCCGACTAGAACCTCTTACTTGTTATACTCTTGCAGAGGGTATTATAATTTTTTTTTTAAATGTGTAACTCATAGAAGGAGACATCTGCAACCCATAAAGTATATACATTCTTGATCAGTATCAACAGCAGAGTCGATATAGCCATGGCCGTCTGTCCGTTTGACCGCCTGTCAGTCTGTCTGTTTCTATGCGAACTAGTCTCTTAGATATCATAAAGATCATAAGGATATTGTCATGAAACTTTGCAGAAATCCCTCTTTCTGTTTCATGCCGTACATATGTCGGAACCAGCTGGATCAGACCACTATATCATATAGCTGCCATAGGAACGATCGGTCGAAAATTAAGTTGTTCTATTGAAAACATTTTTGTTGTTCAAGATATATTGACCAAACTCGGCATTTATAAGTTTCACTGTGCTCCCTACATTTATGCAAAATCTTATTTACATCGGACCACTATATCATACAGCTGCCATAGGAACGATCGGCCGAAAAGTAGGTTCTCGTATGAATAACTTTTTTGTTTATCAAGATATCTTGACCAAACTCGGCATTTATTAGTTTTACTACCCCAATATCATATAGCTTCCATAGGAACGATCGGTCTAAAATTAAGTTGTATGAAAAACGTTTTGTTTTTTAAGATATTCTAACCATAGTCGGCATTAGCAATTTTTCCTGTGCTACTTTGATACGGGAAAAGCACTATGAGCATTATGAAAAGGTTGGGTTTGCAAGGGTATTAAATCTTCCGCGTGCCGAAGATAGCCATTCTTTCTCGTTTCTTAATCCAACTGTCTTGGATGAAACGTGTAAGTCAAAAAAATCGTAAGCTTAAAGTCCTTCATAATAAATTAATGAATACGCGATTTTGGAAATTCCACTTGCAACTGTAAAAATTTTGCGCAAAATTTGCGAATTTGTTGCTAACCATCGTTTTGCAAAACCCATCCCTTTTGAATGAAAAAATTGAGGTCAAGGGTTGATTGAATGAAAGTTTATTTTTCGACTTCAAGTTTTACATAACCGTATTAAAATGGACTTCAAACTCATTTTTAAATACCTATGTAACTTCGAAATAGGAGTTCGAGATATGGAGCTCAAGATAGTACGGGCAATTGTCAACGAACGGAAATTTGAAGCTGATTGTTTTACTGTTTTACTTTTTAACAAGGAAATTGCATGCGCAGTGTAGAAAACTCGCGAAAAACGAATGCATGAAACTAATTTTTGCCCATCTACTCGCATGAAGATCTTTGTTTAAATTCATTATGAAACGGGTTTCACATTTTACCTTTCGATAGCTTCCCTTAAACGAGTTTTTTTTTCGATAATCGTTTCCAAGCAAACGATAAGAATCGATATCGAAATCCGCCTTTTGAGCAAATCTCTAAGGTTTTAAGAGCTAGAGTCACCAAACTTGGCATGCAGCTTTTAGAATAGTATATACAATTAATTTATCTTTCATCTGTCATGTTATAGCTGTTGATATTGATCAAGAATATATATGCTATAATATAAGAATCCTTTGTATTCCGATCGCAACGCCACCAACCGGGTGCAACTGGAATTTACTCGATTACCCTCTGACGGAATCCGGTAGATAGGGGATCTTTAAAGTGATAGCCTGCGACGATGAGAGATCGGTAGAGTTTTACAGAGGGTCGGATATGTCCGCCATGGTGCCATGGGTGGTTGCAGTAGATTGGAACGAGCTCTCATTCAGAGCGCCTGCCTGGGTTATTGTCCATAAGGGACAAAGTCATGAAAGTTCATTTGAAACGTGCTTCATAAAATCCGCGGCACTGGCGGTTAAAGATTTGTTGGAAAAATTTTTAAGAATAGCCCGATCTGGCTGAAAGTTTTTTCAAAACTCCACCCAAACACACAAACAAATGCCACCTAAAACTACAAATAGTTGGCGCACACCGGTTATATGTTTGTTTTGCTCACTATGCGATCGGCTTCAAGCTCATTTTTTATGATCTTTGTTAAAAAACATTTAAGATACTGTTTTAGCTTTACGCTAAACTCAGCCTTATTAGGTAAATTCAGGTCACAGTTTGTATGAACAAAAGTTAATTTTTCGCCTTCAAACATTTTGAAAAAAAAAACAATTGATGGATTATGAACGGGAAAACAGATAACTTTCCTAACGAGATGTTTTCAAAACTACAGTTTTCGATCTAGTGGTACAATAATAGATGAAATGAGTAAGAGGCTCTAGTCGGGCTCTAGTCTACCAACACGAAATGCAGCTTGCGCTACGATCTCGTTTCAGCAGTAATGAAAAAAAATTAAATTTAAAAGACAATTTTCCCCAAGTGTACTTGAATCCGTATCTGAACCACACCAATTGCCTCCATCTCTACACGACAGCCATATCAACAACGCTTTTTCGATGAAAACCCAAGTAAGAGGTTCTAGTCGGGAGCTCCCGACTAGGGGATACCCTGAACCCTCTTCTTCCAACACCAAATGCAGCTCGCGCTACGCGCTCGTTTGCTTTAGTAGTAACATAGAAAAATTAAAATACAAAAAAAATTGTTCACTTGGCAAGGTTTGAACTCGCAACTGACTGCACCACTTGACGCCGCCTCTACTCAAGAGCCACACCAATAATTGAGTTTTATTGAGAAGAAAAAAACAATTAAAATAGCAGCACAGAAAACAATACAATCGCAATTGCAATGCTGTTGATAGAATTCAAAGCAGACGCGCATGAATGAGTGTGTGTACATGTATACAGAAATTCTTGGAATTTGCGCTAGCTGCTGCTAACACGTGCGTACATAATTTTTGTGTTTCTTAACCGATCTTAATGAAATTTTCGACAGTACATATTGTAGAATAGAATATAGAATATTTGTGTATTCTCAAAAAGTCAATTGCATATAAATTGTGGCCTGAATTGATGGGCAATACAAGTTGGACTATTAACTTGATTTATGGCTCTGTGGTGGTAGCGGGGAGGTGGTGATAGGTGAAAAAGGAAAGATACTTGATATATATATATCCTATTCTTGAAGCTACATGTCAAGTTCGGTGACTCTAGCTCATTTTTTTGCCCTAAAAACCACGATTTCGATATCGATTTTGATTGCGTTCATGACGGACGGACGGACAGACAGACGGACATGGCTAGATCGACTCGGCTGTTGATGCTGATCAAGAATATAATTACTTTATGTGGTCGGAGATGCTTCCTTCTGCCTGTTACATACATTTGCACAAATACATTATACCCTTTTTACCCATTTTCAATGGGTTCAGGGTATAAACAACGAATTAAAATAACAACACATAGACACAGCACAGAAAACAATACCATAGCAATTGGAATGCTGTTGATAGAATTCAATAAAGTCGCACATGCAATTTGCTTTAGATGGCGCAAACACGTGTCAAAATGTGGAGATCTGTATTACCCCAAAAGAGTTTGTTAATGTTCTCTGTAATTCTTCATTGTTTTGCAATTATATATCTGTGAAGCTGGAGCTATCGCTAGCTGGATAATCTATTTCATCACGAGCGCTGACCCCATCAGAGAAAGGCGCCTCCAAAGGCTACACCCCGGTGACCTATCTACGAAGCGAATTATTGAAATACCTTCTTCCCCTTCATTATAAATATCCCTCAATATCATATAAGTTACATGCTTGTAACTATACCTCCTTCCCTCATTCATTCGCTTGGTAGAGATCAGAAGGTACTGATCGATTCTAGCGCAAGTAAAACAAATTAAAAAAAAAAAAAAAGAAAGTAGGGATGAGATTGAGAGAGGCCAGGGATACCAATCTGCTAATCTTCCTCGATATCAATTAACATTAAGTTTACAATATGTTAGGCCACCAACAATAGATGCCGTATTACAGTGCCGCCACAGTACTTCCTCTCTAGTGAATACGTCACGAATTTGCAAAACGTACATGGAACTGCTTTTCATAGGTCCGTGGTCCGCGGCGCTGCGACTCGCCTTGCATGTCTTCTCTGGCCATAAATGCTGGTTTAAGTCGATCCACCGAATTGCAACTTTATTGCCGTTGATCTCCAGCTCTTAGACTCTGTCGCTCTGGCGTTGAAAGACTTTATGAGGGCCCGTATACGGAGGCTCCAGCGGATGATTGACTGCACCTGTACGAATGATGCTTGCATTTATCTAGTCCTTTGAGGAGAAACATCTTTTGGCTGACGTGATGAGCAGTCTGAGTTTGACGTATTTTTCGGATATGATCACGAAAAGTGCTTATAAAAGTTGAAGGGCACGTGATCGCATCTGCGCTATCAAATAATTTATTTGGTAAACGATTCGGTGTGCCATTCATCTTCTCAGCAACTGAAGAATCCAAGTCTTGTTTGTTGCACGTGCGGAGTCCTAGAAGCACGACTGGCTGAAGTTGAGTCCATTGGGTGCTGCTTTCAAAGATCGGTGCCACCTCTCTAAAAGTCCGTATGATTGTGAACGATAGCTAGTGGTATGAATGTGTTTGCTAACGACTAGATGAGCTTGTTTCTTGAACACAGAGGATTCGAATTGAGTGCCTTTATCCGTGGTTATAGTTTTTGGTGCCCCAAAACGCAAGATCCATTGTGACCAAAAAGCCTGTGCAAACGTTTCAGAAGTGATATTTGTGAGCGGAACTGAATCTGACGCTGTTACAATATCGAAAGTTTTGTCTATATGGTTATGATCCAATCTGCCGTTTGGCACGATGATTTTCTTTGGAACCGGATGATTATGTTTGTTGATTTTCGCGCGTTGGCATGGCAAACAGTTTCTGCCCCAGCTAACAATGTCTTTGTTTATGACAGGCCAGACAAACTTCTGCCAAATTTGATGCAGTGTCCAGCCACTGGGGTGCGAAAGATAATGTTCGACGGAGAACAGTTGCTGCCGCAGAGCTTTCTAAGATATATCTATATATCTAAGATTTGATCCACAAAAGTTGCCACGGAAATTATACTTACCGGGGCGAACTAGTTTGCAGAAGCATCTTTTTTTTGCCGTGAAACCAAAATACATTGTTAGAAATATGTTTTTTTAATTCTTACCTGTGAATCTATTTTAAAATCCGTTCTTTAATGTAAAGCACAGTATGCGCATGGAAAATGGCATTGTGCACCATAATACTGAAGTTTTTACTCAATTATAATTGATTGAAATAAATATTTGTTAGTTGACACCCAACTGGGATGTATCCACACTGGAAACATTAACTTTCAAAACTACGAAAACTACCTTAACGACCTGTTGGATTTCCGGTTTCATATACTGTTAACAATATCGATTATATTGTATGAGGTAAATGGCGTTATTATACGCTGAACCCATGAAAAATGAGTAAAGAGGGTATAGTGTTTTTGTTCAAATTTATGTAACAGGCAGAAGGAAGCATCTCCGACCCCATAAAGTATATATGTTCTTGATCAGCATCAATAGCCGAGTCGATCTAGCTATGTCCGTCTGTCTATCCGTCCGTCCATATGTATGAATGCAAGGATCTCAGAACCTTTAAGAACTAGAGATTTGAAATTTAGAACGTAGGTCCTCCTATCGCAGCCCGAGTTTGATTCCGATAATCGAGAACTTGCCCAGTTTCAAAGCAATCGATAAAATCGATATCGAAATCCTGTTTTTTGAGCAAACGTCTTAGGTTTTAAGAGCTAGAGTCACCAATTTAACATTTAGTTTATATTATATATGATTTATATATTTTAACTACCCACGAATTTAAGAACACAATTTTAATTAAATTGTCTTTTGGAGAATATACGAAAATTCTATCGCACAAGATTTAGTGTTCAAAATTTCATCAAATTCGGTTAGTAACCCCAACATTTTGTAAACAAAATATTGACACGTGTGTTCGGTAGCTAGCGCAAATTACAAGAATTTCTATATACATGTAAACAATATTATAAATTTGTTAAATCTATAAGCAGCATTGCAATTGCGATTGTACTGTATTCTGTACTGTGTGCATGCGCTGCTATCTTATTTCGTTTTTTTTTTTAGTGAGGGCTGAGTTGTCTTTATGGCTGTTGAGTAGAGGCGTTTGCAATTTGTGCGGTTTGTTACGGATTCGATTCCTATTGAGGGAAATTTTGTTTTTTTTTAATTTATTTTTATTACTGCTAAAGCAAGCGAGCTCGTAGCGCGAGCTGCATTTGGTGTTGTTAGGAGAGGGTTCAGGGTATCCCCTAGTCGTGAATACCCGACTAAAACCTTTTACTTGTTAATTAAACCAAACGAGCTCGTAGCACGAGCTGCGCTTGGTGTTGGTAGAAGAGGTTTCAGGGTATCCCCTAGTCGGGAATAACCGATTAGAGATTCTTGTTTTTATTATTTGTTTTTGTTATATTGTGTGATGGAATCGATCAGTACCTTTTGATCTGATTGGATTGTGGTTAGAAGGTTGTGTAGCTTATATGTATGTTGCAGGAGCGTATCCTTTTGGCGACAAAGTACGGGCATCTTCGGTACGGCGAAAATTGAATATCCTTGTAGACTTTTGCCTTTCGGCTTTGAAAATATGTCAGAACAGTGAAGGTCGTAAATGCTGAAATTCGTGAATACATCTTGGAAGACAGAATATTTTGCCATAAAAAACTAATTTTTCGACCCATTTTTCTATAAAGATATACAATATAAAAGTGCGGTATTGCAAAGCTAAGCTAGAAAATGATGGGGTTATTCAAGACATCTTCATAAACAAAAATGGTTTTTATACAACTTAAATTTCGGCCGATCGTCCTTGAGAAGCTTTGTCCGATAGTGATAGGATTTTAAGTGACACTAAATAAAACGCGTTTGGACTAGATATCTTGAAAAACAATATAGTTTTCCATACAAGAGCCTCATTTTCGACCAATCGTTCCTAGGGCAGCTATATGTTGTATGTACTGCCTGCAACATAATTACGAACCTATGGAAAGTTTAAGGACGATAGCTTCAAAACTGAGAGACTAGTTTTCGCAGAAACAGATGTACGCACATGGCTATATCAACTCGGCTGTTCATGCTGATCAAGAATATTTATACTATATGGCACGTCGTTCAATCGGTTACGGTAGTTCCCACTTCGACATCGGCAGATGGAGACAACTTTTTTTAAACTTATTTTTATAAATACCAATGAAAATTAATATTATAGTATATCCCTTTACCTATGAAATATACAAAAAAAAAGTGTAAAGCTAAGACAGATGAGTGTGTTGCGCATTTAATTTGGGTAGAAGATGGTTAATGTTATCCCCTAGTCGAGTACTTCCGACTAGATCATTTTCACTTGTTTAAAAGTGTATTTTTTGGCAAATGATAATCAAAACGTCTATTAGTTATGGAGCTCATTAAACTTTGTTAATTTTTATACGATTTAGTGGGGGAAATAATAAGTTATTTACTAATCTTGATTTGAGCATATGTTGCAGCTCACTAATTTAATTGATTGCTGTGATTATTCAAATTACGATCATGACCATACAGCCTTATTAACACATATAACTACTACTAATTATATTAAAGAATATTAAAACATAATCTTGTTGTGATTTATACACATTTTGTCTGCTTTTACTCATGTTAAAAGTATCAAGCCAATAATTTATGTACAAGTACAAGAGAAAATATTAAATATATGCATATAGATTAACATAGAGATATAAAATTGCAATTGATGTATTTAGAATGTCTTTGAGCTCAACGTTTTTATACAAAAGGACAGATGACTGGAAAATCGTCGCCCTGATAATAAAGACCTTATCGTGTCGGAAATGCCTTATTCTACCAGTTAAAAACGTATATACAAAACTTCATTGTTGATGAATTCAGTGACTTCCATAGGTAATTTGGATATCTTTGCAATGAGGTGTATCCTGACTTTAGAGCTCAAAGGCAATTGCCGAAAAAACCACAAGATTTACCGTGTAATCTTGGAAAGTCTACAGCAGAGCGGGCAAAATATTTGCAGACAGTGAAAGGATTTAAATGTGAAATCCCATATATCCAATTTACAGAAAGCTGCATATCGGGCATTGCCTTTCAGTAGGAACGGTAACGGGTTAGGGATTTTATCATGCTTTATAATGAAATTTCAATTGAAGGTGACCATTTGTATCCGAGTAGCTTGTACTACCTGATCTTTCTTTCTTTAGCTGTTACTGCTGATACTCATCCAAGAGGGGTGACGGCTGATGCACAACCTTGCTTGCGGATTACCTCAGATTCTTTAATCCTTTGACTTTTCCTGCTAAGCGATCATAAAACGTGGGTTATGCATTTATGGCCCCAGCTCCCACCCATCTCCAGTACCCTTCGCTTTTCTCGTTCGGAAACCTTTCGAACTTCGTTGAGTGCGGTTTAATCCGAGACCACCAAAGAGATCATGACGCACTTATTTAATCTGCTCAGTAGGGTGCAAATTGTTTCTTGAGCGAATAGTTGAGCATCATGCTGACTGCTTACTAGGTAAGCAGATAATCGTTGGTACTTTTACTGGGTGGGATTAGCATGTCATTTTGAAGAACATCATCCGAGTACACCAAGAAGAAGCTTTGTTGGTTTGCTTGGCTGTTAATCGTGGAAGTCAAAGGCAAAAGCCAAAGAAAAAACTTGCGCTACCTGGTTACAGGCTACCTGGTCTAAAAATCTTTTCGATAAACAAGCCCATGCTCAGTCTTGCGCCTCTAGACTTAAGGGTGATGTTGGGAGAGCTTGTTCTGCTAATCAGTTGACAGCATTGGGCGTCGGGAAGGGAGTGATGGCCAAATACGTAAAAATTACGAGTCTTGGTATAATCTTGTTATTACAATATTACGTTCTTTACACTACTAGAAATTTAGTGTTAATACAAAAACATCGTTGTGTGGTCAAGTATGGAAACGTTTTGAAAATCTGACAGTTGCTTGAAATTTATTTATTTGATCACGGCATCCAATTAATAACTGCTCTACTAAAATACAGATTTCATTGTCGGTGGTGAGGGACTTGGGAATGTAGAAAATTTTACTTTATTTTATATATCAAAATAGTTCTCGGTTTTGAAAGGTTTTCAAGCCGGTAATAAAGTATAGACACTAAATGTAGCATTAAGGTTCTCGTGTAATAACAACAAATTAAGAAATTTACACTTTTTAGGCGTCTCTCTCAATCTACACAAAATTTAAAAAAACTCTCGTATCCCCTGGAAATCTTATAAGCATCGAAGTTGTTTTAGAATGCATTGACCAAAGAGAGCGAATAATGGAAGCAGCGCAGCTCGCGGTGCGCGTACTAGATTGAATATGAATGTATCGATATTAGTGCGAATTTCTGTCAAGTCAAGCTTAGCGTAGTTTACAGGGTATAGCTTAGTCGGGTGCTCCCTGCTAGAGTACTCTTAATAATTTTATTTAAGTATGAAATAATCGTTAGTTAATCTGTTGGTTTGCTCTCCTTGTATTTTGATGTATATTATTGTTTTTGAAAATACGATTTTAAGGCGACTCAAGGATGAAACATTAAATGTAAATGGCATGAATATCTTTTTCTTTTTTCTTACGAGCTTGCTCTTTTCTCTTATGAGTTGATTATTACGGCATTGCAAGGACATAGGGGGCAAAGTAAAGCCACTTCGCCGACAAGCTGCTGCGCCATCCGAACGCGGTCGCCAGGGTCCTGTCATCTCTGTGACCTAACAACCAGACGAATTAATTCAAATATAGGTTATAATCATTACTAGTTGATTCTAGCGCACAAATAAAAAAATTCTAGTAAGTAAGAGTTTCTAGGCGGGAGTTCCCGACTAGGGGATACCATGAACCCTCTTCTACCAACACAAAAAAAGTCCATCCATTGAGCTGGACCCCACAAATTGCTAACGCCTATAGTCGACCGCCATACCAACAGCTGACGTTCAATGCTGCAATGATGTTGATAGAATTCGATAATTTGTGGGAATAGCTATAAAATGAAGATATTTGATATATATATACTATTCAAGCGGCTACATGTCAAATTTGACTCTACCTCTTCTAACTTAGAAGAGATTTGCTCAAAAAAAAAGGATTTCAATATTGATTTTGATCGATGAAAACGGAGCAAGTTATCGACTCGGCTATTGATGCTGATCAAGAATATATATGAATCTATATATCGAAGATTAAGTACATTTGTTGACACATATGTTATGGCTTTTTTGATATTTAAAGAGTGAGATCGTAATTTCTGTGATTGGTGAAGATATCTTGGAAATCAGAAAATCGCTATGTACTAATAATCGCAAAGTTTGCTTAAGATATCTAGAAAAAAAACAACAATTTTTAAACCAACAGTTAAATGCGGGCCGCTTTTCACATATTTACTGCGTGCAACAGAAAGATGGACCTATGCAAGGCATCGTGTTGCTTAAAACTGAGCGACTAGATTGCATGTAAACAGAGGAAAGGACACTTGGCTTTATCGAATCGTTTGTTATTAATGAAGAAGAATATATGTATATCTCTATATATAAAACTGTTTGTCCTGACTGACTGATTGACTGAATGACTGATTGACTGACTGACTGCTTGGTGGTCAACGCACAGCCCAAACCGTAACAGCTAGGAAGCTGAAATTTTCACTGTAGTTACCTTATGTGATGTAGGTGCACGTTAAGACGGGGTTTCGGGAAATTCCACCCGCAAGTGTGGAAAAATCGCGAAAAACGTTTGTATGTAACTTTCTTGTTTGCCATCCGATCGGCCTCAAACTTCTTTTCAAAGATCTTTGTTCAAATTCATTTGAGGGGTGTTTCACACTCTTAGGAAAATCCATTCCCCCTTGGTGGAAATGGAGGTCAAAAATTTGGTGGGTGACGTTTCGCGCTCAAATTAATTTCCAGAGATCTATAAGAAAAATCATTTGAGACGTGTTTCACACTTTTCGCAGAATTCAAACTTCTTCGGGGGGAATGTGATTAAAAGATTTTTTGGGCGAAGTTTTAAGTTGTGTCCGATTTGCTTCAAACTTATTTTCAAAGCTCTACATAAGAACTTAATAAGTACGTATTTCAGCGATTTGGAAAATTCCACATGCTACAGTGGTACATTTTCGGAAAACGGTTGTATGAATGTTTTTTGTTTACCATCCGATCTTCCCCAAGGGGTTTTTCACACTTTTTGAAAAATCCATCACTCCTTGGTACGAATGGGGGATTTGGTGGATGATGTTTTGTGTTCAAATTTATTTCCAAAGATCTATAAGAAAAATCATTTGAGACGTGTTTCACATTTGTCGCAAATCTAAACTCCTTCGGTGGAAAATGCATTTCAAAGATTTTTTTGGTGAATTTTAAGTTATGTCCGATTTGCATAAAAGTTGTTTAATTCCCGTCCGAT
Source organism: Drosophila montana (assembly GCF_035044405.1). NCBI lineage: Eukaryota > Metazoa > Arthropoda > Insecta > Diptera > Drosophilidae > Drosophila > Drosophila montana. The sequence goes on along the minus strand of NW_026998750.1, from coordinate 198,317 downwards.
CAGTTTCAAAATCATTTTCAAAGCTTTTTGAAAACATTGATTTTATAACATACGTGCCACGGGCAAGGCCGGGTTATACCCGCTAGTATACATATATGTATATATATATATATATATATATATATATAAAACTGACGGACTGACTGAACGAATGATGATGATCAACGCACAGCCCATACCGTAAGAGCTAGGAAGCTGAAATTTTCACTGTATTTACCTTATGTGATGTAGGTGCACGTTAAGACGGGGTTTCGGGAAATTCCACCAGCAAAAGTGGAAAAATCGCGAAACACGTTTGTATGAAACTTTTTTGTTTACCATGCGTTCGGCCTCATACTCATTTTCAAACATCTTTGTTGAAATTCATTTGAGGATGTTTCACACTTTTCGAAAAATGCATTCCTCCTTGGTGGTGGTGAAACATTTGGTGGGTGACGTTTTGCGCTCAAGTTTATTTCCAAGGATCTATACGAAAAATCATTTGAGACGTGTTTCACACTTTTTGCAGAATCCAAGCTTTCTCGGTGAAAAATGCGATTCAAAGATTTTTTTAACAAAGTTTTGTCCGATTTGCTTCAAATTTATTTTCGAAGCTCTACATAGCGAAAAACGGTTGCATGAAAGTTTTTTGTTTCCCGTCCGATCGGCTCTAAAATCATTTTCAAAGATCTTTGTGGGAATTTATTAGATACATTCGTGGGTGGCAATTGCGGATCAAAGGTTTAATAACCGAAAGTTTATTCTTCAGCTTCAAGATTCTTATAGCAAGACTAACCGTAGATTCCATCACTTAATTCTTTATTCCATGCATTTAAAACAAATTTTTAAAAACTTCGATCAAGATCAAGATGGGTAAATTTCAATTTTCCACGGGCGTGTTCTTGGTGGAAAGGAAATATCTATAATTTTTAGCACAAAACGATCCACGGGCAAGCCCGGCCAATACCTTCTAGTATATATATATATATATATAGAGTCTGAGGTTAAAAATATATGCACTACGACCGATTTGCACAAGCAGCTTAAAAGAATGATTAGGGATTAATATACAAATACATATACATACACATTTGTATACACGCGTATATGCTTGTGTTTTAAGGGCAGTAAGAGCACGAGCGCTAAAGCTGCGGTGTTCTCCTCTGTGGTTGTTTGGGTAACGCCCCTTTAAATACAGTTATTTGATTGGGCCGCGACCACAAGTTTATTAGTTTATATTGTTATTGTATTGATATTTGAATTATGCCCGTTGCATTTAGACTTTTTCTTTGGGCTTTTATACAGAGACTTTTTCCACTTATGTAGATATTTTCTTGACCTCTTAAATTTTTGCAGATGAAAATGGGTAAAGAGAGTATAATGGCTTTGTGCAAAGGTCTGCAATTTTGAGATTTGGTGTTCTGATCTTCCAGGGAGATACATAAGAGCTATATGCTTCAAACTTGTTATGACGGTTCTTGCTCCTATTGGGTAAAATTATTTGCCTAGATTATTATTGTTACAATATAACACTTGAAAAATAAAATTGTTTAAAATTGAATTTACTTATAATATCAACTAAAATGTCACTATTGTGAATTTTGTAGTATACATAATAGCAAATAAGGGAATGATAATAAACAAATAACATTACAAAGCAAATACATTATAAAAAATAAAAATAATAATAATAAGCTGGGAAGAACATGTGTGCATATATATTATTAGTCACTTATTCTTTAGTTATTTCGGCAAGTTCATAAGATCTTGCTCGATATAAACATGCGTGGATTGTGCATAATAGTCAAGCAACTTTATTTACACATATGTAGAACTGTATACATTTGTATATATGTACATATGTATATGCAAATTAAATTAAGTTGCAAAGAATACACATATCATACTTATGTATGTATATAGTATGTACATTTCAATGGTCTGCTTACCTACAAACTGATATGTATCATCATACCCGAGAACCAGGGCGAAGTAGTATGAGCGGTTCAAGCAATAATACCTATGAGTAAGGCTTCGCCCAATTGCTTTGACACACAAACCCACACATAGAAATTATAACAAAACGCCTATAAGGCCAGTATAACTAACAACATTGCCAAGTATATACACGAAGAGTGTGCGCGCGTATGCGAGCAAGCGAGACAAAGAGCGAACGTTGCCGCATTGAAGTCAGCGGACAAGCAAAGGTATCAACCACCACCAAGGAGAAGGCGCTTGTTGCTGGGATAGAAGAGCACAGCACGAGTTGCTGCTGGCGTCGCTGTCGCAGTCTGCTGCCGTCATCACTGATTCGTTTTGTACGATGTTAGACTCTCTCGCTGCGTTTTGAATTCAGTCGACAACGATAATTACCGGTGGTTGTATCTCGAGCGCAGCGACTGAGGCCAGGAAGACCGAACTGACCAACAACCAACGAAACCCGCGCTCGCTTTTCTGCCTATCAACAAAAAGACGAACGCTAACGGCAAAACGAACAACAATTTCACCAATTGTGAAAAGCTTAGTGTGTACGAAATATAACGAAACAATATTCGAAGTTCTTTTAAGCCGGGTTACGTGCCTGTCATTTTGTAAATTATTATTGACTATAGCGCCAACTTCGACGTCATCGCACTGTGCAATTATTAAAGTGAAAACAACAATAGCAGCAGCGTCAAATACACCAACAAGAATAAAAACAGCAGCTATAATTATTTGAACGCATACGTGTATAAAATATATAAAACAATACAAGTCAAGAGCGTGCCATAATTAACACAAGAGCAATAGAAACGAAGCATCAGCATAAGGAGCAAAACCTGGGTAGTCGAATAACAATAAAAATAACAACAACAATAAAAATTATCAAAAGCCAAAACAAAATCAATAAACGGGAATGTGCGAAAATTGCTAAGCAAAAAACTTCAGCAGCATCACCAGTCAGCAAAATCAGCAACACCAATTACGATAGCAGCCATTAAAATTGCCAACATGATTGACGCCACCTGCAATTATTTGAATCCCTATACACTGTCTCAATCAACAGCCGTACAGCAGCAACAGCAGCAGCATCTGCAAATACAACAACAACAGGAGCAACAGCAACCAGGTCATGATTTCATTAGCACCACATTGCTCTCCGCCTCCACGCTCACGTCCAACCGTGACTCTAATGGCTCCTCCCCGTTGGTCTTCTACGGCAAACAAGCAAATGCATCACCAACAGTTTCCGCATCCACCTCACATCAAGTGGTGCCGCCAATGAAATTGGAAATGCAATATCCGCCGCAGGCATCATCCACTGGCAGTGCATCGGCCAACTCCAGTATATCACAGTCAGCAGCTTCCTCGGCATCGGTGTCACCTAGCATTTTCCCATCTCCGGCGCAGTCTTTTGCTTCTATATCCACAAGTCCGCCGGCCGCAGGTGGCTCCTCGTCGGCCACAGCTGCAGCAGTGGCAGCTGTAGCTGCGGTTGATTTGGGTGCCGCAGCGGTGGCAAGCGCCACCTACAGCTGGAATACGGCTGCATACACAGCGCTGCCAACAAGGTAGGATCTCCCTTCCCCTGCTCCGTACGATTTCTACCTATTTTTACACTCTCCATTGCCGATTCTGAAATCCCGATTATATTTGCAAAGATTAAGGCGATCTAATTTGTTACCTCCGTTGTGTCTATTTTGATTGCAGAACTCAATTTCCGTATGCGCAATACGCAACTTATGGAAATGTGGCAACGGTAGGAGTTGCAGCGTCGGCATCTGCCGCCTGGTTCTCACACCAAGAGCGGTTGTACCAGCCGTGGTCTTCACAAGGCTACCCAAGCTTTAATTTTGACGATATCGCTTTTCAGACTCAGCTTCAGCGCCGCTCCGTACGTTGCACTTGTCCCAACTGCACCAATGAAATGAGCGGGCTGCCACCCATAGTCGGTCCCGACGAGCGCGGACGCAAGCAACACATATGCCACATTCCAGGCTGTGAGCGCCTTTATGGCAAGGCTTCACACCTTAAGACCCACCTGCGTTGGCACACTGGCGAGCGACCGTTCCTATGCCTCACGTGCGGTAAGCGTTTTTCGCGTTCCGATGAGTTGCAACGTCATGGACGCACCCACACCAACTATCGGCCATATGCATGTCCAATTTGCTCCAAGAAGTTCTCTCGCAGTGATCATCTTAGTAAGCACAAGAAAACCCACTTCAAGGACAAGAAAACGAAAAAAGCCCTAACCGCCGAAGCCAAGGAGCAGTCTGCGGCCATCAAGCAGGAGAAGTCCGAAAAGGCTTTTAACAATAAAAAGGGGATTAAGAGCAAAGCTACGACAGTAACGATGCTCGGTAACAATATGCAATTCAAACAGGAGCAGCCAGAGGCAACAAACACAGTGGGTTATGCACCTTATGCGAATCTCAATCAGCAAACAGCGAAGACAGCGGCAACGGCCGTGGTAGTAACGACTCTACCGCCACCACCGCCTCTATTTCAGTCACAGCAGCAGAGTGAACCCTCGGCAGTCTCCAACAGTAGCAGTAGCACCAGCAGCTATGAACCCTGGTGCACCAGCAGCAGCAACAACAGCAATATCCACAGCAATAGTCGTGTCATGGAACAAAACCAAACTACCTCAGCGAATGCTAGACCCACATCGGAAGGCTCAGCAATGATTTCCAGTAGCATCAGCAGCAGCCAGACCCAACACTTTACAGCGCTCTCCATGCAGAGTGAGTCGCAGCTGGCGTCGGAATATGGGCTAACCATGTCCGGGCTGGCAAGTGGCGCCTGTGATAATAGTAGCAGCAACTGTAATAATTTAAGTAGTGGATACTCTGGCCTTGTTGGTCCTATGAAGACTGATTATACCGGAAACTATCCGGCTGAATTTTCTAGTGGCTCTGGTTATGGTTATGCACATCATCACGTCGCTCACGCCCATGCGCACGCTCACAACCATCACCATCATTACCACAATGCGTGGACTGCCGCTTATCATCCACATGCAGCGGCCTAGACTTAGCATTAGTGCGGATTAGTACCTAAATAAATCCTTGTTGCTGTTGGATAATTATGAAAAATTCAAATCTGCAGGTTATTATTTTTTCTTACAATGTGAAGTATTATAAAAATAGCCATAATATTGCATATATAAGCAGACTTAATACATATTGTATATCAATACCCTAAGAAAACATTCTAATCAATCCCGAAATGTAAGTTGATGCCCTCTTTATATATTTTTGTCTCGTTAGTGACCTAATTGTTGTTGTTAAGAACGTAATATATAATACATATATAACTATCCAAAAAAATTCAATAATACATGTAAGATGATTATTTTTACATTTTTTTCATAGGTTAAGAAATTTTTTTTGCATGTGTGTACATATTCATATATAAACGTATATTGTACATTTTTTTTTAACTTTCTTTAAGGCAAAGGAACGTAATAAAAAAATTTTGTTTTAATCTGGAATTTATTCATGTGCTAGAAACCCAAAATCGAGTATACTATATTCATTTAATAAAACAGCACATAAATTACCAAATCCCAACACTACACCACAAAAAATGTTTGGGGGAGGTGTCCAAAAAGAAAAATATTTCGTACCTGTGCAAACTATACAAGAGTCTGCATACCAAATTTGGTGTCTCCAGCTCTAATATGCTCCGAGATATGCTTCAAAAATAGTTATTTATTTTAATTTAAATTGTTTTTTTTTTTTTGAAACGGGGCAAGCTATCGATGATTTGAAACAAACTGGGTGGGCACTAGGAAGTCTGTCGTTCAAAACTTCAGATAGACGCGTTTATACAATCGGAAGAACGTACAACCAGACGGAAGGACAAATGGGTAGACACACAGTGGTGGCTAGATAAAGTCGGCTGTTGTTTCTTAGTACCATTTAACTCTTTTTATCCATTTTAAATAGGTTCAGACTGTGAGCATTTTAGAATTTCTCAAAAATAAACACTCATAAATACAAATATTTACGAACGCACTCACATGAGCCTTTTGCTGCGTATATATTCTCTTATTTATTTAATCTTCAAATCATAAAAAAATGGTTACGCAGGTACATGAATGCATTTAAACACGAAGTCAGGTATACTATACAATAACATATGAGAGAAATTTGGTGTTACTAGCTCTTGTAATATTTGAGTTATGCTTAAATCACCAGGTTTCAAAATCGAATTTTTATTGACATGATTTAATGATGGTATGAGATATCGATAAAACTGCTAAAACGTTTTGCGTATGGTATAGGAGAATATATATTCAATCATTTTTTAAGTCTCTAGCTTCTGTAGTTTCCGAGATCGATGCGTTAGTGGGTACTTTTTGCGTTTTGATATTGCAATAGTATTGCAGGACTTTGCCTGCTCACAATGTATTAAGAGCTGACAACAGTCGAGAAAAGTCTTCCTGACTGAGGAATCAGCGAATTGTTTAGATAACTGTGTGAGTGGGCGCTACTGAATCTTCCACAAAGATTATCTAATAAGGTTATATGCTTTGTGAATGTAGCGTGACAACAGTGTGGGCTATAGATTTTCACAGCTGGCACCCTTTGTACACGTTGTCTAACGCGAATATAAAGAAGCATATACTATTTAGGTTTCTAGTCCAAAGCCTCAATATCGGATTTTTATACCCTGAACCCATTAAAATTGGGTAAAGAGGGTATAATGTATTTGTGCAAATGTATGTAACAGGCAAAAGGAAGCATCTCGGACCCCAGAAAGTATATATATTCTTGATCAGCATGAATAGCCGAGTCGATCTAGCCATGTCCGTCTGTCTGCCCGTCCGTCTGTCCGTCCGTCTAACCGTCTCTTACTTGCTTTTTTATTTTTGTACAATTTTGTATATAACATTTAAAAATAAATTGCTGCTGTAACTAATCTCTTATAAGCAATATATCAGGTTTAAATTTTATTCTTAAGTTCCACTTGTATCAAACTCAAAATCGTTCTTAGAATTGCCGATAACTGACACCACCTATAATCCAATGATACCCTTAGAGGCTGTCAAGGTGTTCTAGAAAACATTGTCACACTTACTTAGCAAACAGAAGCAGACATAGACATATATGTATATACTTGGCATAGGGACTGGCCTTGTAAACCAAGGAACCACATTGACTGGCGTGACACGTTTTTTCAAGTGGAGGGACTTAGAAATTCGTTCTGATCCCTCTAATTTTAATCAAATTTATAAATAGTATAAATGTTATGCAACCACTTGACAGTTGCCTGGCCGCAGTTTGTGTTTCATCTTACACAAAGCCAAAACCGCCTTTTTCCTCAGAATTTGGCTTGATGTTACAGGGTTGTGATTCTGACAGCACCACTTCAACCTGCAGCTCCAGGACGACATATTTATTACTTGGGATTATCGCTGCTTAGGGCACTTAGCACTCTTAACCCTATAGGAATAAGGAGAAAGCGCAGAATGTGCGTAAATTTAAATATTATTCAAAATATTTGATTTAACTTAACTGGATTAACATTTAAATATGAAAATTAAATTTATTTAATATATTTTTTTTTTATTAAAATGAAGTGTGAAGAGCTGTTTATTTTAAAAATACCTAAACTTTAAATTTCTTCATTTTTATACCCTGAACCCATTGAAAATGGGTAAAAAGGGTATATTGTATTTGTGCAAATGTATGTAACAGGCAGAAGGAAGCATCTCCGACCCCATAAAGTATATATATTCTTGATCAGCATCAACAGCCGAGTCGATCTAGCTATGTCCGTCTGTTCGGCCGTCCGTCTGTATGTATGAACGCAAGGATCTCAGAAACTATAAGAGCTAGAGACTTGGCTTGACTTTAGCTGTAGGTCCTCCTAGATCCCGCGCAGATCGAGTTTGGTTCCGATATTCGATAACTTGCCCCGTTTCCAAGTAATCGACAAAAATCTTTATCAAAATCCTGTTTTTTGATCAATTTTGGTAAATAATAATAGCTAGAGTCACCAAACTTGACATGTAGCTTCTAGAAAAGTATATATATATCAAGTATCTTTCATTTTATAGCTATCGCCACCTCCCCGCTACTACCTCAGAGCTATAAATCAAGTAAAAACACCAATTTATCCTGCCCAAAAATATAAGCAACAATTTAAATGCAAATGTCTTTTTGATAATACTCGAATATTCTATAGTACAATAAGTTATAGCTTAGAAAATTTCATCAAGATCGGTTAAGAAACACAGAAAAGATTAAAGAAAACGTGTTTTGACGTTTCTCCCATCAGCGGCAGCAAGCGCAAATTCCAAGAATTTCTGTATTTATGTACACACACACACATTCATGCGCGTCTCCTTTGAATTCTATCAACAGCATTGCAATTGCGATTGTAATGTTTTCTGTGCTGCTATTTTAATTCGTTTTTTTCTCTTTAAGACTTAATTATTGCTGTGGCTATCGAGTAGAAGCGGCGGAAATCGGCGCGATCAGTTACGAGTTTGAACCTTGCCAAGGTGGCAATTTTTTGTATATTTTAATTTTTCTTTATTACTACTTAAGCAAACGAGCGCGTAGCGCGAGCTGCATTTGGTGTTGGAAGAAGAGGGTTCAGGGTATCCTCTAGTCGGGAGCTCCCGACTAGAACCTCTTACTTGTTAAATTTAAATAAACTACACGTTTGCTTTCACTTTTTTCGTCTTCTGTAATTGAATAGACAATGAACTATTTTGGCTTAAGATAAGATAAATACTACATTTAAAAAAAATTAATTTAATTAAATATATTTATTTTATATTTGTGCATTGTTAATATACGGTTTACATATAAGCTTTTTGCATTTATTGAATTTGCCATTTAAGTATGTTTTTATTTAAAGCAAGGTGGTTTATATAAAATTTGAATATGAAAACAAACAAAAAAGTGCATTTTAAAATTATATATTTTTAATATGGGTAATTATGGCTTTGTACAATATGTGTAATAGTAATACACAGGAGGAAGCATATATTTACTACTAGCGGGTATACCCCGGCCTTGCCCGTGCCACATAAAATTCTCTCAAATATCTTTGAAAATGAGTTTCAAACCGATCGGACGGTAAACATAAAACTTTCATACATACGTTTTTCGCGATTTTTCCACGCAGGAGGAATTGCCCGAAACCCCGTCTTAACGTGCCCTTCATCACATAAAGTATCTACAGTGAAAATTTCAGCTTACTAGCTCTTACGGTATGGGCTGTGCGTTGATCAGTCAATAAGTCAGTCAGGACAAACAGTTTTATATATAGAGATAGTTTTAAACTGTTTTTTTGTAAGCATATCTCGAAGATTTTACCACATTTGGCAAGAAGATTTGGATGCGTTCTCCACCAAGGTATATCCTTGCGCCCTGATACTCAAACACATTTAGTTTCCATATTAAGACACTGAAAGATCGGACCGATGTGTATATATGAGGGTGTTTTTTTATGTATGCAAGTAAAGAAGTTAGTTTGAAAATTTGTGATTGCATACCGGTGCTGGGTAAACGGTATCTGCTGATCGGGGCATCGCGACAAGAGCACTCATGCTTGTTTTTAGTTGCAGGCTTTTGAGTTGGCGAGTATGATATGGTCATTCTGCTGTTGGTTTTCTTATATCTCTTTTGCTGTTAACGTTTTATGGTTATTCATTTATAAAAAACTTGTTGCAGTATATTGCCCAGCTCGCTTAAAGTTGACTTTTGATCCTCGCAAGATAACCTCTAAGGATAGTTTACTGTTATTTTACTTAACACAAGTCCAAATATATGATTTGGTCAGTAATTACGGGTTAAAATTGCTTTTCGTCTTATGAATCTAAGAGGCAGAAGGTAAGATATATGTGCATACATGCATGGTCTGATTCAACATCAGATTCTATTTAGCCCTGTCTGCATAAACGGGTCGATATCAAAAGCTATATGAGCTAGAGATTTGAAGTCTGGAATGTGTATTCTTCTGCAAGCACAGATGCAGTTTAATTAAAATTATAATTAACTCACTCTGTTTCCCAGAAATCGAATATCGAACTTTAGCTCTTTTTGTTTACCATATATTCAAAAGGCACAACATATAGTGTCTCGTTTAGTACCCGGCCCACTTGCCAGTTTGTATGAACGACAGGATATTGGAATATAGGTAACTCCCTCCGCTTTTTCAAATTTGATAAATATCGGCTTATTGAGTATGTCTCAATAACCAAAATAGCAAAAATAATATAATGGTTCCCAATATTCAAGACAGAAAATTATAATGATAGTTTAATAAATAGAGTTTTTATGTTCGCTTTTACTTATGAAATAAAGTTCTAATGTATATGTGTTACGGCAATTTGAGGTTGCATACTCTTTCTACTTTTGTTATTGTCTGCAGGAATATATCACTAAATATTTGCAGTTCTATTGCTCTTCTAAATAAATACGTACTTATATATTAAGTATGTATAGGATAAGTATGACCCTTATCAATTCACCTTTCATAGCGATTTTCATTTCTGAAGTACGTGACTCAATCAATGCCTCGCACATTTAACCGTGACAGTCACACTTAAATTCGAAGATTGTGTGTATCAGGGGTATTCGCCTATTTAAGTAGTCAATTGACCGACAATAACATCTCTATCAGCTAGACATAAAATGTTTCATTGTCGACATATGTGGCATACAAATTAAAATATTTTTGTGTTGCCTGGTATTATGAAATTGCATTGTAAGATGTGTGTCCCAAAAACATTACAACAGTAACAAAACAATGCAACTTAAGAAAAGTGTGACATATGTGCAGTCAATAAATTTTCCACTTTTCATGCTGACAGCACATAAAAAAGGAACAGGACCAAAGCGAAGAACGAAACTATTGCCTCGCTAACGGCCCCACAATGACATGACACTTTTTGGTAGCAACTTAAAACTTGAGAATATTTATATATACATCCTTGGATACTTGTTTGTTATTTCCCTTGTAATCAATTTGATTGTATTTTTTTGCGTTTTGCGCATTTGTGTATGTCAAATTTACCAATTTACTAATCGCTAATAGCCTAATACACGACACACGAGGCTTTCGCCGACAACACTGCAGATGCAGTGTCATGCTTCTGATTTGTATGTAGATATGTTGCGTCGGGCTCATAGAGCCAATGGGCAGAACCAAATACATTGACTTAATTAAGAGTCATTTGCTCCAGTGCCGAAAGTTCTGTGCCTTATTGTGACATACAATTTTATATTTAAAGTGACCACAAGTGTCTGCCCATAGGAGCAGCCGCACAGTGGACGAATTTGCTGACGAAACGAAATGGAAATTTTCGATCATTAAAATCTACTAAAATGTATTAAATGTGGAGGTTGTTCTGAAAAATCCCTGGCCTTGCCCGTTAAAAGTTTTGTGTTTAAAATTTTAGATATTACCGTCCGTAAATTTCCATTCAATTACCCTCTGTCCCACATTTTGGATTTAAAAAAAAAAACGATCAAATAAATGTTCACAAAGAATTTTAATGCCGATGCGATGATTTTTTTTTTTCCAAATTTAAAACTTAAAACCTTGCTGTTCAAGCTTTGACTCGCATTTATCACCCAAGAGGGGAGGCTTTTGAGAAAAGTGTGAATCACATATCAAAAGAATGTTCTCAAAAACTTTTGTAAATGAGATTGAAGACGCATAGAAGGTAATTAAATATCTTTTTTGTGGCTGTCTTCCGCCAATTTACCACTGTTGCGGGTGGAATTTCCAAAATTTTAGAAACGTGCATTCCATAAAGTACTTATGTAGCGCTTTGAAATTAAGTTTGAAGCCAAAAAACTTATAGCTTCCTCCAAAAATTGTTCATTTGCCCAACGAAGAAGCTTATATTCTGCGAAAAAAGCAAAACCCGTCTGAAATGGTATTTCATAAAGATCCTTTGAATTGAATTTGTAACCGAAACTTCAGCCACCAAATATTTGATCGCCAGTTTCACTAGGACGTATGGAATTACCGAAATGTGTCAAACAACCCTAACATGAGCAAAGATATTTTGAAAATCAGTTTAAGGCCGATTGGATGGTAAACAAAACAGTTTCATACTTGTGGGTGGGATCTTTTTAAACCCCGTTTTAGCGTGCACCTCCATTACATAAAGTAACTACAGAACAAATCTCAGCTTCCTAATTCTTAAGGCTTTGGCTTTGTGCGTTGATCACAAATCAGTCAGTTAGTCAGGACAAATGTATATATATATTTGAATATAGTATGCATTTTAATTATTGCACCATGGGCAACGCAATTGACTTTGCCATCATCCTCTTAGACCGTACGGAATATATGCTTTGAGTTAGCTTTTAAAAATCCCAAAAAGTAGCGTTGTGAAATAATAACTTTTCTTTCCTGAAAGAATCTTAAGATACTTTCACTTAGCTGTTTGTTTTGTTTCTTCTAGCTACATGTGGATTTGTGACGCCTGCTTTTCATGCCTTCACTGTCGCTTATCCTGTTAATTTTATTTTATGCACCTAATGTAAGTGATAAGGATATTTTGTGCAAATATTTAAAACAGGCAGAAGCATCTCCGAACCCATACTCAGCAACAACAGCCGAGTCGATCTAGCCATGCCCGTATGTATATCCATTTGCCCGTATGCATGAACATGCATAACCACATATGTGACCTGAAAATTTGAAGAATACTTGGACCAAAATGATAAAGCACAGTCGCAACGCAAGTTGCGCAGCAAGCGGCAAAAAAGAAGCTAAGTATAATGTTTTTAAAGGTAGATTGGCGCGAAGTACAGGGTATCTAATAGTTGTGCAATCCCAACTTGTTCATTTTTCAGAATATTATTACCTAGTCTAGAAAAAGTCTGGAAAGTCTGACGTGTATTTACGAGAATAGCTCTTGCGATCCCACATCTCTTTTTTCATACAACGCAGACTTTCTTCCCAATACAAGTTGATATTTGGTCGACAATTCATTTTGCAGCATTTTGTGAGTGTGTGTGTGTTTTTGCAATTATTATAAATCAACATTTTGATTTATGCATGCAACAAAATTTCAGCCACGGACACGACAGCAACATTGAAGTTGTAAATGGCTAAATTTATTGCCAAAACACTTACAAATACAAAGTGTGTGCATTTCAGATATTGCGCCTTTAAGATAGTAATGGACCTTAGGTGTTTAAAGGGTGAGTGACAGCTCTATTTTTGTACACATGATAAAATATTTTTTAAAAATCTGTATCACCTTGATACAAACCGCCGTTAGGTAAAATTTGACAAAATTGAGAAAACTAAAACCAAAACTTATTAATAGAGGGCATAGCCTTGTTCGCTATCTTAAAGAATTGCAAAGTCGGACATAAGTGCAAGGTATTCACAACTCACAATGTGAAGCTAAGAAAACATGCAAGAAAGGTTGTCCAACCCCATAAAGTATATACTATATTATTGGTCAGCATCAATTCCCAAGTCGATCTAACCAAGTCCGTCTGTATGTCCGTATGCTTGAACGCGTTGATCCCTGAATCTATAAAAGCTAGAGACTTTAAATTTTGAATCAAAGTCCTTCTATTGCCTGAGCAGTACAAGTTGTTTTATCAATAACTGCCCCGTTTCCAAGTAATTGATTAAAAACGATATCGAATTCCTCCATAAGCATATCAGAAATGTTTAAAGTGCTAGGGTCACCAATTTTCACCTGTAACTTTTCGTATAAAAGTTGCCCTCAGCACAACATGACTTTATAGATTGCATGCTTGACCTTTCGTTGTTTCAAATCAATTCAATTTCTAATCATTTGAATAGAACACTTGATCTTGTATTTATTAACGACTACCTTATTTCTAATGTGTCTAGGTCCCCTCCTTTATCTCTTCCTTAGGATGTATATCATCCTACTTTAGAGGTTGCAATGTTCAATTGTAATCCTCTCATTTCGTGCTCATCAGCCAATAAGCCCCGCCGTTGCTTTCGCAAAGGAAATTATTCATTGCTGAATTAGCTTATTTATGCAACCGGTTGGTCTTTCTTATATGACTCGGTTGACATGAATACTGCTATTAACTTTTTTTATAACACCCTAAACTCCCTCTTAGATATGTGTATTCTCAAGTCAATTCCTTCGACTACCTCTTCAAAGCCACCTTGGTTTACTCCCAGATTAACGAATCTAAAAAATATAAAATCAAAATATTTTAAAAAGTTTAAAAAGTCTGGTTCGTGTACTGACTTGGCTAAATATTCCATAGCCAAGTCGAACTTCTTTCTTCTGAATTCTCAATGCTATGAGAATTATCTAACTCGTTGCAAAAGGCAATTTGCCCTAAATCCAAGACAGTTTTACAATTTTGTAAACTCGAAGCGTAAATCTTCAAGTTTGCCATCTTCTTTTTCTCTCGGGATGGATAAAGCTAGCAATGCCTCTGATTCTGCTAACCTATTTGCTAATTTTTTTCAATCAACTTACTCTTCAGTCTGTCCTAATAATAATTCTTACCCTTATACTATTACTTCCTCTAGTTCTATACCTCCCCCTATTATTTCCCTTTCCTCTCTCCTTTTAGCTTTAAATTCTTTAAAATCTTCTTTCTCTCCTGTGCCTGGCAATATCCCTAGTTGTCTACTCAAGGAGTGTAGTTCTTCCCTTGTTCATCCATTGCTAAAGCTATTTAATCTATCCCTTGAATCTTCTGTCTTTCCATCTCTTTGGAAAGAATCTTATATCATTCCTCTCCACAAGAAAGGTGGAAAGTTTGAAATACTAAATTACAGGGGCATTGCAAAACTGTCCGCTATTCCTAAATTTTTTGAAAAAATAATCACTTCGAATTTGTAGCATTTCTGCAAATCAGTTGTATACTACGTCGGTATACTACGACCAATCTGCTTGAGTTTACTTCCTTGGTAAATGATGCTTTCCTTTCGAACATGCAAACTGATGTCATTTACACTGACTTCAGTAATGCGTTTGACTCCGTGCACCATGACATTTTACTTTTTAAACTTGACCGAATAGGTTTTCCTCCGTATCTTTTGCTTTGGATTAGTTCGTATTTAAAAGGTGGGACCCAAAGAGTAATGTTGAGGCTGACTACCTCTGAACAGGTTCACGTTACTTCTGGTGTTCCTCAAGGTAGTCATCGTGGACCTTTACTCTTTACTCTTTTTATAAATGATCTCCCCTCTGTTATATCCCATGCCCGTGTACTCATGTATGCGGACGACGTGAAACTTATTCTATCATATACCAATCCCCTACATCATTCTCGACTTCAAGACAATTTGAACGCTATGCAACTTTGGTGCTCGGCCAATCAATTGCATCTGAATTGTTCAAAGTGTATGCTTATGACATTTAATCGTACTACACCTTATCTGGTCAGTTATACAATCGACAATACCCCATTGCAACGTATACTAACAGTTAAGGATCTAGGCGTTCTTTTTGATTCTAAACTCTGTTTCAATCTTCACATAGATACCATCGTTAATGAGGCGAAAGGTGTACTTGGATTCATTAAACGATGGTCTAAAGAGTTTAACGATCCTTTTATAACGAAACTTCTGTACATCTCTCTTGTTCGCCCTATCCTTGAATACTGCTCTTGCATCTGGTCTCCGCATTATAACAATAGCCAGGATCGTATTGAATCTGTTCAGAAGCATTTTCTGCTTTTTGCGAGGTTTAAATTGGGACCCTAATCTTCGGTTGCCATCCTATTCCAGCAGGCTTCTTCTTCTTAATCTTCCGTCGTTGACTAATCGTAGGACAATTCTCGGTGTTGTCTTTCTACATAAGTTGGTTGTTGGCGATATAGATTCTCCTTTTCTGTTAGGGCGTCTTCAATTCTCTGTTCCAGCTAGACCAACCAGAAATTAGCGCCCCTTATTCCTATCGACGTGCACAACAGACTACGCTATGCACAATTCTTTTCGCGTGCTATGTAAAAATTACAATAGTTTGCATAACGTTTTCTCTACCGAACTTCCTGTACCCCTAATAAAATCGTTGCTTTCAGGATACCTTCGGGAAGTCACTGACCATTCCCAGCTATGAGCAGGGGCATGGCTAGCCGGACTGGCTGTAAATTTTCCCCCACCGGGTTGGTGATTTCCCATTACTTTCCCAATACTATCTCTTTATTCTATCTACTTAACACTCTGTATATCTAGCATATATATATATATATATTCTTAAATATTATAGCAAATTAACATTATTTTTAATTTTACTTAAGAACACTTTTTCCTACTTACACCCTTCTTCTTAGATGTAGGCTCTAATAGCGTCACTGACAAAATTAGCTGTGAAAAGGGGCACAGCTGGCCGGACTGGCAAATAAAACACCTCCATCGGTCGGTGATGCTATTTGAAATTTGTGTTCTCTATCTAGGCTTTCAGCATTTAATTTTTCTAATTGTATTTATAATGTGTTGAATAATTTGAAGACACTCGTTTTGTCGACCACATATAAATAAATAAATAAATAAATAAAAAATAGTATACACAGATTAAATTTATTTCATTTTTGAATATATAATATTCTCTGCCACAATAAGATATACTGCAGAAAATTTCATGAAGGTCGGACAAGAAACACAAAAATTATTAAAGACAAAGTTGGTAGGCCACGTGGCAGCTAGTGAAAAGCACAAGAATTCCTTTGTGCAGATGTGCACATTGTTCATATGCATGCCTTTTTGAATTCCTTAAAGAAAATTGCAATTACGATTGTAAAATTTGGTCTGCTCTGTCTATGTGATGTAAGGTCATTTAATAGTTAAGCGAGTGCGTTGAGTGGAGGAGGAGTGGGGTATCCCCTAGTCGGGCACTCCCAACTACAGCACTTTTACTTGTGTTTACTTGCATATGCTCCTTGTTAGCAGACACTCGAAAACAGCACTTCACTTCGAATAAAAACAAACTACTTGTATGTTGGCATACAAAAAAATCGTAAATTCATTAAAAAAAATGCCTGGCACTAAATTTACATAAACTTTTTTATATGCTCAGCAACAATGGCAGCAACAATAAATGAGAAGGCAGACAAAAAAGGCAACGGAAACGGAAATGGATGCCGCCCGGTCAGCGGCGTGCGCGATAACCAGCAATGACCAAAACTTGGCGCCAAAATGCAAACATGACAGCAACAATAATAACAACAAAAATAAGTGCTGGCTGCATAAATCACTGCTAAAGTGGGGTGTCGTGAATCGAGTGGGGTGTGCGTAATGGGGTGAATGCAAACACTTTTTATGAAGAAGCTGGTTTGCATTTTTATGAACTTGTCGTACATCGTTACAATAAATTCATCTACGCAATATATACATAAAAAATGCATAAAAATGCCTGCGCCTTTAAACATGGGAAAAATGGCTAGCGGCATCAGGACTAGGACCCATTACTTACATATAACCAAGGATATTACTGGACAAAATGCGTAACTGCGGCTGGAGTGCCCGCGTAGTACGGATTTGTTTGAAAACATGGAAAACTTGCCCCGTTTTTAAATAACCCATACACTTTGATATCGAAATCTTGATATTTGAACATATCCTAGGTTTTAAAAACTAAGAAATCCAAATTGAACCACAAAAACAACTTTGAGCCACAATTTTAAGGCTTTTGTTTTGTTACGAGTATAACAATTTAACAGTTATATCTGCTACAGAAAATTTCACGAAAATTAGCTAAGAATCAAAGATATAAAAGCAAATATGCAATTAAATTGGCGAACTTTGTCGCAGATAGCACCAAACCAAAAAGTTTCTGTATACTTGTGCCACATACATTTATATGTGTGTTTTCTGCTTCGAAGGTAATTAATATTAATATATTGCAATTGCAACAGCACAGTGTGCTGTGCTACTATGTATACCCTGAACCCATTGAAAATGGGAAAAAAGTATGTAACAGGCAGAAGGCATCTCCGACCTTATAATGTATATATATTCTTCATCAGCATCAATAGCCGAGTCGATCTAGCCATGTCCGTCCGCCCGTCCGTATGTATGCACGCAAGGATCTCAGAACCTATAAGAGCTAGGAACTTGAAATGTATGTTTGAACGTAGATCCTCCTAGTGCCCACGAAGTACGGATTGTTTCCGATATTCGATAACCGTTTCCAAGCAATCGATACATATCGGAATCATAGGTTTTAACAGCTAGTCACCAATGTAGCCCTTTGAATAGCCTATATACATATATATCTAGTATCTTTCATTTTATAGCTATACAAGCGAAGTTTCGTGGGTAAGCTCGTTCGCAAAGATTCATAAGAAAATTCATTGAAAGTATGTTTTACACAATTCGCAAAATGTAAGCAGCCTCCATAGAAAATATGAGCCAACGATTTTTTGGGGAGGCCTTAAGCTTCGTTCGATCGGCCATCAATTTACTTTAAAAGACCTACATAATAATTTATTAAAGACGTGTTTCAGTGATTTTGGAAATTTTGCTTTTTGTTTACCATCGAATAAGCTTCAAAACTATTTTAATGATATTTGTAAAAATTATTGACCTCAAAACTAACTTGGACAGAAAACGTTGATTCCAACTCATAGCTCCTTATTATCGGCGAGAAATGGGTGAAAAAGTTATATGTAAATTTAAAACACAAAACTTGCCATGGTGCCACTAATCCATGTATAAAACTGTTTGTTCTGACTGACTGACTTATTTGTGTTACCTTGTGTGATGGAGAATCACGCTATAACGGGGTCTTAGAAAATTCCGACCTCAAGTGTGAAAAAGTCGCGAAAAACGGTTGCATGAATCTTTTTGGTTACCATTCCATCGTCGTTAAACCCAGCTTCAAAGATCGTTGTAAAAATTAATTTAAAGGGTGTTTCACAATTTTAGGGAATTATATTCCTTCTTGGTATAAATGGGTTTTAAAAATTTATTTCTAAGGTACTTAATGAAAAATAATTTGAGACGTGTTTCACACTTTTCGCAGAATCTAAGCTTCCTCTGTGGAAAGTTCGATTCGAACACTTTTTGGGGGAAGCTTTCAGTTTCGTTTTTTTCAATATTTTCGTTTAACATCGGATCGGTTTCAAACTTATTTTCAAAGATCTTAGTTCTTTGAAAATGTTGTTGATACCTTTTTTTTGTAAAATCCACAGCTCTTGGATGGAAAATGCGGGTCAAAGGTTTAATGAACGAAAGCTTATATTTAGGCTTCAAGATTCTCCCCATAAGACTGACATAGACGGAAACCGTTGATTCAAACTTTGGTTCATTATTAGATGGACATTAAACTTATTTTCAACTATCTATTTAAAATATAACCTTAGAAGAGTAGTTCAAGATAGTTTGGGTAGATTTAAATTCTTAATGGCCAGAAAAGGGGTGGAACGTTATATCTAAAATAGAATGCCCGTTAGAGTGAATATACTTATGAAATTGTTTAGTATACATTTTTATACCCTGAAGCCATTAAAAATGGGTAAAAAGGGTATAGTGTATTTGTGCAAATGTATGTAACAGGCAGAAGGAAGCATCTCCGACCCCATAAAGTATATATGTTCTTGATCAACATCAATAGCCGAGTCGATCTAGCCATGTCCGCCTGTCTGTCTGTCCGTCTGTCCGTCCGTCCATCTGTCCGTATGTATTAACGCAAGGATCTCAGAACCTATAAGAGCTAGAGAAATTTTAGCTCTAGGTCCACCTAGTGCCTGCGCAGATCGAGTTTGTTTCCGATAATCGATAACTTGCCGCGTTACCAAGTAATCGATAAAAATCGATATCGAAATCCTGTTTTTTGAGACATTTTGGTAAATAATAATAGCTAGAGTCACCAAACTTGACATGTAGCTCCTAGAATAGTATATATATATCAAGTATCTTTCTTTTTATAGCTATCACCCCCCGCTACTACCTCATAGCTATAAATCAGGTAAATAAACCTACTTATGATGCCCGCCAATAAAAGCCACAATGTAGATGCAATTGTCATTTTGAGAATACACGAATATTGTATAGTACAATAAGATCTACTGCTGAAAATTTCATCTAGATCGGTTAAGAAACACAAAAGAAAAAGTGTTTTGGCTGCCCACGTGTTTACGGCAGCAAGCGAAAATTGCAAGAATTTCTGTATGTATACACACACATTCATGCGCGTCTGCTTTGAATTATATTAACAGCATTGCAATTGCGATTTTATTGTTTTCTGTGCCGCTATTTTAATTCTATTTTTTCTTATTTGGACTCAATAATTGGTGGGGCTCTTGGGTGGCGGCGGCGGCGGTGTGTTGCAAGTTCTAGACCTACCGATGAAATGTTTTTTTTTTTTAATTTATCTTTATTACTACTAAAGCAAACGAGCGCGTAGCGCGAGCTGCATTTGGTGTTGGAAGAAGAGGGTTCAGGGTATCCTCTAGTCGGGAGCTCCCGACTAGAACCTCTTACTTGTTAAGTATGCACTTCTGAAAAGTAATCCAAATCAGCAGCTCTTTTTGCCTTTGGTTCGATGAAGTTTATTTTTGTTTCAGCATTTTATTTTACACGCAGCAATTGAAATCACGAACCGAACTGACACGCGTCGGCTGCAGCAAAAGATTACAAAACAAAATGAGAGAGGGAGAGAGAGAGCACATGCCAATTCACGTTATTTGATCTCTTCCCTCGCGCCACCGCCAATCATTTGCATTTCCTACATACAAAAGCCGTTTAGTCTAATTTTAGGATCATATTTTCTAAATTTGTCTTGCTCTCAAATTAAATTTTTTTGGCATTTACCGTTCGTGGGCTACCTATTGCCCAACATTTTTATTTATGCTTAAAACAATTTCTAGGTAATGATTGCTAAGTTTCAGGAATACCTCTATAATGTAGTTCTTACACTGGCCTTAATGGCCAAAAATATTTAACACTAAGTTCTACGCGGATGTACGCAACTATACTTTAGGTCTCTTAGTTCAATAGAGACTAACATTCATGGAATGATTGCAAGACGGACATATCATAAAACCCTAGTCGTATTCACTTTGTGTGCAAAGTATTGAACTAGTCGACTCTACACTTTCTTAAGTTTCATTGTTAATTTTTTACATTTTGTGGGTTTTTGTAAGGACGGAATCATGGAAAAACGACGTTTTTTTGTGTCAAATTTGGGATAGCTGAGGGCACCACCATTTTAAGCTGGCAGAAACGCATTTATCATTGTGGGAAACGGAAAAATTGAACACGCTCATGCGCTCAAATATTTTATACATATTCGCAGCGGATATCCTTGACATATCCTGTCACGTGGGTGAGAAGGTTGGAGGAGTTTTGGTACTCAAGAAAACACATTGAGCACAATTGTGTCAGACAGTATTCTAGTTTATTACCCAACTCCGTGTGGGTTGATGTATGTATGTTCTAGAGAAGAGAAGACACTAATGTGATCCGTTATCGCTGGCAATCACCCAGTCACCTAGCATCCCAATGCCTTGATTAGCGGACAGGCAGCTCTCAAATTTCACAGCGAATCGAACACCATACAACACCTGCCGGAAAGTGGTGTTTCCGTCTGAAATGCCAAAACATTTGCCTGGAGAAATATTTATAAACTATGTATGTACGCAACATATGCATAAGTATACACAAATAAATGCTTTTTTCCGGCTTAAAGGGCATGTGATAAATATTACTTGAATGCATTTCAATGCGTGCTTTATGTTTTTACTGCTTTTATTACTGAGAAGCAGAAGTCAGTAATCAGCAGCAGCTCCCGACGCTGCTGACGCAATAATTCATAGCCAACATACTCTATGTAAGAATTCAATTTCGTGTTACCGAGATTTATGACACTGTTTTTATTATATATTGTATTTGAGGGCCCTACAACTTAATGAGAGAACGTAATAAGAAAAATTTTAAATTTGAATTGGGACTTGGGTGATTATCTTCGCCAACGTTCACAATTTCAAGTCTATCTCTTACAGTCTCAGTATTGATGTCTGACCAACAATATGAAAAATAAAAATTCAATATAAATTATGGGGACGATTTCTTCTGACTGTTACATGAAATTGCACAAAACCATAATAAAACATGTTAGAGGAGAGAGTAACGAAAAAAAAAAACAAATAAAATAGCAGCACATACACACAACCTAAAATACAATACAATCGCAATTTCAATGCCGTTAGTTCAATGTTCTTTAATAACATTCTTTGTTTACTTAATATTGTATATTTTTCGCTTCTTTATATAATACTAGCGGATATTAAATGGCCTTGCCCGCAACAAGTTTTAACAATTTTCAACCTTGGAAAATTTAAATCTGCCAATACTATTACAAACTTAAGACATCTAAAGTTATATTTTATGTGCATATGGTATGTGAAAATGAGTTTGAAGTCCATCTTATAAAGAACTAATAGTTTGAGCCAACGGCTTCCGCCCATGTTACTCTTATGGTGAGAATCTTAAAGTAGAAAAATAAACTTTCAGAGATTAAACGCTCGATCCGCATACCATCCAAGACCAGTGGGCTTCGTGAAAAACATTATAAACAAATTATCACGAAGATCTCTGAAAATGAGTTGGAAACCGAACTGATTGTAAACAGGAAAGTTGCAAATTTGCAGCCAAATATAGCTGAAATACGTTTTCATTTAGTTTGTATATAGTGCTTTGAATATAAGTATGAGGACGATGGGACGGCCCTTATAACCCTTCACCCGCATTTAGCATCCAAGAGGGGTGAATTTTGAAAAAAGTCTGAAACACGTCTTTAATTAATTTTCCCAAATATCACAGAACAAAATTTTGAAGCCTATCCGATGGTGTACAATAAACATTCGTACAACCGTTTTTCGTCAATTTATTTTTCAACTTCCGAAACACGTATTCATTAAGTTCTTTTGTAGGGCGTTGAAATTAAGTTGGAAGCAAATTGGACAAGACTTCAAACTCCGCATAAAAATACTTAAAATCGCATTTTCTACAGAGGATGCTTGGATTCTGCGACGATTGTAAAATACGTCTTAAATGATTTCTCATAAAAAACTTTGAGCAATGATCTTTGAAAATCAGTTTGACGCAGATCGAACAATAAGCAAAAAAGTTTCATAAAAACGTTTTTCACGAATTTTCCACACGTTCACACATGTTTCACAATACATTGCATAAGGTAACTACAGTGAACATTTTAGCTTTCTAGCTCTTACGGCTTGGCTGTACTTTCTTCTACAATAACCAAAAGCAGATCGCACTCATTTGATTTAGCTTAAACAAATCTTTAAAAGAAAAATTAGTACCATGTACTGGGGTCGAACTCGCAACTCCAGTCAACCTTGCCATCGCCTCAGATGTCACAGCCATACCAAGAAAGAAGTTTCGGCCAAAAAATTGAACTTAGATAGCAGCACATAAACAGAGCACTTTATATGAAACAATCGCATGCTTGTGCATGTGTCACATAGTATATGTAGAAATTCTTGCGACTTGCGCTTGCAGCCTGGCTTGCGAATATAACGAACCACATGTTTTCTTTAATAACTTCTGTGTTTCTTTACCGATCTTGAGGAAATTGAGCAGTAGATATTATTATGTAATGGAAAAATTGTATTATTTTTAATTCAATTGATTAATTTATAGCTCGGTTGCGTGGCGGGGGGTGCGATAGCTATAAAAAGCAGGATATTTCATTTGTGTATAGTCTGCTAGCAGCTACATGTCAAATTTGCCCAAAAACAAAATTTCCATATAGATTGTTATCGATTGGTTGGGAACGGGACAAGTTATCGATCATCAGAAGCAAACTAGACAGTCTGTCCATATGTACGAACGACTTAAAATTGAAGCTACAATATTCATGCTGTTATCTTTTCGCGAATATACAAATATTCTATACGACAATAAGATCTACTGCTGAAAATTGCATCGATATTTGTTAAGAAATGCAGAAGTTATTAAAACGTGAGGTTATATTGGCATGCTACTTAGCTGCAAGCGCAACGCGAATTCAATAACTGAATTGCAACTGCGATTGTATTGTCTGCAGCGATCGTATGTGCTGCTATTTAAAATCAGTTTTTGTTTAGCCAGAATTATTTATTGATATCACTATAAGAGGCGGCAAGTAGTGCGGTCGGCTGAAGAAGGTTGCGAGGTCGACTCCGACAGAATGAACTTATTCTTTGATTGCTTTAAAAAAAATTTATTTTATTACTTTTAAGAAGTTTAGAGAAAAATCATGGAAGGTATTAAGCATTAAATTTCGATTAGTATGGCGGGGACGGAAGCAGAAGCGTTGCCGATACATTATTTACGCAATTGACCGCACATGACTTTGTGTGTTTCGCATAAATGTATCTATAAGTAGTATAAGTACCTGCATAAGCAATCTGAAATTAATATTGGGCTTGGCGCGAGCTCCCACATGACCTGCCAACGATTCCATTAATAGCTTTAGCGCTTCTTAACAGATCTATATTATATTGTTGTGTGGTTCCAATTGATATTTTAATTAATTTGGTTTTGTCGGATATGGGGGTGTTATTTAAAACAATTAAATTAACCTAGGACAATTTGAATCAAACTTGTGATGCGCGGGCAGTAGGCAGTAGAAGTCGCTTTAGGTTCTCAGATCGACGCGTTCATACTTACGGAGATGGCAAGATCGACTCGACAATTAATGCTGAATGAGAATATATCTACTTTATAGGGTCGAAGCTGCTTCCTTCTGCAGGTTACATACATATTCACAAAACTATTAAAGTATTTTTTTACCTATTTTCAATAGGTCCTGCTTGTTGAGTTTGCATCTTCATCTTCTATGGTAAATGTATGATTGGCGCGGGCAAAGCTTGGGTAGATTTGCTAGCTATTAATCAAGATATTATAGCCTAGATTGAAAAAATAAAATACTAGAAGAAAATGGTTAAAATAGAGTAACGTAAAGGAAAGAGAACATAGAATTTCCGACAGGGACTAAGGCCAGTGTCTAACTCATCGCTTTGGTCTGGCAATGTGCCTTTAATCAAGCAAAAAAAAAGACAGAGTAATTCAAATTTTCAAATTATTTCCACTAAAATAATTTGCAGTGATGTTGTGAATGCGATGATGATATTGTGGGATACGATAAACTAATGAAATGGGTGGTTGAAGGAGTGCCACACATACAAACTGCTGAGCAGAGTCCGTATGCTAAATTTACTCACAAGGACATACATATTTAAATTAAGAGCACAAAAAGCCAATGAGGGATTTAGTTGAATTGCCAACAATTGAATAAATTTTCCAATTGCCTGCGTTTTCGTATTAGCATTAGAAGGATGCCTGCGCCTATTAAACTCACGCTCGTCCCCGGTTGTATGTGAGTGTGTGTGGGACGGTTAAAGGAAGTGACGACAACGCGAGTACTCGTACAAATCGCAAAATCAGTCGGTGGTGTCTATGCTGATGTTATCCTTGCCTTCGTCGTTCCTCATGCTCTTGCGGCTGTTGCTTTTTGCTATTCATTCAAATAAGGTTGACGGCGTTAACCAATAATTTGAACCCTTTCGTGCAACACAATTGACTGCTGGCCAAGGGAAGGAGACATTGCTACTGCTCAGAAACGGGCAAACTTCATGGTGGGTTTGCAGTTGCCCTTTGGTTGTTTAAGCTTGGCAATCCTTTGAAGTTGAGTTCTGCTTTTGGGTTTTAATCGACCGCTTGCTGCTACGCTACATAGTAAATGTTTACTTCGTCACATGCTGATACCCAGTTTTCAACTTGCACATAGTCCAGTTATATAATATATAAAGATACCCTAAGAAAGCAAACAAGTAGGTTGCACTACCTAAAACATACGAGTCACTTAAAACCCTGAACTTATTGGAAATGGGGAGAAAGGGTATGATGGTTTGATGCAAATGTATGTGTGTATCAATAGTCGATGGAGCCCTGTCGGTCTATCCGTTGGTATAAAGATCAAGTAAATTTAATTTTGTGGATACCACCTCCCCCACCCCTCACGAAAAATGAAATAAATAAAAAATTCCTATTTGAACCGACCACCAATTTAACCCAAAATATTAAGGCTTGAGTCTTTTTGTGAATATACAATAACTTTTAGTGCGACAAATTTCTGGAAATGTTAAGAAATATAGAAGTTATTAGCGAGGCACATCGCAGTTAGCGCGTTTGCAAGTGCACACGTGCTTTCAATTGTGTGTTATTCATATTCCTTAAATATAATTGCTGTCAGGGTTGTATTGTATAGCGTGCTGTGTTTGCGTACTACTTTGAGCGCGTAGCTCGCTGTTTCTTGTTAGTATTTATGTGTGTATGAGTATGCATGAATTATCGAACGCAAACTTGTTTTATATTTTAAAATTACGTTACCTAAATGCATCCTGATTGACTGGCTGACTGATTGGTTTGTTCCAATTAATTTCCAAAGACCTTTACGAAAAAATATTTGAGACTTGTTTCACACTTTTTGCAGAATCCAACCATCTTCGGTGGTCTATGATTTTCTGGCCGGAGCTTTAAGTTTTTCCGATTTGAGTCCACCTTTCTTTCAAATCGCCACAAAAGAACTCACAGCACACAACTGTGGTAAATTGGCAAAAAATTGATGTATGAATGTTTTCCATCTGATCGGCTTCAAATCATTTGCAACCATATTTGTGAAAATTCATCCGATACAAGCTTCATACCTTTCGCAAAATGCACTCTTCTTGGATGATAAACGCGGGTCAAAGGTTGAATGGGCGAAGTTTCATTCGCAATCATAGATTTTTTGGGGGAAGTTTTATTTAAGAAATCCGCCCCTCTTTGATGATAAATACGGTGTAAAGGAAAGGTTTTAAGCTTTGCCCGATCGGCTTCAAATTTATTTTCAAAGCCCTACATAAAAATTAAATTAAACGTGTTTCAGCGATTTTTTAAATTACACCCGCAATGTGGAAATTTTGCGTAACATTTGCTTTTTTTTTGTTTAATTTCGGTTTCAAACTAATTTTTAAAGATCTTAATGACAATTTATTTGATACATTTTCGTATAAAGTTCATCGCTCTTGGATGCAAAATGGGGGTCAAAGATTATCCCCACAATGGGCGAATAACGTTGATTCCAACATTTGGTTCTTAATTCGAAATATATTTAATATAAGTGGAGATCAAGATGGTAAGGGTAAATTTAAAATTCCACTGGCCTGTACTTTGTGGAAAAGTAATGTTGCTAGCGTGCTGTGGCGTACCTGATTGTGTTTTTGGAAAGTTTCAGTCTTGTTCAATAATTAGTTGGTGAATCAATCTGTTACCACAAATTAGTGACTGTCAAGCTGGGACTTAAAAAATTAAATTTTTCAGTATGTATTGCGTAATATTTAAACTTTATCTTTACAGACGGCCTTCCTACGAAAATTTTAGACTCTAGCGTTATCAATATTTATTTTGGGGATAATTTTTGGAAAGTTTTTACCAACTTTCAAACGATTAAGGGTAAAAAAAGCTTACAGATAGCATAAAAAATAATTTTAAAATATTTAATATGATTTAATAAGACAACATTCTACCTTTAAACATATTGTAAAACTTCACAATAGCTTACAGAGAAGAAAATCACATATGAAATCTTCAAATGCACGCTGGTAGGAACATATTTTGGTCAGGTTATCGACGATTTGAAATTAACTGAACTGTTCGTACCAAAGCATTAAAATATTTATTCTGTAGCAAATAAAGTCTATTAAGTATCCTTAAAGCCAGTTGTCAATGGGTTAAGGGAAACAAAAAAATTGCTTTCAGATAAAATAAACATGTTGGGTCGAAGCTGCCGTATGTTGATATTGTGATAATAGTTTAAATCAGTCGAAAAGAGTCTTTTTGATAATAACCATTAATTTTATTCTGGTGAGCGCAGAGCACAATGTGGTGACTTATTTTCTAGATCTATTGATATGTTTTTATAATTAGTCTATCTGCCAAATTTGGTTGTGGCCATAAAGATTTTGGCGGTAATAAGTAGTAGTTTAAAAACGTAGGGAGAACATAGACACGTCCGCTTTTCCAATGGTGGGCGTCGGCCAAATATGTTTAAAATTCACCTGACGTGGATATATAAAAGTAAATATTTTGAGTTTCTAGATTCAATAGTGGCGAACGAATTGCGTTCATACGGACCAACGGTCATGTCTATAATGATCGTCCTGATAAAGAATATATATGCTTTTTATACCCTGAACCCATTGAAAATGTCTAAAAAGGGTATAATGTATTTGTGCAAATGTATGTAACAGGCAGAAGGAAGCATCTCCGACCCCATAAAGTAGATATATGCTTGATCAGCATCAACAGCCGTGTCGATCTAGCCATGTCCGTCTGTCTGTCCGTATATATGAACGCAAGGATCTCAGAACTTATAAGAGCTAGAGACTTGAAATGCTGTAGTAGCTTCTGTAGGTGCTCCTAGTCCATGCGCAGATCGAGTTTGTTTCCGATATTCGATAACTTGCCCCGTTTCCAAGTAATCGATAAAAATCTATATCGAAATCCTGTTTTTTGAGCAATTTTGGTAAATAATATGAGCTAGAGTCACCAAACTTGACATGTAGCTTCTAGAATAGATCAAGTATCTTTCATTTTATAGCTATCGCCACTTCCCCGCTACCACCACAATGCTATACATCATGTTAGTAAACCAACTTGTATTGCCTATCTAATTAAGCCACAATTTAAATGCAATTGTCATTTTGAGAATACACGAATATTTTATAGAACAACAAGATCTACTACTGAAAATTTCATCAAGATCGGTAAAGAAACACGAAAGAAAATGTGTTTTGGCCTGCAAACACGTGCAGCAGCAAGCGCAAATTCCAAGAATTTCGGTATACATGTACGCACTCACATTCATGCGCGTCTGCTTTGAATTCTATCAACAGCATTGCAATTGCGATTGTATTGTTTTCTGTGCTGCTATTTTAATACTTTTTTTCTCAATAAGACACAATTGTTGGTGTGGCTATTGAGTAGAGGCGGCGGAGAGTAGCGCGGTCAGTTACGAGCTCGAACCCTGCAGACGAAACTATTTTTTTTTTTGGCTGGTGTGGATGTTTCGTAAAGGCGGCAGCAAGTAATGCGGTCAGTTGCGAGTTCAAACCCTGCCAAGGGAACTTTATTTTTTTAATTTATCTTTATTACTACTAAAGCAAACGATCGCGTGGTGAGAGCTGCATTTGGTGTATATAAGAAGTAGAGGGTTCAGGGTATCCCCTAGTCGGGAGCTCCCGACTAGAACCTTTTACTTGTTTAAAAATTCTGAGTATAACCATGTATGAACGCTGTGTTGAGAGTCAATATATTTTTTTGGTTTTAAGTACCACGGCTTGAATTCTTCAAATCATAAATAACCCATGTGATTGTCCAGTCCAGAAAGCTAATACTTACATATATGTATATGTATTTACGCACAACACACAAAATCATGTGCGGCCCAATGAGAAACATACGCAGCAGCAGCTCCGCTGCTTTCGCTTGCTCCATACTATGGAAAA
This sequence comes from Drosophila montana, assembly GCF_035044405.1. NCBI lineage: Eukaryota > Metazoa > Arthropoda > Insecta > Diptera > Drosophilidae > Drosophila > Drosophila montana. Next base: position 168,867 of record NW_026998750.1, on the reverse strand, counting down.
TTAAACGTTGAATTTCTTTTAGGTTTGTCGTCCGATTTAAGTGCATAAATATATGTCATAAATGTGTTATGTACATAAACACATGGCTCTAGCATCAAAAATTATTTTATTTTGAATTCTCGTTGTGAGCAACAAAATATATACTTAATGGGGACAGAAATGCCTCTTTCTGAGTGTTATGTTACATATATATGTATATATGTTATAAATACAGTTTCTTAGGCCAAATTACGGTAAAATAGTAAAAATATGCAGATGCCCCGGTAAGACACGCTCAGCAAATCAAAGACTAAATTTAAATGAAGCTAATCAGGGGAACAATTGTTGAGAAAACAGGCATAAATTGGCATACCAAAATGAAAATGTAAGGCAACATCGATGTCTCAGCGGCAGCTACTGATTTCTAAGAAATAAAAACCATTTGGGCGTGTCCTCTCCGCCCTAACCGTCCAACCCGCCCCGACGACAGTGGGTTAGCTCAGCCGAGTTCGCTTTGATAGGCTTTCCTGGTCGCGTTCCCACTTCACTGCCGGGTTCAGCCTCAATTTCAATCAGGCTCAGTGGCCTTTTCGCACTCATGCGCTCAACTCTAAATAAAACACCCACTTTTCTAACATTGTTTGCTCCAACAAATTTTTCCACAAATCCATGGAAAGAATGCAATCAAGTAAATCGGTATATAAGAACTGAGAATATAAAAAGCGCAACCCTTTTGTATTCACTTCGTGTCTGCCTATTCCATGCCTTATATAGAAAGGGTAAAAATGAGGTGGAGGCAACCAGACAGTCAGATAAATGTCTTTGTTACTTTCGCTTTCACTTAACATTAAAAGTGAGAAGTCGAGTAGGCAGAAAAGAGCTTAGTTTATTGTAGTATTGTTTAAATACAAAGACTAGCTAAGAGATATGGTATAAAAGATATAGTATATGCAGGGTATGTACAGGTATATAAATAATCAAATTAATTTCTTCTCTAGCCACAACATTCACAGATCAATGTCAGAAAAAGTCCTTACTAAAACCTATGAACCCACTCAAACAAAGAAACTTGTACCTGTTTGGGGAATAATTAGTTAATGAAAATTCGCTAAACAAACATTTGATATTGTAAAATAAAATGTATGTAACAACCAGAAATAATATTTTTCGACTCCATAAAGTATAATATACTTAATCACCATCAACAGCAGAGTCAGTCCGGGTGTATGAGCGTAACGATTTAAGAGAAAATTAAAGGATAATCTATACCTCAACGCGCTTCTACTGAATCGACCCTAATTGATATGAGTATCTACCTATTTCTCTTGCTTTCAACATGACAATTTAAAAATCGAACAATGTCGTCATTGAACATATATATATATATATATATATATATATATATATATATATATATATATATATATATATATATATATATATATATATATATATATATATATATATATATATATTTTCAAACATATGTGCATGGTCTCTATAAATTTTACACTATCGTATTCAACCAATTTTCTCCCCATTTGGAAAAGGTTATCCAATATTAAGTCTTAATAGTGATCACTATTGATCACCGATCAGTTAGTTAGGAAAAACAGTTTTATCTGTATAAGACTTTATAATATCCCACCAAAAATTTAACACGTCTCATGCAACGTCCTGGCATAAAAAGAATGATCATTGATTCATGCACTCTGCGGCTAAACTGACATATAATTATGCCAAAAAATACACAAATAAAGAAAGCGCCTCTTCCCTGCAATTTCAGCACTCAATTCTTTATAAGAGACCCCGATTGTCATCGGTAGGACGGACGTACAGACAGACGGAAATGTATAGATCGACTCGGCTATTGATGCTGTTCAAGAACATATATACTTTATGCGGTCGGAGATGCCTTCTTCTGCCTGTCACATACATTTGCAGAAATACATTATACCCTTTTTACCCATTTTCAATGGGTTCAGGGTATAAAAATAACCCTCAATTGCATTCGAATGGATGTGTGGGCATGTGTACAGAAATTCTTGCAATATTTTTTCCGGCGCCTCTACTCAATAGCCACACCAATAATTAAGTCTTGGTGAGAAAAAACTAATTAAAATAGCAGCACAGAAAACAATATAATCGCAATTGCAATGCTGTTGATAGAATTCAAAGCAGACGCGCTTGAATGTGTGTACGTACATACATATGTATATACAGAAATTCTTGGAATTTGCGCTTGCTGCTGCACGTGTTTGGCCAAATCACATTTGCTTTCGTGTTTCTTAACCGATCTTGATGAAATTTTCATTGGTAGATCTTATTGTACTATAAAATATTCGTGTATTCTCAAAATGACACATATTTAAATTGTGGCTTAATTAGGTAGGCAATACAAGTTGGTTTACTAACATGATTTATAGCTTTGTGGTAATAGCAGGGAGGTGGCGATAGCTATAAAATGAAAGATACTTGATATACATATACTATTCTAGAAGCAACATGTCAAGTTTGGTGACTCTAGCTCTTATTATTTACCACAATTGCTTAAACAGCAGGATTTCGATATCGATTTTTATCGATTTTGATATCGGAAACGGGGCAAGTTATCGAATATCGGAAACAAACTCGATCTGCGCGGGGACTAGGAGGACCTACAGCTAAAATTTCAAGTCTCTAGCTCTTATAGGTTCTGAGATCCTTGCGTTCATACATACGGACGGACGGACGGATGGACGGACAGACAGACGGACATGGTTAAATCGACTCGGCTGTTGATGCTGATTAAGAATATGTTACTTTTTGGGGTCGGAGATGCTTCCTTCTGCCTGTTACATACATTTGCACAAATACATTATACTCTTTTTAGCCATGTTTAATGGGTTCAGGGTATAAAAACAATTGATTAAAAGTGGCTTAAATTGGCGAATACTTCCAATTGATTTATTTTTTTTGATTCTAAGGGGTGGAGAGATTACAGTAGCTATAAAATGAAAGGTACTTAATCTGCATATTCTTATCTAGAAGGTAAATGTAAAATTTTTGTGATTCAGCTCCTAAAAACTTTACGGGAACGAATTCGGACTGTGCGGGCACTAGAGGAGGCGTTCAAAATTTCTCAAACGGACGGACGGACAGACGGACATGGCTATATCATCTCGGCCATTGATGCTAATCCAGAATATATACCTTTTTGGATCGGCGATGTCAGCTTCGATGCGTTACACATTTCATGGCAAAATATACTGTCTACAAGGGTATAAAAATAAAAAGCAATATGGGATTCCGGAGTTTAAGCATATCTCAAAATTTGACACGTAGCTTCTCGTATATTATACACAGTTAAGGCATGTTAAATTTTGTGGATGCCGCTATACGAATATTCCATGACACAAACGATCTGCTCCTTCATCAAGATCGGTTAAGAAATGCAGAAGTTATTATAGAAAACATTCTGAAGCCACGTGGCAGCTAGGGCGAAGCGCAAGAATTTCTGTATTAATGTGCACACTTACATCTGCACTTGTGATCGTGTGTTCTATTGAATTCTTTTGATATAATTGCAATTGTGGTTGTATTGTATCCTTCGCTGTGTATATGGGAAGGCTCAGATTTAGTCAATAAATAAAAACAAGTATGAGGCTTTAATCGGGAGTTCGCGACTAGAGGATACCCTTTTCTATCAACACCATATGCAGCTCGCGCTCGTTTTCTTAAGCAGTAATAAAAATAAATTTTAAAAAAATAGTTCCACATCCACAGCAATAATTGAGTCTTAATGAGAAAAAATAAACAATTAAAATAGCAGCACAGAAAATAATACAATCGCAATTGCCATGCTGTGGATATAATTCAATACATGTATACAGAAATAAATTCTTGTCATTTGCGCTTGCTGCCCCAAGCTCGTGGCCAGCCAAAACACGTTTTCTTTAATAACTTCTGTGTTTCTTAAACGATCTTGATGATATTTTCAATAGTAGATCTTATTGTGCTATAGAATATTTATATATTCTCAATTACATTAAATTTGGTTTACAATGGTAGGAATTACAAATTGGTTTATTTACTTAGTGCATTGCTATGTGGTGGTAGCGCGGAGGTGGCGATAACTATAAATTGAAAGATTATTATTATTGAGATTAACTATAATAAATTCATATTATAAATAATACTATAATTAATTACAACAAAAGAAAGCTAACGTCCAGGCCTTCAGCCTTCTTTAAAAACTATTGTGTTTTTTAACCAATCTTGATGAAATTTTCAAATGTAGATGTTATTAAGCTAAAGAATATTCGTGTATTCTAAAGGAGACAATTGCTTTAAAATTGTGGCTTAAATTGGTGGGTAGTTCAAATTGGTTTATTTACTTGATTTACAGCTATGTGATGGTAGCGGGGAAGTGGTGATAGCTATAAATTGAAAGATACTTGATATATACATATATACTATTCTCGAACCTGCATGTCAAGTTTGCTAACTCTAGATCTTATAACTTACGAGATTTGCTCAAAAATCAGTATTTCGATTTTTTTCGATTACTTGGAAGCGGGCAAGCTCGTACTGTGCGAGCATTAGGAGGACCCACATTCCAAATTTCAAGTCCCTACCTCTTATAGGTTCTTAGATCCTTGCGTTCATACATACGGACGGGCAGACTAACAGACGGACTGACGAACGGACGGACAGAAAGACGGACATTGCTAGATCGACTTGGCTATTGATGCTGATTAAGAATATATATACTTTATGGGATCGGATATACTTCCGTCTGCCTGTTCCATACATATTCAGAAATACATTATACCCCTTTTACTAGTTTTTAATGGGTTCAGGGTATAACAAAATAACATTAATAACATGTAATGAAACACTTTAGGTACTTGTAATATTTAAAAATGTTAAGCAACAGTTGGTACGGCTACGGACATTGTGCACCAAAATGGCATCGACGGACAACCGCTGCAGCTCCGCTATATCGGATTGAATCTTTTTAAAAATATATTTTAAGCGATACACAATAAAGTCCATTCATTAAGAATTTAATTAAGTTTATAAATTCTTCAAAAAATTCACAAAAAACACCAATTTGTTTAGCATCTAAAGTATGATAACCTCTACCGAAATCGACGGATAAATTTAATTTAAGCTCTTCTTATGATGGGTTTCAAATTCATTTTTAATTATCTTGGTAAAATATAACTTATGAGGAGTAGTTGAAATATGTACGAGTATATTTGATTTTTTTTTTTCTTTAAAATAATAACTCAACATTCATCTTAAACTTATAATTCAAATATTATATTGTATAACTTTTTAATAAACTCTCGTAAACTGGCACATACTTATAACCAAGAGCTCAAGTCATTTTAAACATAACCAGATAAAAATCTTATAAAGTGAACCGCGTAAACAAAATGCTGTCTGCAAGAGCCACAAGTCAAGAAAACCCATTACATTAACATTCATTATGCTTGCGTTTGTGTATGTACTTGGTTTGGTTTTACTCTGCGTTTTTGTGTGTCTTGTGAGTTTCATACAAGCAATTTCTGGAAATTATTTTTCAATATAATTTTTTTCGCCTTCTTTTAATACCCTAAACCCGTTGAAAATGAGTAAAAAGGGTGTAATGTTTTTGTTCAACTGTATGTACCAGATAGAAGGGAGCATCTCCGACCGCATAAAGTATATACATATATTCTTGATCAGCATCAATAGCCGAGTCCACCTAGCCAAATCTGTATGTCCGTCCGTCCGTGTGTCCGTAAGTATAAACGCAAGGATCTCAAATCTATAAGAGATAGAGACTTGAAATTTTGAACGTAGGTCCTCCAACGAGTTTGTTTCCGACCATCGATAAATTAACTCATTTCTAAAAAATCGATAAAAGTCAATTTGTTAGAGCAAGTCTTTTAGATTTTTCTAGATAGTGTTACCAAACTTTATATGTAGCTTCTAGAATACTATATACAAATCATGTATCTTTCATTTTATATATTTCGCCAAAGCCACAAGCCATATTTGTAATGCAATTACCTTTTCAGGAATATGCGAATACTCTCGCACAATTAGATCAAATGCTGAAAATAACATCAGATCGGTTAAGAAACACAGAAGGCATTAAAGAAATCGTGTGCTTATACTGATAATCTACGTGTTTGCGCAGATTACACTTATTTCTGTATTTCTGTACAGACACACATTCATGCGCTTCTTTACTGAATTCTCAATAGAATTGAAAGTGCGATGGTATAGTATTCTGTGCTGTGTTTATGTGATGCTATTTTAATTTTTTTTTTTTTTTTTTTTGTAATCGAAAATAATATTGTTGTTTGAGTCCTTTTAAGGAATCTTTTTTTAAAATTTATTTTGCTTACTGCTGAAGCAAACCTACTCGTGTCATAAGCGGGAGCTCCTGACTAACACCAAATGCAGATGGTAGAAGACGGAAGAGGGTATCCCCCAGTCGGGAACTCCCGACTAGAGCACTCTTACATGTTGTCGTTGCTGCTGTTGTTGCAGTATGTTTTCGGCACACTTTGCACAATCGAATCATGCGAATTTGTCGACAGTGTCCATTCTGCTAGCGATGTGGCTGCCTCGTCTCCGATGTTGCAACCAAGCCAAACGGGTTGGCGCTGTAATGGGTGTCACGCCGGGTTTTGGGGCGTGTCAGGTATGATTCTGCTTAGATGTGCTGAGCACAACACGTCGCAAGATTAATTTCATTTTACATACAGCATGAGAAAAAGAAAGAATTTTTAATTAACTTACATGGCGTATAAGTAATATTATATTATTGTAAGAGGCACTGTACACAGAGAAAAGTGCCCATATTGGTAATTCCTGCATAGAATATACCCTGCACTCAGTGCCGAGCCACCTTTATAAAAATTTGAACTTTATATATGTAAAATAACCCAAGTACATACACACACACTGCAATATGGAAAACGCAAACTCGGCTGACAACTCGTAGAGAAGCTTATATGTTCGTCTCTAGATCTAGCTATGATCTAGCGATGATGGCGACCTCTCATCCCTTCCGTACTGCTACCGGAGGGCTAAAACGACGCAATCGACATTGCTTCAAATCCGATTGCGGGCACCAGTTGGCCAGGAATATGGTATGTATCATCAGCAGCTACTTCCACAGGCGGGAGCGAGAGAATATACTTGTACGGCATAACGGAAGTTCAGTATTTGTAGGTGCCAAAAATATACACAACGCTGAGGTAGTTTGCAATCAATCTATGGCCAGACCCCTGAGTAACTCGCGTCGGTCGGCCTCGAGCTTGCACAGCAAAAACCAAGACAGTCTTGATGAGCAGTCGCAAAAAACTACAGACGGCCCACATCAGCGGTGGAGCCACCGTAGTGGCCTGGAGGGTTGTGATGTACCTGAGGTAATGCTGTGCTTCCGCGAGCACGTGGGCTACATAAACACGAAGGCAGAAAACTTCAAAATACACTCTTGCGCATAGCCTGCTGTTAACTAGTGTGACCAGATCCGTCATCAATCCGTTGTAGATAACAACCTACTATCGATGTCTGGTGGTAAACATCGCCTGAGGGCGGGCAGAAATATCAGCGGCTTAAATTGGTGGAAATGCTTAGAGAACCCGAAAGAAAAACAGAAAGGACAACTGTTCACGGCGAAACGCATGGTAGGCGGTATGGTCTTCGTGAGACGGGACGAAACGCCAGTACTTGGCCAGATTTCAAAGCCAGTGACGCAGGACGCACCGACTCATACCAGACATATGGTTTGGAAGGAAACTACTACATGCACAACTTTGGCCACGACCTAATTTCCGAGTGCACATGGTGCAAAAGCGACGTAGACAAGGACGCACGTAGTTTTCGGCTCAGATGCAGTCAATGGAGGCCATCTTGAGTGGCAAAATATTCTTTGGGAGTCTAACGAGAACTTGGCAATAAGCAACTTTGCTGGATATACATATATTAAAACTACAGTCTTCTAAAAGAAAGAGGCGTGAAGCAATGGGATAGGTGGCTCGGCTGGAGCACGGCTTCGTTTATACCAACAGGATCAGTAGCATAATATGTAATATAGTATAATAGTATAATGTGTAATACAAGAAAGGGAAAAAATAACCACACCCCCACTCACTTCAAATTTTCCATTGTGTCGTCTCTAGTATTGTTTCCATTAATAAGTTGGCTTTCCAGGCAGATACAATTTTCAGAATAATGTGTGGCACTGAGTGGAAGACAAAGAACACACACACAGGGGCACCGGGAGTTAGATGATGAGATCACGCAACCTGGCACGGTGGCAGGATCGCTGGTATGCATCCATTAAAGGCCGATGGATACACCGCCCCATACAAAGTATTGGCATAAAGCTGGGTCAAAAGCATCGGCAGGTAAATTTTAGCCGATCCCATTCTCTAAGGGCTCATAGGGCACGACACAAATGCAATATGTTTACAATGCGGTGTCGGCACTGAAGAGAACGGGCATGCAGACGTCGTCTCTAAGATAGCCAAGGGGCCACGATAAGTCCGAAAACTCTAATCGCGTCTATGAGCAGCAGAGATAGATGAATGAATGACGCTTCGAAAGGAAGCAAATAGAAAACATCGACTAGCATTTTTCTGGAGCTTGAACGATGCAATGCTTGCTTAAAAGAAGATAGAACACAAGCGTGCCCAATTTGCTCAGCAGCTTTGCTTCTTGATTTGCCCACTGATTAGGAAGTGACGTAGATATCCACCAGTTCTATCTTTAAAACAAAAACACATTTTTCAAGTGTGGAAAGAGCAGGAAGGTATTAAAAAAATAAAAGTCTCTTGCATGCATTTTATAAGAAAACTTACATACTAAGTATAGTTGGTGAATCTAGCTACTAAAACGACAGCTCTCTAACCATATTTTTTTATACCCTGAACATATTAAAAATGTGTAAAAAGGGTATAAGGTATTTGTGCAAATGTATCTCCGACCCCATAAAGTACATATATTCTTGTTCAGCATCATTAGCAAAGTCGATCTAACCATGTCCCTCTGTCTGACCGTTTGTCTGTCTGTCCGCCTGTCGCCCGTCTGTATGTATGAACGCAAGAATTTCAGAATCTATAAGAACTAGAGACTTGAAATTTGGAATGTAGATCCTCCTAGTGCCCGCAAAGTACGAGTTTGTCTCTGATAATCGATATCTTGTCCCGATTCCAAGTAATCGATCAAAATCGAAATCCTGTTTTTTGAGCAAATCTCGTTAGTTATAGAGTAAGCAAACTTGACATGTAGCTTCTAGAATAGTATTTATATATATATCAACTATCTTTTATTTTATAGCTATCGCCACCTTTGTCTTTGTATTGCCCACTAATTTAAGCCTCAATTTTAATGCAATTGAAAATATACAAATATTCTATAGAATAATAATATTTTCTGTTAAACATTGTATTAAGATCGGTTAAGAAACACAAAAGTTATTAAAGAAAACGTGTTTTGGATGGCCTTGTGCTTGCGGCAGCTAGCGCAAAGCGCAATAACTTCTGAATACGTGCACACACACACAAACATTCATGCGCCTCTTTATTGAATTCTTTCAACAGCATTGGAATTGTTGTTGGTTTGGCTGTTAAGCAGAGGCGGCGGCAAATAGCGTGGTCTGTTACGAGTTCGAGTCATATCGAGGGAACTATTTTTTTTTTTTAATTTATTTGTATTACTGCTAAAGCAAACGAGCTCCTAGCGCGAGCTGCATTTGGTGTTGGCAGAATAGGGTTCAGGGTATCCCCTAGTCGGGATAACTTTCTCTAACTTTCTCTTTATTTTCGCGCAAGTCCCAATGAAACATGCTGCATCCCACCTTCACAGTCGTGTAACTTACGACTTACTATATCCACAATTGACTATATCCACTTACTTAATAGCTTAGAATATAAGTTTTAATACGAAGAATTGATGACTCCGAACAGGAGTCCCTGTAATGCTGAGTGTTATCATCACAGAGGATCCCGAACAGTTCATGAAAGGCATAGTTAATTAAACTAACTTTCAGAGATGGGGCTGCAGAACTACGTGTTAAAAGAGAAGTTTATTTGGCTTGTCAACTTAAATTTATAAATATCAAGAATATTTCTACGATTAATTAATAATTAATAGGGTAGACTAATCATAAGGAATCTACTTGGGCATGATGGCAGCCGCAAGTTTAATCCACGGAGAGCAAATAACAAGAATGGTTGCTGTACATAGTCTCATATGACTTGATGAATCGAATATTGCGAATATTGATGAATAAGAATAGGTCGAACATAAGGTATGGGTATTTGGATATTTGGATTCTGGTACTCAAATGTTTTGAGATCCAGTTGAGAAGATTGACTGGGAAACCGAAATAATAATTTGTGGAATAGTAAGGAGTGATTAACTGAATCGAAAATCTTACTAAAATCATTATAGATGACGCAAGTCTACATTTTTTCTTAAAGCCATAATTAAATTGGAAAGTATGCTCAGATGGTTGCAGAGGTACGCTTCACGAATGAGGGATAGAATTGCATAATCGTTGCAACTGCTGTTGTTACGATTTTCTAAAAATATTTGGGAATTGCAGATAATTTAGAAATGCGTTTTCGACATCAGATGAACTCTCTTTTGTATGCAGGGGAATGATAAACGAAAAGATGAAGTGTTAACACAGGGCAAAAAGAACACATAAGCAGGTCGTCATCTGGCCGGTGAGTATACCGGCTTAATATGTTAAATAGACAAGTTGGGTAGTGGGGGAATGAACATGAAATAAACACTATCTATGAAATCTATGAAATGAAACTTTTACACTCCCGACTTCGTTCTCCGAGATGGGAAGCTAAATTAATTCCGACGTAAAAACAGCTATTAGTACTCTTCCTCCGGAACGGGAAGCTCGGTTAAATCTGTAAGTTGTGTATTTGTAAAGAACTACTCAATAACATGAGATGTCGGCACTTAACAAAGCCTCAGTAGAAGCGATAATATCGAAATTGAAATAAAGAGACCCTACGTAAAGGTTAAATAGCTTAGATTTAAAACCTCGATCGTTTTGATAGGCAAGCACAAGGGATGTAGTTATTTATTTGACGCTGCAATTAATCTTAAGGCACCCCTAGCCTAGTATTCTTTTACAATTATGTTTTCCGGCATCAACATTCTACTACAGATGTTTGTAAATATTCCAGGTAAAGCAATTAATTTGACGGATGATATATGCCTCGAATAGCCAAACTTGGGACTTGAATTTTTGCCCATATAAAGTGTTTTACATCATACAAAGAGAAATAAAGGCCAAACCTGGAAATAAAAATATGCCTATTAGAGGGCTAGTCACTTCAGGTGTGACAGCTGCGGCAACTCTATCAGCCGGTAGTCTAAACGATGAATTGTAGGAACTACAACGACGGCGGACGAGAACACATCTGTTTTTCTTGTTCCATACCAGATCTTCGGGAACCGAACTTTGGTCCACAGCAGACCTTGTAGCTGCAGGTGTACAAAAAGAGATGAGCTGCTGTGTCATCGGAGTTGTAGGCTGCAGATTTGTAGTCGGAGGCTGGATAACGGCATATCACGAGGAATACACTGTGTTACGCCTTGGATACTCGCCCAACAGCTTTGGGTTATTGACTTACGTGCCCAGGGCTGTGAGCTTATCGTAAAGTTTGCAAAAACAATCAGCCCCTTAAAGCCCGCCCTGGTCAACCGCATAAACGCCTGCATTTTGTCATCAATATCCCTACACCAGTCGCAACTATAGGTTAACATGGTATGCTTGATTGACTTGCCGTGATCTGCTTTTGGCATGCTTTTTTAAAGCAGACAAATTTAAAATCCATTATTATGGTCTACTTCTGTACCAACTCAAAGAATATTAAAATTGAAGTTAGTAAAAACAATACCAGCAATCTAATGAATACAGAAAGAAGTTGAGGCGAGGTTTGAAAAAGAGTAAAATATATTAATGGATTTTCGCTTGCGCAGTTAAACATAAACAACAAGAACCGATCGCGCCTATGGCAGCTAACATATATAATACTAGCGGGTATAACCCGGCCTTGCCCGTGGCACGTATGTTATGTTTGTATGCCAATGTTTTTCCAAAAAGCTATGAAAATGATTTTGATACTGATCGGACGGGAAATTCCACCCGCAAGTGTGGAAAAATCGAGAAAAACGTTTGTATGTAACTTTTTTGTTTACCATCCGATCGGCCTCAAATTTATTTTCAAAGATCTTTGTTCAAATTTATTTGAGGGGTGTTTCACACGTTTTGAAAAATCCGTTCCTCCTTGGTGGAAATGGAGGTCAAAAATTTGGTGGGTGACGTTTCGCGCTCAAATTAATTTCCAGAGATCTATAAGAAAAATCATTTGAGACGTGTTTCACACTTTTCGCAGAATCCAAACTTTTTCGGGTGGAATGCGACTCAAAGATTTTTTGTGCGAAGTTTTAAGTTGTGTTCGATTTGCTTTAAGCTTATTTTCAAAGCCCTCCATAAGAACTTAATGAATAAATATTTCATCGAATTGGGAAATTCCACCCGCAACAGTAGTAAATTGGCGGAAAACGGTTGTATGAAAGTTGTTTGTTTACCATCCGATCGGCCCCAAACTCATTTTCAAAGATCTATGTTCAAATTCATTTGAAGGGTGTTTCAAAATCATTTTCAAAGCTTTTTGAAAACATTGGCATACAAACATAATATACGTGCCACGGGCAAGGCCGGGTTATACCCGCTAGTCAAGAATATATGTATATACTTTCTGGAGTCAAAAGTTTCCATCTGTCTGCAGATGCATTTATAAAAGTATCATACTTTTTTTTTACCCATTTTTAATCAATATTGGGTATCTAAATATTTGGTTAAACTGGCGTAACCACCTAAAAGCCATTTCGCATTGAAAGCGTTGGCACATCTCTGCCAAATTGTGTCCTTCCTGGATATAAATTAGCAGGGAGCGGACATCTGGCAGCAGGCCACGGTAGTCGGTAAGGGGGTCTCATGGAAGCATTAACACAATTTGCGCTCGTTACGCGGTTTGCAACCCTCGCCGATTGAGAATCTCAGTTTTAAATCACCCCCGCAGCTACCCCCGGACCTAGGTCATTGTGTTGGTTGTGTTTTGTCATTAGTTTCATTTTATAATTTATTAACGTCAACATTGTAGCACAATTTAAACGAGAAGGCAAGTGAAGTGAAGATTTCCCAACTGTTTTTGAAAAGCGTACACGATGTGTTTCTTGATCACGTGCTTGTGTTTGTGTGTGTGTGCTTGTGCGTACGTTCTAGTTAGGGTGCTAACGTCATTGCCAACATTTTTTGGCTTTAAATGACCATCGAAGCGGATGCACTTTAATTTGACAACAATTGCGTAAATTGCCTCGTCATGCTGTTTGTCCTTTGACTTTCCACATCTTTGTGGGATGCTCATGTATGCATGCGTTAGTGTATGCTGCTCGACTTTGATTTTAATGGATGCATCACTCAGACAACGACTGACATAAATGTCTCAAAGGTCACGTGACGTTCGTTTGCGACAATGGGACAGCAGATATATGAAGAAGCTTAAAACTTGAAAGTGTCTTGCTCTGTAGGCGTTTAGACCCGGGTTTGTACACACACGTATGCCCACTAATTCCCATTGCTTGTAAATTTGTAGAATGTGTGATGTAGAATAATTTGAAATAGTAACAGATAATCTATTTGTATATTTAAATCTGTTCATGATGACTAACTGAATAAACCCGCAGGAGCTAAATACCTGAATTTTTTGGGGCAGTTCTCTTGGTAATATAATGAAAGATTCCTCACGAATGTGGGAAAATGTGGTTTCAAAACTGTTAAATGCAACTTCTTAGACCCTGAACCTATCGGAAATGGGTTAAAACGACACAATTGTGTACATGTGTGTAAAATGCAGAAGGAAGCATCTCCGGCCCCCATATATATATTATTGATCAGCATCAAAAGCCGAGTTGATCTAGCCATGTTAGTCTGTCTGTCTGTCCGCACGTCTGTGCGTGTGTATGTTAATTTCGATCTCAGAATCTATAAAAGTCTTGAAACTTTGGAACGTTGTTATCCAAGTGCACGCGCAAATCTAGTTTATTTCTTATGACCGATTGTTTTCCCCGTTTTAATGCAATAAAAATCTATATCAAAATCCTTTCTTTTAGCATATCTTCTAGGTTTTAAGAGACACCAAATGTGACATGTAGCTTCTCGTACAGTATACGCAAGTCATATATATTTCATTATTTGCATGCCGCCATCCTGAAAAATCCAATATATATAACCATAAATTTTAATTGGAACACCCAAAATTTTAAGCCTGTTGTCTTTTTGCTTAATCCATCAAAATCGGGAATGAAATACAGAATTTATTTTAGAAAACGTGTGGTCACAGTCATATTGGCAAGCTAAGTGGCTGTTAGCACAAAGCGGAAGAATTTCTATGCGTGTGCACTTTTTCAATAGAATTGCAATTGCGATTATATTGTGTGCTGTGTATTAGTTCGATTTGTTGACCATGCCGCAAGTACTATCCCAGATGGTGGAATTTTTTGTTATTTTATTTTCAATAAGGCTAGTTGTATCCCTTTACCAATTAAATAGCGTTCGCGTAGCGCGAGCTGCTTCTGGTTCAGAGTCAGACCGTCCTGACTGAGCACTGCTTATTTTATTTGTATTTCACTGACTCGTTTTTAAGGTGTTTCAAATATACTATGTATATTTGATGCATAATTGAACCTTCTATCAAAACCGATTCTTATGTGTGAAATAATAAGACGAATGTGCAAATTTCAAAGCTCTAATTTAAAAATTGATTAATAAATACGAGTTTCAGCGATTTTGGAAATCTACAAAAAGGTCGGAAAACATCCGAAAACGGCTGAAAATACTTATTAACTTTCTTGTGAATCCACTTAAGCTCACTTTAAGATATCTATGAAAAGAGCTTTATGCTATGGACTTCAAACTGATTTTTAATTATAAATGTAAAGTATTATTTGACAGGCCCATACCATTTGAGAAAAATCTTCTGGGTGGAAGTAGGTGTTCAAGGTAGTTCAATCCAAGGTAGTACCCAGGAATTCCGGGTAATACTCGGAAGCTTAATATAAAATAATATAATAATATACTGATAAAGCAAACTGCTTGATAAAATTGACAAATAGTTTGATAACAATTACAAGCGCAATTACCCATAAGAAAAGTTTGAAAACTGTTTATTATACTGGCAGATTGAGACTGTCCGTTGAACATTTTCTAGCAAGCGCATGTATGTATGTATTTCATAAAAAGGTAGTTCTGTGGGGATGAATGCACCTTTATTCAAGCAAATGTAAGATAATTTACTATCCGCACCTTGTTTACATAAAATTAATGACTGCATTAGATAAATTACATTTGGAGGCGCTAGTGCTGCCTTTTATAAGGTGGAGCTGAAAGTAGTCTGTAAGTGTGTTTTTGTGTTTGCACATGTGTTTTTAGAGAGTTGCTATGCTAGTTAATAAAAGGTTTCAAGCTTGAAAAGCGCCAACAACTCTGTCGTTGACATCCTTGTCCTAATATAGTTGTTAAATCATTAGTTTTATGCCTATAAAATTTTAAATTAAGAGAATGATTATTTTTTTTTGTGCCGTATTTTTAACGATTGTATTCATTTTATTGGCTTGGTTTAATATTTTTATCACTTAAATATATTAACGAATCATCGATTAGAATATCATTCATCAAAGTAAATGCAAAATCTCAGGGTTTTTTTGAGACCTGGCCCACCAATCAATGAATATAAACGATTATAAAACAATCAGGAATTATATATGTCAAAAAAAGTTTATTAAAAATGCTTACGGTATTTGAATCAGATTGTCGTATGACAACCCACACATATTCAACCATAATGTTCTGATTCCACAAAAAGTTCAAGTGAGATCAATTTTCGACGATTCCAATATAATCTGTACTTTTTATCCAAAGTATCCGAATCTTTTACAAAGTTTTTGATCACTGATAGCTTGAGGTGCTATAGCGCTTTGAGTAATACTCATGGCAAGCTTAACCTTTCCAGCGAAAAAGAAAGCATCCATATATTATACAACCAACTTGAAAAGCAAAAATTCGCAGACGTCCTCTTACTGATGCTACTAACATATAATACATATAATATACAAATTACGTTTCGACAGGTTCCGAAAAAAGTTCGAGAATGTCACAAATGCACACACCATCATCATTCAACGTGTAGAATTGAGCGAATATCTGTCTGTATGTACCTCGGTAACAATCTCTGTTGACGTTTTTTTTTTATGTGGTAGACAGATAGACAATTATTGTCGAAAACTAAAAAAAAAAACACTTTCATCTGTCTGCGAACACCACTACTGACATCGAGCATTCCACTGAGCCAAGCTTATTTTGAGCGCCTTATCGCATGTGGATGTCTCAACCATAGATTTCAATGATTAATATCTTAAACGACCCTTTATTTATGTTATTATGTAACATAAATATGGGTGAGGAAATATAAATACATTTTTAAGAGTTTCCTCCAATTTTAAAGTTAAAAATCCCAAAAATTATCGCACAAAAAAAATCATAATTTTCTCTTATAAAGCTGCAATACTCATGATTTAAATTCAAAAGTGTGTATAAATTATTAATAAATATATTCCTTAGCTTTAAGGAACAGTAGTATAGTGTGTATAGTGGGTTTTCTCCATATGAGGCCCCACATGTATCAGGAGTGGTATAAGATGCATTTTGGCTGTTACCTAGTGTTACCATCGATGAGAGAATAAAGTTTAGACAAGAAACATGGAGCCAACAAGCGCACAGAAATAGACTTCAAAACAGACTTCTTGCTAATGACACTCCGCGCTGCTCCTGCTCCTTTCTTTGTTATGGTAATTAGCTTGGCAAGTGGCCAAGTGGCCCGCCTGGCAACGAATTTCTATTCAGCGCGGGTGGTACATTAAAATATGATTAACTTTCTGGGTTATGGCGTTGTCGTGTCTATTTAATTAACAGTGAATTCTCGCTCATTTTTTTTATACACTTGCCAAGGGTATATCAGTAATGCTATTCGCTAGAAAAGATTATGAACTGTCGGCGGGCTTCTTTTTCAATATTCTACACAACATTTAATACCCATAATTGACAAGATATTGGGAAAGGCAATAATTTTTTGTGTGAGTGATTTGAAATACATTTTCAGTACAGTTTCTAGTATTTAGCATTCAAAAAGGCTGGATAATAAATTGAATCGGGAATTTTCTTTCAGAATTAATCTTATAAGAGCCGAGTATTCAGGTTATATGGTATATTGGCATTGGTTTATTTTCAAACTGTGTTTACACTGATGACGTTTAACATGGAGTAGAAGAGTAAAAATACTTCGAATTGATTTCAAGGATATACATACAAACATAGTCACCACCCTCGCTTTTATTTTGGGCTATTCAGTGTGCTTGGGTACGCCGTATCCTGCGCTAGCTAATGACACTTAGACAAGTTCGTTGTGTACACTTGTGGGCTGACAAAAGGCGCTAATCTATATTTTACGTGTTTAGCGTTTACGCTTTACTTTTGGGTCAAAGTATCTGGCCAATCTAATCATAATTATGTGATTTCAATTGTTGTACAATAATTGTATTAAAATGGGGGCCCTTTACTTATTTGTATCTGCTTACTTGCTATCGCTGTCTTGAGTCTCGTCTGCTGTTCGACATTTTGTTAAAAGGTGACAATTAATTTGTCAATACCGAAAATTGTTGCCAGAAAAATTCCACACCAGCTAGATAAGGCTAATTGGAATACCAGCCTATTCCAACAACTTGGTTCGTGCTCGTGCCTCATTTTTGCCATTATGCTCTGGCCGTGCTTCGTTTTTATGGTGTACTTCTTGCATTGCCACGGCATATCGTTATACTTATGATATATAGTATAGTTGACGGCTCCGTACCCATAGTAATTTTAATTATTTTGTCATTTGTATGAATTAAAATATTTTAGTCGCTGGTGATTTTATTTTCACTGATCACAGAAGGGTTAAATGTTGTCAGTGTCGCTGTAAATGTATGAACGTGGCGTGTAGGTATGCTTGCATGCATCATTTATTGATTAATGATTATTTGGCCGTTGGCTTTAATAGGCTGTGTGACAACTCAATTCAGTTGCCAGTCACTCATAGGCAGGAAAGAACAGATATCTTCGGGGTACCCAAGATAAAATACCCCTTCAGACATATATCAGATGTGCGTAATAGTTTGTTTATATTGAATAAACTTTGCATATATATTAATATACATATATTAATGTTTGTAGTTGATGAATTTGGTTCCCATATTTTTAGGAACCAACAACAGTATGCCAATGCTAATGAAAATTTGCATACATATTAGTAGTGTTATCAAGCTCGTAATTGGCAAGTTTGTTTAGAATATCTGGAACAATAAAAAAAAGTTTTTATTCCAATATTCTTACGCTATCAAAATTACGCACATTACGCCAAGCTTAATTTGCAAGCTCAGAGACAAATTTGCATATATGCTAAATATTTGTGATAAAGTTATAATTTCCTTTGCAGGCGTACTAAAATGGGATTACACTCTTTATGTTATAGGAGCTGCTACTCGTTGTTAATTTTTAGCAGACACTACCCCAAGTCCGAAAAAGCTTAATATATTAATATTTTGCATCGTAGTGAAAGAACACTATGTTTGCTTAGGAGCCAGTCTGCGGCGACTTAACGGATGTAGGGTTTCCATGAAACTCCATTGTGCAGAGTTTAGTTCAATGAGTGAATCATTTCATTATATACAATTCCGCCTCCACGCAAACGTGCAGTGTTGCCGTTGCATTCCATCATAGCATGGAAGCTTTGTCCGGTTAAGCCGTTGTATGTGTCCCGGGAAATGGGTGTAATGAGGAATAGATTTTCGGGATCTGACACTAGAAGGGGAAAGTTTAATTGCGCAAAAAGCTTTTCTGCTATTTCCCCATCATACCTATACTAGATACCTTCAGCTCGTCGTGTTGTATATCGTCAGAAGGTTTGTCTTCAAGTGAATTTCGCATATTCCATATCGAGAAATCTACCTTAAGTCGGGATTTATATTTCGGAGCTTCTCTTAAGGGTAAGCCATTCGTCAAAAGGGTTGCGGGAAATCATAAATCTTCGACGCAGTGGTCGCTTGAGCCTTATCAAGTCAAGGATCTCAGCTTTTAAAAGTTCCTGGACTAGAAGCTCTGTGAGGCTGATGGCCTAGCATGGCAACATCATACATGTTTCTCACAAGTAATTCTATATTAATATTTGGTTATTATATTATAAAATAAAAACTAACAAGCAAGTAACAAACTTCAGTCAGGAGTTCCCGACTAGGGAATACCCTGCCTGCCCTCTTTTTCCATCACCAAATGCAGCTCGCGCTACGCGCTCGTTTGCTTTAGTAGTAATAACAAGTAAGACTAGGGGATGCCCTGAACCCTCTTATTCTTATGTACACCAAATGCAGCTCGTTTGCTTTAGTAGTAATAAAAATAAATTAAAAAAAAAAAGTTCCTTTGGCAGTTTGGACTCGCAACTAACCGCATTACTTGCTGCCGCCTCTACGCAACAGCCACTCCAGCCAAAAAAAAAAAACAAAAATATAGTTTCTCGTCAGGGTTCGAACTCGTAACTGATCGCGCCTACTTCCGCCGCCTCTACTCAAGAGCCACACCAATAATTAAATCTCAATGAGAAAAACGAGAATTAAAATAGAAGCACAGAAAACAATACAATCGCAATCGCAATGCTGTTCATAGAATTCAAAGCCGACGCGCATGAATGTGTGTGTGTACATGTATAAAGAAATTCTTGGAATTTGCGCTAGCTGCTGCTAACACGTGCGTACATCATTTTTGTGTTTCTTAACCGATCTTAATGAAATTTTCGACAGTACATCTTATTGTAGAATAGAATAAAGAATATTTGTGTATTCTCAAAAATTCAATTGCATATAAATTGTGGCTTAAATTGATGGGCAATACAAGTTGGATAATTCACTTGATTTTTAACTTTGTGGTGGTAGCGGGGAGGTGGCGATAGGTATAAAATGAAAGATACTTGATATATATATACTATTCTAGAAGCTACATGTCAAGTTTGGTGACTCTTGCTCATATTATTTACCAAAATTGCTCAAAAAACAGGATTTCGATATAGATTTTTGTCGATTACTTGGAAACGGGGCAAGTTATCGAATATCGGAAACAAACTCGATCTGCGCGGTGACTATGAGGACCTACAGCTAAAGTCAAGTCAAGCCTCTAGCTCTTATAGGTCTTGAGATCCTTGCGTTCATACATACGGACAGACGGACGCACAGACAGATGGACAGACGGACATGGCTAGATCGACTCGGCTATTGATGCTGATCAAGAATATACATACTTTATGGGGTCGGAGATGCTTCCTTCTGCCTGTTACATACATTTGCACAGATACATAATACCCCTTTTACCCATTTTCAATGGGTTCAGGGTATAAATATAAATATATATGTGAGTTCAGACGAATATACGCACATATAGCTTTGCGCGTGTCTGATAATACAAAAAATATGTAAATTCTGTTTTTTGCATACACTAGCTGAATATAATAATACCTTTTTCAACCATTTGCTGAATACAGGGTATACAAACTACATTTTGTCGGGCTATTGATGTTGCAGTTGGCAAGTCGGTCGAAAAGCAACGTCATAATTGCTATGCCAGACTGGGCGAGGACTTGAATTTGACTTGGATTTGGAAACTTAGGAATTTGCGCCAACAGCTGAAGACCCTAAAATACAAAACAGAAACAGACATGGAATGGAGCCCGGAGTCAGACTTAAAGTCAGACAAGTTGGCAATGGCAACGGCAGCAACGTCTGTGGCTAATTACAGGGCTGCCAGTAACAGAAGCAACATCAAAAACAGCAACAGAAATGATGTGGTATATATATATATATATATATATATATATGCTTCTCTTATTTGCAAAACCGCATTTTTACTTTGTATTGCTACTTAATAGGCATAAGGGAAATATACACTCAGAAATAAACCGACCAAAATTGCGCTAAAATTTAAAAGTTCCCCGATTTTTTAGAAAAACAATTTCTAAAAACAAGTGATGTTCTTGGATGAAAGGTAGAAAATTCTCCAAAACAGCACAAAACAATTTGTTTAATATAGAAAATTGTTTAGCATTAAGACTTCAGAAATTTAACAGGAATGAAGTATCTCTGACCCTATTAAGTATATATTCCTGGTCATCATCAATAGTCGAGTCGATCTAGGCATTTCCGTCCGTCTGCCGGTCCGGCATGAACGCGTCAATCTTAGAACTGGGAAAGCAAGTGAAATTTCGAACGTTGATCCTTAAGTGCCCGCGCAGTATAATATTGTTTTGACCATCGATAATTTTCCAAGCAATCGAAAAAAATCGATATCATATACGCATATACGAATATTCTATTGCTCAACAGGATCGGCTCCAGAGAAGTTCATCAAGATCGGTTAACAAACACAAAAGTTTTTTAAGAAAGCGTTGGCAAGCCTCGTGGCAACTAGCACAATGCGCAAAAATTTCTTTGTACATAATTCTATAAAAAGGATTGATGGTATTTTATGCTATGCTGTAGGTTCTTCTGCTTTAGCTGTAAGGCGTTAAGCGATGAAAATTAGCTCCCTCGGTAAAAAGGTAAAAAGTGCTGGAAAAAGCATGAGCAACAATTCGTATGTATGCAAGCGGAAAATACAGAGCCGAACCACTCAGCTCTTAACGGTATAGTAAAAACGACCAAATAATATTAAATATGTCAACTTCTTAAAATTTTGACACGTTTTAAAACGATTTTATATTTTAATTTATTTTTTTAAGTTTAGAAAATAACTTATAACAAATCAGGTCAGTTTTTAATATATTTGGGCGGGTTTCTTAAAAAGAGCTGCCCTTTTAAACTTTTCGTAGTTTAAGGCGAAATATAGAACACAACAAACGTTTGAAAAAAATGTATACTAATTATATATTTGCAGGTTATTTTCACTCAGGCACTTGTTTATTTAATTTCGTAAAACTTTAACTTTGGATAATGATGGTTGTTATATTATCTCATATTGAGCATGCCTTCATTTTCTTGTAAAGTGCGAACAGAGAGATGTTGGCGCCTGGCAGTGCGCAAACCCTTAGGCTTGTCCACATTATTTCAACCACCTCAGGCAATGGCAAAAAACAAAAAAATCCTCCAGGTAACTCTCATAATTGTCATATACCCTGCAACCACTGAAAAATAGAAGCATCAGCATCCTGATTATATAATTTAGATCAACATTCACTTTTATGTTTAAAAATAGCCACGTGCATCGGTCTGTATGAAAATAAGTTTTCATATACCGTATGCCGATCAAGTTAAATTTATTTCATAGATAGTTTTCGAGTTTTTTCCAAAACCAATGTTGAATACCCTTGTAGACTGGTGGCTTATTGTTTTGCAGGTATAAGATATCTCGGAAATCAGACAGTTTTTGCATTAAAAACGATGCTATCTAGGATAAAACATCAATGGTTTAAAGCTGAAAACCCCTCCGGTTATGATATGGTTATCCGGTGTTAATAATTTTTTGCTGATACGTAAGGAGAATAATTAAATTAGGAAATGCCATAATTGGCCTTGAAAAATAAAAACATTATTTTTGACCGAAAATTCCTATCCCAGCTACATAATATAGTGGTCCGATAGTGAATGTTTCGACTTATGTACTGCCGTCAACGGAAAGACGGACCTATGCAAAGTTTAATCTCAATACCTTTAAAACTAAGATAAAATGTCCCGAATTGTGTAACGTACTGAATACTTATTATAAAGTACATTCATTCTTCATAAGTATTAGAAGTCGAGTTGATATAGCCATTGCCGTTTGTATGTTTCTATTGGAGTTTATTAAAAAAAAAAACACTCTTTAATTAAATTTAAAGTTAAAATTTTCTTTGGGGTCGAGCCCCGGACTTCGTGATCGGGGCCCCGAGATGATGATGAAAGATTATGCAATTTATTTGGTTGGGTCTGGCAAAAAGTGTAAGAAATATTTATCGAATAACGTAATTGTTTGGTATATATTTTTGGGAATCGTATCTTATTTACAGAAAAACATTTTATCCTTTCGCACATTTTGATCATGCTTAATGATTTTACTGCTGCTCTATGCCCAGCTTCAGGTTTCTGAGTGCCTGAAAGTGCGAGTTTTAGTTCTTGCCTTCAACAAGACGAGCCATTTTAATGTAGGACTTATGGAGCTCAACAGGTACCACACCAAAAGGGCTCAATCTGTTGAGAACGGACATGCAGGTTGCAACATCAATGCAAAAACGTACACATGCACACATACTATTCTATTTCGTTACAGTTTCCAACTTTACCTTCTTTAGCTGACTTCCTTTGTACTTTGCCGCACTTTTGATTTAGTTTTTTACTTTATAAATTATTATTTCTTGCTTTGAAAACTGCTTTTGACCTGCCTTTGACTTGGTGTTCGACAGTTCACCGGCCCATGCGGTTCTTTGTTCGCTTAATCATGGGTCAGACTGGTGGCGCCAGTTCTAAATGGTTTTTGGTTTTTCTAGGCTGCAGATCTAACAGCTTGTTCACAAATTTATAAAGTCTGCCGCTATTATTTTCCATCGTTTATTAATCGATATTCACTTTTGAGGCTACACCGAATATCAATTATGGTTATTACTACTTTAATAAGTACTTAATAAAATTTGAACAGCTTACATTAAAATTAATTTTCACACGCTAGATTAGAAAGTTATAATATTAAAAGGTGAATTTTATGCACTTCAGGCTAAAATAAATAGATTACGAGCAACTCAGTAATTATATTTTGGTTTTGAGCGTATTACGAATGCATTTATAAGCAAGTAAAAATTATCTACTCGAAAGTGCCGATTAGCATTTACCCGGACGTGTACAAAACTTAAACTTTGACCAATACGTCCTTGGGCCTGTATATTATTCGACCCAGGGAGGGGGATTTCTTAATTATTAATCTTTAAACACATTGTTTGTCTGTTTCCATATATCGTGGTTCAGTTCTACAAAGCATTAACAGTTCACCCTCATTGCTAATGTATGTAATAGACAAAAGAAAGCATCTCCGACCCCCATTGATCAGGATAACGAGTTGAATCGCGAACGCCATGTACGTTTTTTAGCTAGTGTGTCCGTCTGTGAATCTGTATGAACGCGTTGATCTCGAAAACTTAAAATGCTAGAGACGTGAAAATGAAATACATATATAAATCGTATATCGATTATAATAATTTTTTAATAAGATAATTCTATAATTTCGATAAAAATGCAATTTGAGATTTGATTTAATAATTAATAATAATAATAATCTAAGAAACTAAAGCCTTTGCTATATACTAGAGGATTTAAAATAATCTTTTGTACTATCAAAAGTTCCAATTGTTTTGTTTTGTCAAGAAATGTGTAACGCATAGAAGTATTTCTGGTAACCTTAAGTATATATACTCTTAATCAGTATTAACAGCTTCAAAGCTACCTTCATTAAACTTATCATTGGTCAATTTCGAGCTTCACAATTCTTTTCGCATATTTGATAGCCATGAGGTATATGTCTGCTATATGTTATTTAATTAACAAATATAAACGTAAAACCGCAGATGCGAAACGATTTTATTGTTTATATTTACATTGGGATAACTATTCTCTGATGCTTGAATAACTTCATTTAATCCATTTAAAGCTTTACACCCGCTAGCATCGATGGTAGGGAGCAAAATCGATCGATCAAGTGGGCGACAACCATGGTTTGACAGCTCTAGTATAAACACATATATTTGGCTGGCATATATAAACACCGAAGTTGTATCTATTTATAGAAACAGCTGGAATTATTGTAAAGCTACCTAGACGCTGTGTAGAGATCGCTAGATCGCTTAGGTGGTAACTCCCGACTAATCGATAATGTTATTAAATAATGAATTTGACAATTTTTCTGTTTCACAGACGTGGTATAAAGTGTGTACAGTGCCCTCACCGTGATCGTGTTCCTGTGTGTTACGAGTGTGCCACTATATATAAAAAAAAAACTGCGTATGTATATTAAAGCTATGTGGAGATGGATATAGGGTATCTTTTAGTCGTCCACATTGGATAAAAGTAGTCTTGTTTGAATTTTAAAAGTTTTAGCAAGACGACGCCCAATCAGTCGCTGTGTCAAAGACACATGATTATGGGTAAGCATGCAGTCTATGAAGAAGAAGGGAGCAAATGTAGAACCAACCAAGCCGCGAACAGATCATTTATATAAACGACGAGCACATACAAGTCGTTGTTTATTTGTTGGTGTCTTCGCTTGTGAAAGGGGTCGAAACTATTTTTCAGCTGATGGTAAAGTTGCTTGGGGTCAGACATTGCGCAATGATGAATTATTTGTAGACAGTTACTGAATTGACGGAGTTTGGTCTGTGGAAAAGTTTTGGACTGTGCTGACCGCACGGCAAACAGGTGTCAAAAGGTTGCTGGAGGCTGCCATTTACGTTTCTTACAAACATATTTACATTCGCACGCATTTTGTCTAATTTTTTTTTAGTTGCGTTCTTCTAATCAAGAAGGTCTAATGGCAGGACCGGTATTAGACTTGGTCTTGACAAGGGCTATTTGTAAAATTTGGATTCCAAATCATGGGCGTCTTCCAACCCGAAGCAGCCAAAGCAACCAAATGAACCGATTTGAATTTATTTTATTACGAAATTATTTCTTGTTGTTTCACTTTAGGCAGCACAGGCTGATTTCATCTTTAATTGTCCTATTTTATCATTCCCTTTGTATTTCATGTCCCGTGGCTTCCTTTTGGAACCGTCCTAACCCAATTAAATTAGGCAGCACCCGCAGCAGTCAGTTCCAAATGGGAATAAATGGTTTTTACTGTTTGACCATTGTCGAGCCGAAAAGTGAGAAACTGAATTTGCTTTTGCGCTCTGCGCCAATATGTAATTAGTGCAATTGCTGAATGAATTACCAGTGCAGTTTTAAGAATTTCATCCTGTGAGTTTCGTCCGTACCTAAAACAGTTAGACTACATTTACAGTACAGATGAAAAACTATTTATATTTCTTGTACCTTCATAAATGACAAGTTCAAAGCAGCTGTAGCTAATTGTAAGGAGACCTGCATAATGAAGGCTATAACCATTATTAGCTTAAATAATTTTAATTCCCAATGTGTTTTCCTTTTAGCCCAATACACATTAAATATTTTTTCAAATCTGTACACAATCTACATCACTCTATATAAAACTCTTTGCCGTACCTAATTGGGTATTAATGCACAGCCAGTTCGTAAGAGCTGCGAATTTTTATTTTAGTAGTTACCTTTTATGGACGTTTACGCTAAGGGAAAGGTTTTGGGAAATCCCATCCGCAAGTGTTAAAAAATCGAGAAAATCGTTTGTATGAAACTTTTATGTTTACCATCCGATCGGCCGCAAACTCATTTTGAAAGATCCTTACTCAAATTCATTTGATACCTATTTTACGCTTTCTTCAAAATTTATCTCAGTTTGAAGCCAAGAAGTCAAGGTCGGAGAATACCTTCTGTTACTCGAATAGATTTTTGTTAATCTATTAATGACTGATTTCCCCCTTCCGTTCAAATAAGTGTATGTGTGAGGAAGTAGTTAGTTTTTGTGGCTGTTGTAGCTTATGAGAATATTTTTCCAGTTGATCAAATAGAGGCCAGAAAAACAGCTGCGACGTAGGACGATGCGGTTGTACATTTCGAAATGTCCGCTAAGTACACCGTGGCTAGTTTAGTTTGGAATGTTGTAGTACTATAACGTTAGCTTTAAGTAGCAACAGCTTAGAATGTTGCTTTGGTGCGCATACACAGAAAATAAATCACAAATTATGCGAATTAAATTTTTAATAATTCTCATGGCAACGTTAAATAAAAGAGCAATAATGGTAAATGCAAGAAAAATTCTCCAACTCAAAGTCTGCCAATGGCCGCATCTCTGGGTCTACTGCGTTATGTTGCCAACAAATGGGATGGAACAAAATATTTAACGCGTCAGGCTTATCTGACCATAAGACTGCATCAGCTATTCAGTCATGCATCTTGCCCGTGGGCCATAAAACTGGCGCAGATTTAAGTTAAAGTCTTTAAAGTCCAAGTTACTGAGGCTTAAAACCCTGACTGCTTACCATCTCACAAAAATTGTGACATAGGTCTATTGATATAGAAGACAGATGCCAAGTAACCAACGGCAAAGAAATTGGGCTTTCGGAGTGATGTAGAAAGATTCAGCGCCTGCTATGCTCAGTATTCAAAAGATTGCAAGGAGAAGGAAAAACCAAAATTAAAACGGTTTTTTAATCTAATTTATAACTTTAAGTACATAAAAGATTTGAAACATTTTTATTATGCCCATATAATGAGATATGAAAATGGATCAAAGTAAATAGACCAGTTTTGGGCGAGTGGTTCCAGTAAGTTAACCTATTGTTGTAATTTGTGACTCCTAACGCATCTAGTGTAATAAATCTAGACGCTAATTAAATCCAAAAAAATGTTATTGGCTTAAGCTCTAGAGAGGACGAGAGAAAGAGAGACACGTGCAATAATCTGAGGCTGTGCCTGTGAACTTGTCAAAGAGCTGTCATAACACGTCATATTGTTTGGGTGGCTCGATATTACATTTTTTTTAGCTGCTGTGCCATATTTATGAGCTGCCAAAGGGGTTGGCGGTGGCTTTCGGCATTTGGATAGGCAGTTAGACAAGGTAGTTGGTACTGTTTTTGTAGTTCTGCTGACAGTAGTAAAAATTAATTGAATAGCTGCAGCTTAGCGAAGCAACATATCTTACTTGCAGCAGTCCCTAAAGTACAACACTTAAAGCAGACTGTCCAGCCCGCCTACACTTACCCTGTGGAAGGGCCCATTTAATCCGAACAGACTGCCTGATGTTGTTTGTTAGCCTCGTTTGTTTGTTTATTGCACGCCAGGAGTAGTGTTGCCTACGCCAGGCAAGATACCGACCCGCAACAATCACCACTGCTGTACTGCTCCCCCTTTAATGTGTGCATTTTCTGAGTGTTGTTGTTGTCAACGGCAAAGACCACGCCTTTTTTGCGTTAATTTCAATGGGGAAAAATGCTGCACTATTCCCACATCAAGCACCAAGCCCAACAAACCGAAACTCAACCTAAAAATAGTCCAACCCGACTGAAACCAGGCCAATCTAAGCCCAATCTTCAGTCTCGTTTCTGATCCCTCACCTTGTTTGTAACGTTTTTTGTCATTCTCATCGCTGATGTCGTTTGGTTGTTTCATAATTTGATTTTTATATCCTGTACTCATCGAAGATGGAAAAAATAAAGGTATTTAGGTTCTGTACAATGTGTGTACATAGATATAACATGCAGCAGACGATAAGCTCCAACCGCCGAGTCGATCCAACCATTACCGTCTGTTTGTCCATCCATATATCATCTAATCCAGCAACTCTAAGAGCTCTAATTTAAAACGTAGGTGCTTTTTATTTTTTGCCGACGCAGATAATGTTTATAAACACACAATGTTTGGTATTTTAAGGTCATGACCGCTTCAAATTTTTATCTTGAAATTTAAGATATCAATTCTCTGTTTCCCGCTCGTGGTAAATTTAAACCTAACCGTACTATCTTTAACTCCACTCCCTTATTTATGTGTTATATAGACACACTAGCGGGTATAACCCGGCCTTGCACTTATGTTATAAAATCAATGTTTTCAAAAAGCTTTGAAAATGATTTTGATCGGACGGGAATCAAACTACTTTTATGCAAATCGGACAAAACTTAAAATTTACAAAAAAAATCTTTGAAATGCATTTTCCACCGAAGGAGTTTAGATTTTGCGAAAAATGTGAAACACGTCTCAAATGATTTTCCTTATAGATCTTTGGAAATAAATTTGAGCACAAAACGCCATCCACCAAATCTTCGACTCCCATTTGCACCAAGGAGGGATGAATTTTTCAAAATGTGTGAAACACCCCTCAAATGAATTTGAACATAGATTTTTGAAAATGAGTTTGGGGCCGATCCGATGGTAAACAAAAAACTTTCACACAAACGTTCTCCGCCAATATACCACTGTTGCGGGTGGAATTTTCCAAATCGTCGAAATACGTATTCATTAAGTTCTTATTGAGAGCTTTGAAGCAAATCGGACACAACTTAAAACTTCGCACAAAAAATCTTTAAATCGCATTCCCCACGAAGAAGTTTGAATTCTGCGAAAAGTGTGAAACACGTCTCAAATGATTTTTCTAATAGATCTCTGGAAATGAATTTGAGTGCGAAACGTCACCCACCAAATCTTTGACCTCCATTTCCACCAAGGAGGAATGGATTTTTCAAAAAGTGTGAAACACCCCTTAAATGAATTTAAACATAGATCTTTAAATATGAATTTGGGGCCGATCGGATGGTAAACAAAAAACTTTCATACAACCGTTTTCCGCCAATTTACCACTGTTGCGGGTGGAATTTTCCAAATCGCTGAAATACGTACTTATTAAGTTCTTATAAAGAGCTTTAAAAATAAGTTTGAAGCAAATCGGACACAACTTAAAACGCCGCCCAAAAAAGCTATAAATCGCATTCCCCCCGAAGAAGTTTGAAATCTGCGAAAAGTGTGAAACACGTCTCAAATGATTTTTCTTATAGATCTCTGGAAATGAATTTGAGCGCGAAACGTCACCCACCAAATCTTTGACCTCCATTTCCACCAAGGAGGAATGGGCATTCCGAAAAGTGCGAAACACCCCTCAAATGAATTTGAAAAAAGATCTTTGAAAATAAGTTTGGGGCCGATCGGATGGTAAACAAAAAAGTTACATACAAACGTTTTTCGCGATTTTTACACACTTGCGAGTGGAATTTCCCGAAACCCCGTCTTAACGAGCACCTACATCACATAAGGTAACTACAGTGAAAATTTCAGCTTCCTAGCTCTTACGGTTTGGGCTGTGCGTTGATCACCAATCAGTCAGTCAGTCAGTCAGTCAGGACAAACAGTTTTATATATAGAGATATATAATAACATGTCTCAAATAAGTGGGAATAACCTTTCAAATGAATTTGGGCAAAGTTCATAGAAAATGAGTCAGGAGAAACATATACAGATTTTTTAATATCAAAAGGATCCGACTATAAGCTCTGAAGTAATTCAAGATTGCATATACTATAGTGAGGTCTAAATGAAGATGTGGGACATCAGCTGAATAAGCGGTGTTCAGCGAGCGGTAAACCTAAAGAGCTCACTTGTTTATTTGCATTTTACTTTTAAGGAGAGGAGGATATTAGATTTATTGCTTTTTCGATCCAACGAATTGCGAAAACAAATAATGTTGGTCGATGCATTTCCGACCTGAAGAATTATATTTATTCTCGATCAGGGCAAAAATTTGAATTGACACGCGTGTGTCCCTCAGTCCGTATATCTGTCCGAATTCAAGCATTCTAGTTGCGTAATTTTGGATTTTTTGTAATGAAACTTGAAATCATGCTTCATTCTTTTTATTGATTTTCAATGAGATCAGGGTATGACGATCACTAAAGTAATAAAATCTATTACCTGCTGACCTTATAAAAACAAAGGAAAATATGTCGTTAGAATTTAAACAAGTAGTTGGCGGCTCTTATAGCGCCTTTAACATTTCGAAGACATCCAAGACTGATTTTATTTTTTTTTCGTATTTAGTTAATTTGTCGGCATACGTTGGTATTACATTTTTCATCTTTATAAAAATGTTTTTGCCTGATTACATGACAAGATAATGCCTAAGATATATGCGCCTTGTCAGACAACAAATGCAAGCTGCAAAACAACATGCAACAACAAAAATTGCAAACAATGCAAGAAGAGAAATACATAAAATACTAATAAACATAATTTAAGCACTAAAATTGTTGGTGTATACAGGGAAAAGCAACAAAACCAGTCAGAATGCCTTTGCCGATAGTGCCCGACTTAGGGATACGCTACACCCAGCTCCAATCTGTCCTAACACGCATTCAAACTACTACATAGAAGTAAGTACTGCGCATTTTATATATTAACTGTAACAATATGGGAAATGTTAACTAGAAAAACTTAAATGTTTATATACATTTTTTGGAGGACCGGGTAGAAATAGTCAGATAAACGAAATCTATATATGTTATACGATAACAAATATACTAAATGTGGACTCAAATTTGTAGAATCCCTGAAATATACTTGAAAATGCTTGTTCTCAAACCGACATAAATAATATATGCATTCCAAGTTTGGACATTAAAGCTCCAAAACTGTGTTAGATATATATTTTCGCGCTTTGTCACTCCCGCAGGGAGAATAACCATATTATTTAGACATTTTATCTGTCGAAAACAAACATGCGAATATATATCACAAGTTTCACGACCCTACGTTTAATAGCGATAAAATAATTGCGTTTATACCATAAAAGATACCGATATACACAAGTATACATATATGTATATAAGTATATATATACAATGTCCTTTCGTCTGTCATATACAATACATAAGTATATATTCAGCCATACTGACAGAGGCAAGGACAAAAGAATACTATACCCTGATCTACGTATGATAAACAAGCAAATGTTTCCTTTATGTGGTCGCCAACTTTTTTCTGTTGCATATATTGGCGCAAAACCAGTATACCATGTTTTTAATGGGAGCAGGGTATAAAAAGTATGCGGCTGGACGGACGATTTAGCCGCGTTTCGAAGCTGACCAAGTTGGTAATGGCGGCAAACAAAAAATTTATTAATTCACAATAATAAATTTTAGTGTCTTTCGTTTTCGATTTGTATCGAATGATAATTACAGGTTCTGCTGTAAGAAGAAAAATGCTTCAGTTGCCTCTCCCAATCCGGGGTTGGTGCTCGCGCTTGCGTTTAGACTTCAACTCCAGCGTCACTCTCTAGTCCTGGTTTGACTTCGCCGACTTTTTGGCGCTGTTGAGCTGTTGAGCATAATAATTAATTGTATGGATGAGGCAAAAGAAACAGCTGTAAGCATGTAGGACAGCAGTTAGCTGTCTCAAATTTATTTATTTCAAGTTATTTCTCCATATAAAATCTATGAATACAAATAAAAGCATTAATGCACCCATGTCCACAATCAGAGTGGGACGCTTAAGAGCAACAAACACGTAATTCGCAGCTACCATTGTAATGAAATAGTTAAGTCTAGCCTATAAATTAAAAAAAAAATCTTTTTTTAAATTAAGCAGTTGATCCTAGTATGAGAAAATATCAATGAGTTGGGTCCCTTAGGTAAAAAAGACAACGACTGTGGCGATAGCTATTAAATGAAAAATATTTGTTTTTTATATACTATTCCAGGAAATACAAGCATAATATGGTGACTCTTGCTCTTAAAAGCTAAGAGATTTGCTCCAAAAACAGGATTGTGATATGGATTCTATTCGAATGATTGGAAACAAATTTTCAAGTCTCTAGCTCTTATTGGTTTTGAGATCGACTCGTTCATACGGACGGATAGATGGATAGGGTAGATCGATTCGGCTATTAATGCTGATCAAGAATATTTCTACTTTATGGGGTCGGAGATGCTGCCTTCTGCCTATTGCAAACATTTGCACAAACCCATTTACCGTTTTTACTAATTTTCAATGGGTTTAGGGTATGAAAACAGCAACATCAACGACCGAAAAATAATAAAGATTGACAGCCGATTAAATAGTCATATATTAACTGCTCTGCTAATTCATCTGAATATACTCATTTCTTGCACGATTTGATTTATATTGATTTGTTATTGTCACACTCAATTGCGTTTATTAAGCTTTGTCAACTGTCACGCTATAATTATGGTTAATTATGCAATTAAAGTCCAACGCAAAAGGCCGATGAGCAAAAAGCAGGTCGTGGCTGTAAGGGGCATTGGGCCCAAAAGCTAGGAGTCACCAATCGATTGCGCTTCAATAAAATTTGCTGCTCGTTTACGCCACAGCACGGGAACGAGAGCCACACACAAAGTCAGAGACAGGAAAAATACAGATGGTGAAAGAGGGGGAGAATGAAAGACTTGATATGAAGTCAGTAGCTAACAGACTGATTGACTGGTTAAGCATTAAGTCTAATTATGATAATTTTGCTAAGCGCCCCGAGCTACCATCGATCAGTTAGTTATAAGGCACAGAGGTGAGAGGTGCATCTTTCGTTGTTATCCTGGTCTGGTTTTCCGGACGACCATCCTTATAGCTGGCGCAGTTGATTTAAACAATTAACACATTCGACATTTCGTCAACATGTTGCTTAACATCTCATCAAAACAATATAAAAATAATAAATAACAATAATTAAGTACAATGAAGCCGCAAAGGTGGTGTCACGTAGCTACAAACTCATGGAGTAACATGTGTTGGGTAAGAAGAACGCTCTGGGAAGTGAGTAGTAACTGGGGTGTGTGCCGAGTAAAGTATTGGCATATTGCAGGCCCTTGCAAGTTGGCACCCTTTTCAGCGTAAACACAGGTTTGTTCCATAGCAGGAACCGCAGCCAGTAACAACCTCAACTTGGCGAAGTATGCGTCAGAGTTAAAGTCAGTGGATGAGAGCGAAGCAGTACTGAGTGTGTAATCAAGGTAGGTAGTCATTATATAGTAAGCTCAGTCTTAGTCTGAGATTAATATAGACCTTTATATGTTATGCTGCTATTAATGCGCTGATTTAAATAGCTCAATTGGCTTATAAAAGTGAAACTAACTCAATCGTACTATGCAAGTAGAAAGTGTTTAGAAAGCGATATGAATTTGAAAAGGATTATTGCTGCAAATATAAATAAAATTAATAAAAAAATGGGGTAAGTTAGGGTTGATAAAATATAAGGTTAAATCCAACTACCATATTCTCAGTTGCGATTTTGTGAAGTGAGCAGGCTACAAGAGGGACTTTTAAGACAAACCCGATTGCTCAATAAGTTTATGAACACCATTGCTTATGATGGCATACCAATTTTTGGGATTAAGGTCGATGCTAAATTTTGACTGATTCGCATTTGCGATAGATTTGTTGTTGCTTAGACATATAATCGCTACTGTATATCAGGACAAGCAGCGCCTAGTGTGATATTTCCTGTCGCTGCGGGGCATCGAGGGATCGTCCAACCTAAGCTTCAACTGGCCCTGGCCCTGGCCCTGGCCATAGACGTGAATGGTAGATGCTGGTCGATGGCCTAGTGTCTGTTACTGTTAGCGTTGTTGCCGTTCATTGTATTAGTGTAAGTTTCGACCGCCGCTTGAACGTCTACGACCCACTTCAAAGTGATTTACGATTTTGTGGCACGCCCTCGCCTAACAATTTAGAGAACGAATCCCCTTTCGACAAAAGAATACCCGTATATCGGTACATACACATTTATGCATATCACCATATAGTATGTATATTTAGACATATTCTATCACTCTACATATATACATATTCTAAGCATATATACGTACCTACATACTCAGCAGACGTCTGCGTTTTGATTGCGGTTTGTTAGTTACTTTTCGTTATTGCTTTGCTATTTTTATTCATTCGACTTGAAGGTAATAGTTCATAGCTTTCGACTAACAACATTTTCTAACTTACATTCGTACGGTCTTCAACCTGGCCCATTGCGCCTTAAATACTAGCACCAACATAAACGCTTCCACTGAACTCAGGGCAATTTTGTTATCATAAACATAAAGTAACCGGAATTTGCAGTTTAGCGTCTTTTGTTTCTTTCTGGGTTTTTGGGAGCACCTTCGATTATCATGCGATGCCTTGTACCATTTCCGATCTCAAGGATTATAAAAGCTTGATAGTTAACATAACGACAATGGGTTCCCTATTATATGCGACTTTGTATTTTTATTATACTCTGAACCTTTGCACAGACAGGAGGCACCTTCGACTCAACAAAGTTTAATTGTATTTATAAAACTGTTTGACTTGACTGACTAACTATTTTACATATAAATGTATCTCTATATATAAAACTGTTTGTCCTGACTGACTGACTGACTGACTGACTGACTGATTGGTGATCAACGCACAGCCCAAACCGTAAGAGCTAGGAAGCTGAAATTTTCACTGCAGTTACCTTATGTGATGTAGGTGCACGTTAAGACGGGGTTTCGGGAAATTCCACCCGCAAGTGTAGCAAAATCGCGAAAAACGTTTGTATGTAACTTTTTTGTTTACCATCCGATCGGCTTCAAATTTATTTTCAAAGGTCTTATATAACAATTTATTTGAGACGTGTTTCACACTTTTTCGCAGAATTCAAACTTCTTCGGGGGGAATGCGATTCAAAGATTTTTGGGAGAAGTTTTAAGTTGTGTCCGATTTGCTTCAAACTTATTTGCAAAGCTCTACATAAGAACCTAATAAATACATATTTCAGCGATTTGGGAAATTCCACCCGCAAGAGTGGTAAATTGGCGGAAAAAGGTTGTATGAAAGTTTTTTGTTAACGATCCGATCGGCCTCAAACTTATTTTCAAAGATCTTTGCTCAAATTTATTTGAGGGGTGTTTCACAGTTTTCGAAAAATCCATCCCTTCTTGGTGCAAATGGGGGTCGAAGATTTGGTGGATGACGTTTTGTGTTCAAATTTATTTCCAAAGATCTATAAGAAAAATCATTTGAGACGTGTTTCACATTTTTCGCAAAATCTAAACTCCTTGCCACAGGCAGAAGAAAGCATCTCCGACCCCATAAAGTATATACATATATTCTTGATCAGCATCAACCGTCCGTCCGTCCGTCCGTCCGTCCGTCCGTCCGTACGTCTGTCCGTATGTATGAACGCAAGGATCTCAGAACCTATAAGAGCTAGAGAAATTTTAGCTGTAGGTCCTCCTAGACCATGCGCAGATCGAGTTTGTTTCCGATATTCGATAACTTGCCCCGTTTCCAAGTAATCGATAAATATCGATATCGAAATCCTATTTTTTAAGTAATTTTGGTAAATAGTAAGAGCTAGAGTCACCAAACTTGACATGTAGCTTCTAGAATAGTATATATATATCAAATATCCTTCATTTTATACCTATCGCCACCTCCCCGCTACCACCACAAAGCTATAAATCATGTTAGTAAACCAACTCGTATTGCCTACCTATTTAAGCCACAATTTACATGCAATTGTCATTTTGAGAATACACCAATATTTTATAGCATTATACAATAAGATCTACTGCTGAATTTCATCAAGATCGGTTAAGAAACACAAAGTTATATGAATTTCTGTATACATGTACACACACATATTCACGCGCGTCTTCTTTGAATTCTATCAACAGCATTGCAATTGCGATCGTATTGTTTCCTGTGCTGCTATATGAATTCGATTTTTTCTCATCAAGACTTAATTGTTGGTGTGGCTATTGAGTAGAGACGGCGGAAAGTAGCGCGATCAGTTACAAGCTCGTACCCTGCCTAGGGAACTTTTTTTTTTTTAATTTATCTTTATTACTACCAAAGCAAACGAGCGCGTAGCGCTAGCTGCATTTGGTGTTGGAATAAGAGGGTTCAGGGTATCCCCTAGTCGGGAGCTCCCGACTAGAACCTCCTATTTTTTTTTTGTGTTTATAAAGTTGGGCCGGAGACCGCTGTAAGCCCGCATGAGATTCGTTGTTGAAGCACGAGCCTGTCGTGCCCCTCTTACACCCTTTGCGCACATCTCTGATTATGACCACTTCCACCCCTGCCTAAACATATTGAAAAAAACCTTTATTCTCTAATGTCACAGTCTAATAGCCAGTGCATTAGAGCTCTAATCAATGACTATTTTTTGTAGCCTGAACCCATTGAAAAATGGTACAATGTTTTAGTGCAAATGTATGTAACAGGCAGAAGGAAGCATCGCCGACCCCATAAAGTATATATATACTTGATCAGCATTAATATCCGAATCGATCTGGCTAAGACCGTATTTCTGTCCGTCTGTTCGTTCGTCCGTCCATCCGTATCTATGAAATAATGGATCTCAGAACCTATAAGCTAGACACTTGATATAAAAATTTAATGAAATGTATGTCCTCCTGGTACCCGCGCAATACGGGTTTGTTTCGATAATCGAAATCAATCGACTAAAGTCGATATCGAAATCCTGATTTTGAGAAAAACTTGTAGGTTTTAGAGCTAGAGCTACCAAATTCGACATGTAGGTTATCCTCTTCCTTAACAATAAATCAAATAAATTAATCAATTGGAACCAATCAATTAAGGTCACAATTTTAATTCTATTGTACCATACGATCTTTTGTTGAAAATTTCATCATGATCGGTTAAGAATCACATTTGTTTCTATTGACACGTGCTCGCTGCATCTAGCGCAAATTGTATACATGTACAGACACACATTCCCGCGCGTCTTTATCGTCTTATATAGTATTCTGTGCTGTGTTTATGAGCTCCTATTTTAATTTTTTTTTTTTTTTTTGGCAACAAGTGCAGTCGGATACGGGTTTGAGTCCAATTGGAGAAACTTATTTTTACTGATAAAGCAAACGAGCTCTTAGAGCAAGCAGCGTTAGTGTATTCTCTAGTCGGGATCTTCCCCCAATATCCTCTGACTTGTTTTCTCTTAGAGAATTAAGCTTTTAGCTTACATATGATAAACACATTAGATTACATCAGATATCGATGCAATTATCATATAAAATAACATAAATTAATTAATTAAGCTCTTTCAAAGCACTATCTTAGACAATAGCACGTAAGAAGGCGAAAATAGGTTCAAAATATTATATGAGATCTCAATACGCTGATCAAAATAATAAAATCAAAATATTATCACAAAAAACTATTATATAAATGTGTGTCATATAATGTGTTTGGCACACATTTTAAAATGTTGATTAGCTTGTATATAAACTAAAGCTGTGTGCAAGCCACTGTTGTGTACATACCACAGCGGCAAGACAGTTTTAAACTAAGCCGCACAATTTTATTTTTAGGAGCTGAAGACTTGATAATTGGGAAATATGTTCTACATCGATAAATATCGATTATTAAAACTAGCAGGAAGCTCTCGACTAAAGCCTTTTATATAAGATCTTTATGAAATTTTTATTATTTCTTATTAATTTAGTTGGAACGGGGGGTGGTATCCAAAAAGTGAAATATTCTCGTTTTGTGTTTACTGTACTGTACTTATATAACGAAAGCTGGCAACCAATAAAGCTATTGTTAGTAATGCTCCTTAAATATAATAATGCTCCTTAAATTAACGGCTCCAAGTTCATAAATCAGCTTGCCGCCTGTATATTAGTTGCCATTTCACTCCTTGGTACCCACACGAGTGGGTGGAAAATTATGTTACTTGAATAACTTAATAGAATAAGAGCAATTAAAAATGGAATTTTTTTTTTTTAAATTCGTTAAAAGTGTGAATTGTCCAATTACTCCCAAAGCGGGTGTTGCCGGCAGGGGTTTGGCCAGGTATTCTTTAATTGGGAAACTTTGCGCACATCAACTTACGCAAATTGCAAATGGTTTAATTAAGCGCAAATGGCTGACAATAAGAGTGTCATTATAATTGTTGACAGGCATAATAAAGGAAAGCGGAAAACATCGAAGGGAGAATTCCCCAGTTACAGGCGGACCACGCCCAGCTTTCAGTTGAAGTTAAGCCTGAAGTCCGATAGCAGAAATTGCTAGTACCACTGACGCAAGCGACGTGAAATATTAAAATTGTAAATAATGTCATGCCAGGCGTATAGAATAGAGGGACATTTCTATTCTTGGCCTTAGCAAGAGAACACAACCATATATTACCATGGTTATTGAGGAACGCACTTTTTTTTTGTTAAGGCATAGTCTTGAATATTCTAAGATAAACTTAATACTCATGTTTCTGCTTGTGTGAAAAATATCTTGACATATTCAAAAATCTTTGATAACACAATTCAACTATTTGATAGCGCGTTTGATCAAACCAATATTGTTGATAGATGTGGGGCCACTAATAACGAAAAGGTTACTTTTACTTAATTTTCAAAATGTTTAAAACAATTGTTTGGCCTATTAACTATATTCGACGAAATAACATTGGTGTAAACCTTTTTGAAATGGATTGAGATTACGAAAGTTATGTGAAATATGTATATAACCCCCTAAAAGGGCCCAAACAAATTTTTTAAAAATAATGGTTTCGCTAACGCGGTTATATGCTGATGCAAACTAATTTTAAGTCTACTTGATAATGAGGCGTGCCATGGAATTTGAGTAGTGGCCTTCGGGCAAGCAATAGCTAGGCTCTTCAAAAATTAAACACCCACTGATGGCGTTGACGACTTCAATTGACTAAGGGAGAGAAAAATGAGATAGACTTTAAAGAGTACATGACGTTGATTCGTTTAAAAAAAGATAACTAACTACAACGCTCGCCAATGGGACTGGGTTGAGGGTGGGCTGCAATTCAGTCCATTGGGCATGGATGCTGAAGAGCTACAACCGGCATCTCTGTTATCAACTCGTTGTCAGTTAGCTAATGACACCGACCGCAGCCCTACAACCCCTCAATTGTTGTGCTGTTGCAGAAAGAGTGTTGGCCTCGTTTGACACTCAAAAACAGCAGCTGCCGACGGCAAAACTGCAGCCATTGCTGCAGGTCTCCCGCAATGTTGAAAGATGTGAGCGGCAGACAATCTCTGGAACGAGCCAAATTAATTTGGAGGGTAAAAAGGCTTTCATTCTGAAGGAATGTGCTATGCGCATTTTAGGCTTGCTTGTGATTTCAGGCCCTTTACTCAATTGATTGTGTGTTTGTCCAGGCAATAATGTTGATTCAAATGCAGCAGCTGCTATTTGGGGTGTGGCCCAATTACAAGTCCGTCTATAAGCATATGCATGCGTTTAGCTCTTTTTGACAAACAACAACTAGTCAAAAAGTATTTCGGGATTATTCACGTCGATAAGTAGAAAAACCTATGCTATCGGGAGCTCCCGACTAGGCGATACCGTGAAGTCTCTTTTTCCAAAACCAAGTGCAGCTCGCGTTACGCGCTCTTTAGCAGTAATAAAAATAAATTAACAAACAAAAAAGAACTCCGCTCAATAGGACTCGAACTCTTATCATGCCGCTCTACTTGCAACCGCCTCTACCCAACAGCCACACCAACAATTTAATCCTAATGAGAAAAACAAATTAAAATAGCAGCACAGAAAACAATACAATCGCTATTGCAATGCTGGTAATAGAATTCAATAGAGACGCGTATGAATGTGTGTATGTGCATACATGTATACAGAAATTCTTGCGCATTGCGCTAGCTGCCGCTGAAACGTGGACTGCCAATATACTTATATATACCCACACGTTTTCTTTAATATATTCTAAAAAAGTTAATTACGTTGAAATTGGGTCTTAAATTGGTGGGCAATACAAATTGGTCTATTTACTTGATTTATAGCTATGTGGTGGTAGCGGGGAGGTGGCGATAGCTATAGAATGTAAGATACTTGATATGTATGTATATACTATTCTAGAAGCTACAAGTCAAGTGTGGTGACTCTAGCTCTTAAACCTTAAGAGATTTGCTCAATATCAGGATTTCGATTTTTATCGATTACTTGGAAACGGGACAAGATATCGATTATCGGAAACAAACTCGCACTGCGCGTACAGTAGGAGGATCTATTTTAAGTCTCTAGCTTTTATAGGTTCTCAGATCCTTGCGTTCATAATACATTATATCCCTTTTAAACATTTTTAATGGGTTCAGGGTTCATAAAAACATGTCACTGACACTAGATTACTTGTGACAGCTTAAATATATGTATATACATATGTGCGTATATAAAATGCGATTAATAAATTCATCTATCATCTGAATAGAATACGCCGATTTCTTTGTAGGGCCTAATCATTTTTCCTACAGATAATTTTGAAGTAAATAATATAATAATAACGCTGCTGCGCACTTTTATCCACATCAAAGCAAATGTATTCTGGAATATCTTTTGCCTAATGGAATTTTGAACGCATAAATATGGCACCAAAATGTAAGTAAAAAATCTCCAAAGTAATCCTTTTTGTGGAAACGGGTAGAGGTACCTAAGAAGTAAAATATATTCTATATCTGAGTCTACTATAGCAGAACTTACATTCCAAATTTCGGTAAATCTAGCTCCCATATTTTTTAAGCTATACTCAAGAAACCATAACTCAAAATCGATATTTTTTTTTATATTATGAAAATTAAACGAGGTATCAATAAAGAATAATTAGCTTAACATGGGTATATTTTTTCAAATTTCGAGCTTTTAGTAGTTTTGTAGTTTTCGCGTTCATACAGACGGTCATAGCTAGGGGTCACTCTGACTGTAACATACATTTTCACAAAACCAGAATACTCTTTTTACAAATTTCCAATGATTCAGGATATAAAAAGGACTGTTCCGAAATGATTAAATTGATAACTCTTCAATACAGTGCTCAATTAGTGTGTTCACTAAGACGGGGCTTTGAAGTAGAATGTAACATCACAGTTTTTTATTTGATTGATCCAAAGCGAAACAAGAACTTCGGTTGCCCCGACTGCGACTTTGTACACAATTTAATTCAGTAAAAAAGAATCTTCGTGATTATTGGGTAGCGATAAATCGGTTACTTTAAAATAGTGACTGTGGGAAACATATATTTGTGAATTTGTAGGGGCGTAGTCGACCAGCAAGATTTGGTGCCCTTGGCGCGCAAACTGGCACTTTCGCGGCTTTATTATTCTACATATTCCAAAACGCAAGGCTCCTAAAACAATTTTTCTATTTCAGGGAGAACGGGGGAAAGAATCAAAGAAGAAAATCATGATTCCTGTATACTATACGAATAAAAGCATATCAAATTTGTGGTTAAGCTATTATAATCTCCAAAATGAATTCAAAAGACCGAGGCTGACAAAAAATACTATCAATTTAAATTAAACAGGATGAGTAATTGATGAGCATAAGCTCCAAATATGAAACCCCTAGATTTGATAGTTTCTAAGTTAGACAGGTAAATACGCAGGAATGGGCGGACAAACAGAAAGACAGGCCGAAGCACATGGCTAGATGGACATGGCTGTTGATGCTAAAAAAGTATGTGAATTCATATGTACATTTGACGGACATTCTTATCCCAAACATTTTCACCATACCATTGCACTATTCACATATGTTAATTAGATACCCTGCAGACATCATTAAATTTTCTTAATTCATTAATTATTTCTGTAAATAGATACATACACATACATATGTACATATGTAAATTCGTGCATTCTAAACTTATACGTTGCTGATGCTCCTGCACTCATAGCAGTTGTTCAGATAAAACTTTTATGGGTTTTATCCGATCATAACAAAATATCAAATATATTGCGTTTTTGATTTTTGGTGGGTTGGGGGTAGCTATAAAAAAGTGATAGAAACTGTTTGCTCTACAAAAAGCTACATACCTTTCACCCATTTTCAGCGGATGAAGGGATAAAATAAATGAATGGAATTCATAGGATAAAAATGCGCAACATTCTGGAGCATGCGCGCGATACGATGTCACCGCAGGCAGCTAATAAGGGATTTAATAGAAGTTGCGCTCTCTTTATTTTCCTATACAGGGGACTAGAGTAAGGTAACGCCAGACAGACAAGGTGCGCTAGCGCGTGCCGATTGTACAACCATCTCTCTTGCACAGCGGCCATTGCTATAATTATAGGTTAGGGCAAATATAGCATAAGCCAATATTCGGATTGGTCGTTACCACCGCGTCGGCGCACAGCACGCACACAACGGGGCGTCGCCAAACGAAACCCGTTTTGAGCGCGTGCTTCCTTACTTTTATGAATGAACTGCATGAAATAAAACAAGCGGCGCCCTCTACTAGCCGGCTAGCTAATACATCATCATCAGGCACAGCACCGGCACCAGCACCAGAAACAGGACCAGCACCAGTAATGCTCATCATAGCCCTGGCTCGCATTCGGTGGTGGCTTGGTTTATTGCTGTCTCTTTTGTGCGCCTAAAACGCAAGAGCTACGCCAATGTTAGGTGTAACTGCGTCATGATGAATGGGAATGGCTGCTGCTGTTCTCGTCGCTGCTTTGACTGCGGGAGAGCGTAGCGTCAGCAAGGCTGCGGTTTGGATTGCTTGTTGGTTGCAGTCGTTGTCGCTGTCTCAGTTTGCCAGCGCACACAGCTAAAGAAGCAACATATACAAATACAACAATTGCAAATTGCTCTCTCTCTCTCTCTCTCTCTTGTTTTGACGCGCCCTCTGCTGTAGCTGAACGACGACAACGCCTTCGCTTGACGTAGACGGAGCAGTCGCCGCCAACGACAAAACGGGAATGGGCCCAAGCTTTTTGTTTGCGCTGGCATCGCGTGAAACAGTTGCAAGCCTTTGAACGATCAGCGACGACGCTAAAAACTTTTGCGCGGATATATTTTGTTTCTTAGTGCAGACGCCTCCTTCTCGCCAACGTCGCCGCCGACGCCTGTGCAAACATCAACAACAACAACCAAAAACAACTACAAACACATACAGTTTTACAGTGCGTCATAGTCAATTTGAATAACACTTCTGTTTTTTCTGTTGTAAGTTGGACCACGCGGTTTATTGTTTTGCTTCAGTTAAAACTATATTCTAATCGCTTCCATTTTCTTTGAGCCGAAAGCTGTGAATCGACAAACAAAAGAATTTGGCGCTTGCGCCTTAATCAATTTGGCAAATCAAACAGCGAGGTGAAATTACAGAACCCGTGACAGTGAAAGTAGCAGAAGTATTTTCAGCATAAAAATCATAAAAATCCTTTTATCAGTCAAATCCGCATCAGTTGCAACAATAATCTGCTTCTCAAGTAACAGTGAAAAGTGCATTTAAGCAGTTTGAATCCTTATAAAAATCTTTTTTGTTGCATATTTTTTATTGTTTGCGACTAGCAAGCGTGTTTCTGTGTTTTTAATGAAAGTGTCTTTAGACAGCAGCAGCAGTTTTAACGACATTTTTAACAGGAAGGCTTAGTAGCTACTAAGAAGCAACTTTGTTTATGTGCTTTGTTTGGAATAATCTAGTTTCCAGCCTTCAAAAACAAAAAAAGCAAATACAATTGCTGTACGCCTCAAAATTACAACGCCAACAAAAAGAACGGAAGCAGCAGCAGCAACTGCAGCAGCAGAAGCTAAAATGCTAACGGACATGACACCGACCGCCGGTCAATTGTATGGCTCGCAGATTCCAGCTATGGCGGGCATGAACATTACTAACATAGCGACACATTTGCAGAAGCCGCAAGTAAATCCGGTAAGTGCCGAACCAAGAAGAAAGAGAGAAGTTCCTATAGGCGTAGTAGTTTTTATCTAAGCGTCCTTAGTATTAACGAGCTCCTTGGCCACCATATTTAATAATGTTGCACTCGTCCG
Source organism: Drosophila montana (assembly GCF_035044405.1). Taxonomy (NCBI): domain Eukaryota; kingdom Metazoa; phylum Arthropoda; class Insecta; order Diptera; family Drosophilidae; genus Drosophila; species Drosophila montana. Next base: position 124,347 of record NW_026998750.1, on the reverse strand, counting down.
ATCACTAAATATTCCTTCACTTCTCAAGGGGCGAACTCAAATGATCATTATCGAAGCAAATTCATTATTGGATATGTATTTTTGATAAAAAGGTTGCTGACTTAAGCATTACGCAGGAGAATAAAAATTATACTTTCTCAAAATTTTAATGTACACACTATACTATTTTGACCGGTGCAAATTCTGTGTTGTATAGATGTATATAAGTATATAAATATCTTGACGGCCTATGTGACTGACCGATTGACAAGGTAATGAAAAATTGCACTCGATAGTGAGAAAATAGCGGTTTTTCTTTTTTTCCGATCGACTTCAAACTTATTTTAAAATGTGCATATAAAATATAAATTGAGGCGTAGAGTTTAAGAAAGTATGGGTAGATTTAAATGTCCCACGTACGAGAAATATTTGGAAATGCGATGTCTTATATTGAATGCATAAAACATGGCCCGGCAGGGTTGACAAAAACCCGCTAGTATATAATTTTTTCAATCTCTGGGACAAAAAGTTTAATAGTTAGGATGACAGAATTAGCGATCCTCATGCTTTAGTTCTATACCTAGATCACTCATACTAAAAACTACGAACCAGCAATTACGAAACTAACGGGAATTGTCGTTATCTAATCAATTGATAGTAGGCTCAAATATCAATGCCATACGCTCAGATCGGAAAAATTGCAGAAATTCTTAATAGAATAGGCTAATGTGATTATTGTGATGTAATGTAATGTGTCTTTTCAATTCTCTCTTCGCCTAACTCGGCACCTTATATTAAGTACTTTACTGAATATATTTGTGTTTATATGACACAACATTTTTGACAAAAATAAATTAATATTTTGTATGCCATTCTCACATTAGCTTTGAAAGCAAATTGTCCTACTCAGAAATATATGTATTCAATTTCGTACGTATATAATTTGCATACACGTATGTATTTAACAAATACCTTTTCCTAATACCTGGAATTGGGAAAGATATATCAAAAACAAAAACCTTTAAAACTACGATTTTTTATAGTATTCCAGACCTATATATGTATTTACTTTAAAGTTTCCATAGTTCCTTTTGTTTATTATGGAACATTTGTCAAATATATAAGTATGCATGAAACAATATGCACACTTTTGTATTGGTGTATTAATATTCACATTGTCAGGCCAGTATGTGACAAATCAACCACTTACACGGCAGTAGGCTTAACAATAACAAACCAAAATTTTTCAACCATCCCGTATCGACATCAGCAAGAAAGCTAATGCATTGAAACAAACAACGTTAAGCGCCATGCCAAATCACGACAGAATTTAGAGTGCCAGGTACAAGAACAATCACAGTGCCATGCACACACCCATGCACAGGAAAATTCAGTCACCCATGATTGGCATGGGTTTCTTTGTTGTCTGTAATCAACGTGACTCCACGATTAAACGGAAAATATCTAATGCTGCTGCTGAATCTGAGTTAAAGTCAAATCCTGAATTGATTAGATCCGGCTTGTTCAAGCGTCGCGGTCTGTGTGCAAACGCATTTCACGCTACGGCTTAGTAGATATTCACTTCACAGATACAAAAACAGGTAGAAGATATATACCAATTATGTGAACTTTTAGGTATCGGATGCTTCCGAGCTCAAATATTCGGACTCAATTGGGATACCTTAGGTGTAAATCTGACAATGATATGATTTGCATCTCTTCCCATTTGATGGCTACGCAGCTTTAATGTTTGTCGAATATTGGAATATTCGATCAGAAATACATCGGAACATGCCTCTAATCGTATCTTAGGTTAAGAATCTTATATATAATAATAATAATTCAGCTCTGATATGATGATTGACTGATCCAAAACGTAATAAAACAATACCTTGATCGTACTGCACTCTACACAGAATTCTAAACTTAGGTAATGTCAAAACCAAAAATATATGCCTACAAGAAAAGATACAGACCCACAAGTAAATTTATAACATGCATATACATATAAAACCTAAATAATCGAATTTGTTATATTAGTTCCTGTGTATTTATTAATGACCACATTTAATACACAGGAACTAATATAATACACATTCAACGTACACAACTCAATTTTAATATTTTTATTTTTTGCGAGTTGTGGTACATACACGCTTTTGATGCAAGCTGTCCCTCAACCTCACTCTGTGAGAAATGTATTCACCAATAGCTTTGTTGTTTATTGTACGATGTTATAAAATTTTGAGGGCATAAATAAGGCATTCAACAATGTGTTGGCAATGTATATATATATATTTGAACTTTTTGTGAAAACAAGAAGAGGTATTCAAAAAGTGAAAAAATTTTGATGTGATTTCTAAGCATAAACCCATATACCAGTTTTGGTATTTCTAGCCCTTTTTAGCTCCTAGATTTGCTCAAAAAACTTAACTGATTATCGTTTCTTATCCATTTCGTGGAAATAGTTCGTGTTATTGATGATTTGAATTAATCTTTACCTGTGCGTGCGACAGGAGGACATAGGATCCAAATTCAAATTATCTAGCTCTTATTTTCTGAGGCAAATATGACCTGGTAGTAATAGGGACAAACAGACAGGCGGACGAATATGAACAGAAAAACACCGCTGCTGATGCTGACCAGGAATGGGGTCGGTGGTGCCTCCTTCTCGTACAAACAATTGTAAGGCATAAATAAGGGGTATAAATACAAAATTCATGTAGTTTTAATTTGTATTTGATTTCTTATATCAAATTTTCATGTTGACCCAATCAGTAGTTTCGGACATACATATGTAGACATTTTATTTTTGTTATATTTTGAGGTTATTTCCCGCTTGCCCGCGGCTGGCTTTGTGCTTTTAATTTTAGGTTTGACTTTTCACGTAATTCCCGGCCTTAAACCATTTAGGGCTATCTTGAGCTACACGCCTTAAGTTATATTTTGCATAAATATATAAAAATATGTTTGAAATCCATCAAATAAAGAACCATGTTAGCCTTGAGGTCGTTCATAAATCTTTTGACCGATATTTTCCTATTACGAGCGGTGGACAGAAAATTAAAATTTTTCCGACAAATTTCCACAGTTCTTGGCGGAAAGTTTCAAAATCACTGAAACACGTATTCATTTTTTGAAATTAAGCTTAAATCCGATCGGAAAATCTTAAGCTGCTCCCAAAAATTTTTTTATCGCATTATCCACCGAGATTCTTATCCAGCTTGGATTCTGCGAAAAGTATAAAATACATCACAATTAAATCTTCATAACGATCCTTTTAAATGAATTTGAAAATGAGATTGAGGTCGATCGGATGGTAAACAACATAATTTCATGCAACCGTTTTTTCGCGAATTTTCCAAAACGATAGTAAAATGTCAGCTTCCTAACTCTTACGCGCATCGCGTTGATCACCAATCTGTCATCAGACAGGACATTCAGTTTTAAGTAAAGACTGCTTGCCGTTGTTATTCGAATTAATAAAATTTTATCTTGCATGGCATGGCCAATTGCATAACACTTTTGATAGACTTAGCAACGTCAATAATGCCCTCAAAGCATCCGGCCAAATAGGCATAAAAATGTTGAGAACTTGGCTTCGTTCCCGTGCCACCACTACTTATGACGCAACAAGCAAATACCTTCTTAAAGGCATGGCTCGATAATGCCACAAGCACAAAGTGTAAACGCCACGAGACTACGTGCGTCATACAATGTAAAATCGCAGAACAAAATGTTCTTTACGGGGCTAGAACTGGAGCCAAAGTCATAGTTCGTTTTTTTTTTATCGAGCTGGGCCCGATAAGTATTTTGATGGAGCGGGTAGGCGCTTATTAAAATTAATACCACATCAATCATTTTACAAACGTGCTGTCGGCCAAGTTCAAAGCCGCCTCTGTATACTGAGCAGCTAGACTCAAGTTTCTACTTCAGCTTCGCTATCCGTAGAGAACGCTTTAATCTTAGGCTCTGTTTAAGAAAGTTACACATGCGCATTGATTTTAATTAAAGGCGTTTAAAGACGCGACGCGAAAACAAAAAACAAAAACAAAAAAAGAAATGTTTTCAAAATGATAAATTACCAAGACAAACTGAAATTAACATTTATGCTTGAAACAAAGCACAACATATGTTTCAAGCTGCCACATAGTCGAACATTCAGACCTTCAGACAGCAAAGGCAGCGGTAAAACGGTACGCGTCCGAGTTTCGGCTGTTAAATTATTGAAAATCATGCAATGCTGTTGCTGTTTTTCCCATGAACATCTCTTCGACTTGACTTGAAACATTCTCTGGCCTGGGCCTGTTTATTCAGCACTGTCTGTCGGCATAATCAGCATAACAAAAGAAATTAAGCAATAATATATTAATGAAAATACAAATTCACATTGAGGTCTGTGCGGTAAGCTGAGAGCCAGCTGGAATAAGATCGCCGCGTCATTGACTAATTTGTTGTGTTTTCAACACGGTTAGGCGCCAGGGCGTCGCTCATTGGAGGGCATCGGTAGCCCTGACTGCCCTTAACAGCAGGCGCCGTCACCAGATACCCAGTAGTTTTCATCGAACGGTCTATCCCTTACACAGCAAGAAATTATAGGAATAAAAGTCCTAAGCCATACAAATTATGTCCAAGATCCGACATACGTCGGAGTCATTTAGATCCGTTACTATAATATATATATAACAGCATATGACATATATCATATTTCATTGGCCAGATCGGCTTAAAACAGAGTTTTTGTATACAAATATGTTAAGCTTAAAGATATCTTAAGTTAGTATTAAGAGCCGGCTACATTTAATGTTTTTTTTTAATTTGTAAAATACATATGAATAAGTTAGTTAAAGAATTCTTTTTACAAGTAAATTCCTGTGATTTGCAATCTTAATTTCTTTCAGTATATGTCTGCAATACTCTTGACTGACCTATGCTGAGTGCAGTTCTTTTAGTTAATTTCCTTCTCACTCTACTCGACATATTTACTTAATATGATTTGGCTTAACGAATGCGCATCGCTTTGTGCGACTGCCTGTCCATTTTCACCTTTGACAATGGACTGCGGCAACGCAATTTACTTGCGTCATCTAGAAATTTAGATGGCATGATGCTGCTAAAAAGTCAAATGCAGGACCAGTGACGGCGAGCAAGACAGGTATTGAAAGAAATAAAATAAAGTGGAAGCAAGTGCGCTTACAAGGTCGCGGTTAGCCTCTTCAAAGAAGCCGCTTACGAGCATTTTCAATTGGTTTTCCATAGCTGCCTTTGCATGCCGCGGCTGACTTGCAGCCTGTCACCACCAATTGCAACTTCGTAACGTCACATAGACTAGCAATTTGACGCAGACAGGCCGTTAGTAATCGCAATGAATACGCAACGCGTAATACGCGCATGGAATTAATCGGATTGGTTGAAATTTTTGGGACAGTTGTGTAAAGTATTTTAGCGGAAAGCATCCTAGACAAACATTTTACAGGACGCCAAATCGTTAAAATATTGCACAAAATAATTATCACATCTAAACAATCTCAAACAATGCTACCCTGCTCCAATAGAAAAAGGGTGTTGTATACATATATACATATATTTTTTTTGCATTAAAAGCAGAAGTGGGACTCTGACCCCAAATATTCTTGCTCAGCATCAAAAGCTTATTATTATATATATCTAATACGCATATATATTCACGTCTATATATAAAACTGTTTATCCTGACTGACTGACTGACTGATTGGTGATCAACGCACAGCCCATACCGTAAGAGCTAGGAAGCTAAACTTTTCATTGTAGTTACCTTATGTGATGAATGTGCACGTTAGGGCGGAGTTTCGGGAAATTCCACCCGCATGTCTGGAAAAATCGCGAAAAACGTTTGTATGCAACTTTTTTCTTTACCATTCGATCGGCCTCAAACTCATTTGCAAAGATGTTTGTTCAAATTCATTGGAGGGGTGTTTCACACTTTTGAAAAATGCATTCCTCCTTGGTGGAAATGGAGGTCAAAGATTTGGTGGGTGACGTTTCGCGCTCAAATTAATTTCCAAGGATATATATGAAAAATCATTTGAGACGTGTTTCACACTTTTTGCCCAGTCCAAGCTAAAAAGCGATTCAAAGTTTTTTTAGGCGAAGTTTTAAGTGATTTCGATTTGCTTCAAACTTATTTTCAAAGCTCTACATAAGAACTTAATAAATACGTGTTTCAGCGATTTGGGAAATTTCATTCGAGACTGTGGTAAATTGCCGGTAAACGATTCCATGAAAGTTTATAGCTTATCACCCGTTCGGCTTTAAAATCAATTTCAAATGCGCCCTTCGTGGATGGATAATTATATCTAACTTTTAAACACAAAACTTTCCATGGGCAAGACCGGGTAATACCCGCTAGTACATACATATATTTAAACGGCGAGTGCTAGAAAGTGAGCATTTGAAAAAAGCTTCTATTAGAACGAAAGAAAATGTATACTCGGAAACTATACGAGCTAGAGACGTGAATGTTAAACTATACATTCTCTTACGTAAAACGAGCATATTATTTTCTTTTTCGATAATTTCCCCATAGTCATAATACAGATAAGTATCGAGCATGGGAACTTGGCTCATAAAAGCTAGGGATATCAAATTTGGAATGTAGTTTCTTGTGTAGTATACAAATTTCCAGAATGTTTCCCTTTCGAATTTATACTTTATATGAAAAAAAATGCAGACACTAGTTATAACACGAATCGCAACAAATTGCTTACTGAAATTTTAATTACGAGTAGCCGAGTAAACAACGACTTCGTTTTGTAATGCGAGACTACCTAATACTTTGTACATTCTAGATGAGTGGAGTTCAGCTGGAACCTGTCAACACAATTGTTAACCTGTGATCGCGCAGCTTGACCAAATGCCCAACGTAACTATATCTCCGTTGCACTTTAGTATAACCTTTGTCTATTACATATTTAATACTTATTAGGTCTGACATCGAAAAGTTAACATGCAGGTGACAATCGCAGACAAGTGATAAAAGGTCACCGCCCACTCGCTAAGCCCCCTCGCATACATAAGTAAACATTTTTACACTTATTTTGTCAGCGTTTGCTTAAAAACTTCACTATGTTAAAACTTAACTATGAATGTGCAATTGAATAACTTATTAGTATAGGATGTGGTCAACGTAATCGATGAGATGATTTCGTAAGCATATTAAATCTTAACACCACATTCTACAATGCAGTTTGATACTTTAACCATTGAACATTTACTATAACTATAAACTGTTCACAAATTGAAAATATTGAGTATTGGCCGTCGTACTGTGTACCTCCGTAAAGCTATCAACTGGACCGCGTCAACTCGAAGGCAGGGCAACCCCAAAAATGTATTTATTCAACAGGCTTAAGGCAAGAACAAGAAAGTTCGATAAGTGGTATAACTTACTGATAATTTCCCAAAGATCAAGTGACGGTATTGTTGCACCTATTCCCACCCGCAAAATCCCAAAAATCTATTTGTCTATAGCAAAAGTCTATAGTCACGATTGCCAAGGCACTGCCATGGCGGCGCAGACTTAGAACTAACAGGCTAATATTTATTGATTATCCGCATTATAGTCAAGACGATTATCGACTGTTCTTACACTGTAAACAAAATATTGCGTTGTCGGTTAAACAGTGCACTAATTTGATTTGAATTTTTTGCTTAATTCCTTGTTCGTGGTTGCTGCTCGTCTTCTTCATTACTAATTTCAGAATTTGTAGTACAATTATTGTATAATGTGTACATTCATGTAATATACATATAAATATTCATATTTGAACTTCGATCGAATGAAACAAATCATGTAAATCCAACACATTGTGAAACAAGTCTTTATTAAATAATGAAAAATCAGTACACAAATTTTTCCCACTTTTTTAATACCCTGAACCCATTAAAAATGGGAAAACAGGGTATAATGTATTTGTGCAAATGTATGTAACAGGCATAAGGAAGCATCTCCGATCCTATAAAGTATATATATTCTTGATCAGCATCAATAGCCTAGTCGATCTAGCTATGTCCGTCTGTCCGTCCATCCGTCTGTCCGTCCGTTCGTATGTATGAACCCAAGGATATCAGAACTTATAAGAGCTAGAGACTTGAATAGCTGTAGGTCCTCCTAGTCCCCGCGCAGATCGAGTTTGTTTCCGATATTCGATAACTTTCCCCGTTTTCAAGTAATCGATATCGAATTCCTATTTTTTGAGCAAACTTGACATGCAGCTTCAAGAATAGGATATATATATCAAGTCTCTTTCCTTTTTTAGCTATTGCCTGTTGAAAGAAGAGGGTTCAGGGTATCCCCTAGTCGGGCGCTCCCGACTAGAACCTCTTACTTGTTTTTTTTATCTTGGGGTAAGCATTCATTAATTTCAATAGCCCGTAAAGTGCTTATATTTTTTATCAGAACGTCCTGCTGTCGCGATATAGCCATGTTTTTCGATATGTTTGTCCGACTGACCGTATGTGTAATATTGGTTAGCATCATTAGTCTAGTTGATCGCATCGATATCAGAGCCTACAGGAACAAGAATATTGAAATCTTCAATGCAAGTCCTCCAATTGCACGTGCAGTACTTGTTTGTTTTAAATAATTCATAGCTTTCCCATTATTTAAGTTATTTAAGGAAACGATAGCAAAACACGTGGCAGCTAGCGTAAAGCAAACGAAATTGTGTATACTTGTGCAAACATGCACCTTTTTTCTTTTAATTAACATTTTAATATGGCTGTAATGTATGACGCGATGGCAAATACTTTGCTCAGTAAAGATTATTAACTATTTGTTTAATAATGCTAAACACTTCTTTACGCATTACCTGATAAATATCTAAGGAAAAGTGTATTTTTGGCAAAAGCTTGAGCAAGAAAGTGTGAAGCGCGAGCTTCTTTTGGATTTTATAGATAAAAGTTTAGGGTAACCCCTAATCAGGCATTCCCGACTAGAACACTTTTGAAATTAGCAATTTGCTCATTAAAATAAAAACACAACACTTTTAAATAAATAAGATAAGTTCTTTATTTACTTAACCATGCACATATTTTTCTTCAAATCAATATTTTGAACGCAAGTCCTCCTTTTGCCCCCGCAGATCCAGTTTGTTTTAATCATCGGCAGCTTTCCCCGTTTCAACGCAATCGATAAAAACAGGTATCGAAATCCAGTCTTTGAGCATATCTCGGAGCTTTCAAGAGCTAGAGACCTTGCGCCCGAAGAGATTTGCTCAAAAGCCGGATTTCGGTATAGATTTTTATCGATTGCTTGACAACGGGGATAGTTATCGATTATCGGCAACAAATTCGTACTTCGATTATAAATAGACAGACGAACGGACAGGCAACGGACAGACAGACAAACAGACAGACAGACATGGCTAGATCGACTCGGCTATTGATGCTGATCAATAATAAGTATATATTGTTTATGGGGTTGGAGATGCTTCCTTTTGCCTGTTACATACATTTGCACAAAACATTATACCCATTTTACTTATTTTCAATGGTTTCAGGGTCAATAAAGGTTAAAATTTCCAAAAGATTCCACAAGGTACCGGTATTTGTGTAAATACAAAATTTGCACACATTTGACACAAACAATTAATTTAACTACTTAAGTACTCGTGACGAAATTATCAAAACTTTCTCAGAGCTCACTCCAGACAGCATATATCGGGAAAGCTCAAAGTAAGTCCTCAATTTAATTGTGCTGGCAATTTTCATGATGGCCCAACGTATGACCCATGCGATAATTGTATAAGCCAAATATATCCGCAACAACAGTAACATAAACAATTTATTATAAATTCGTTTGGTGCGAAGTCAAAACGATTGTCAGCGTCAATTTGAATGCAAGTTTATAAGTTAATCAATATGAATGTTTGGCAGCAAAATCATCCAAAATAAGTACAAGCAAGTAATTGCTCCATTTCTACCAACACCAAATGCAGCTCGCGCTACGAGCTCGTTTGCTTTAACAGAAATAAAAATATATTTAAGCAGGTAAGAGGTTTTAGTCGGGAGCTCCCGACTTGGGGATACCCTGAACCCTCTTCTTCCAAAACCTAATGCAGCTCGCGCTACGCGCTCGTTTGCTTTAGTAGTAATAAAGAAAAATTTAAATATAAATAAAATTGTTCCCTCGGCAGGGTTCGAACTCGCAACTAATCTATAGCTCTTATAGGTTTTAAGATCCTTGCGTTCATACATACGGACAGACGGATAGACGGACAGACAGACGGACATGGCTAGATCGACTCGACTGCTGATGCTGATCAAGAATATATATACTTTATGGGGTCGGAGATGCATCCTTCTGCCTGTTACATACATTTGCACAAAAACATTATACTCTTTTTACCCATTTTCAATGGGTTCAGGGTATAAAAACATATATATATATTTTCCTCAATATGAATCGAACCTGCGACATACCACCGCACAAAATTGCTAACGCCCCTACTCGAGAGCCAAACAGACAAATAGACAATTATCCGACCAATAAAAAAAGTATTAAAAAAGCAGCACATACCCACAGCACAGAAAACAATACAATCGCAATAACAATGCTGTGGATGGAATTCAATAAAGACGCGCATGAATGTGTGTGTGCATATGTATATACAAAAATTCTTGCATTTTGCGCTAGCTGCCGAAAACACGTGGCAATATAAGCACATATTATCTTTAATAACTTCAGTATTTCCTTACCGATCTTAAGGAAATTTTCTACACTATATCTTATTGTGCTGTAGAATATTCGTATATTCTCTAAACGACAATTAATTTAAAATTGTGGCATTGGTGGGTAGTTCAAATTGGTTTATTTATTTAATTTATATCTATGGATCGAAAACGTGGGTGGCAATAGCTATAAAATGAAAGGTACATTATATATATACTATTCAATAAGCTACATGTCAAATTTGGTGGCTCTAGCTCTTAAGACTTACGAGATTTGTTTGAAAATAATTTTTATTGATTACTTGCAAACGGCGAGAGCTATCGATTATCGGCCTCGTACAAATTCGTACTGCGCGGGCACTAGGAGGACCTACAATCGAAATTTCAAGTGTCCAGCTCTTACAGGTTCTGAGATCCTTGCGTTCAATCATGCGGACGGACAGACGGAGAGACGGACAGGGCTAGATCGACTCGGCTATTGAGGCTGATCAAGATTATATATATACTTTATTGGGTCGGAGATGTTTCCTTCTGCTTGTTACATACATTTGCACAAATACATTATACCTTTTTTAACCATTTTTAATGGGTTCAGGGTATAAAAAAAGGCCTCCGAAATCTAGGGTATAAAAAAAAGGCCTCCGAAATCTAGTTCGAGTGTCCGGCAATGAATTGCCAGAGTTAAATGCGAAAATGCTGTTGAATTGTTTGATCGTGCTGTAAATTTGCTTTTCGAGTTGGTGACGACAATGGTGACTACGACTTCGGCGGCGGCGGCGGCGAAGGCTTAATACGCAAAACCAAGGCAGTTTAGTTAGCCAGCCAGCAAATGTATTTATTATATGTATGTAAGTATTTATTCGTAGTACGACTCGATCAAAATGGCAACTACAGCATCAACAGCTAAGAAAGATTTGGTTACCTGAAAAGCTTGCAGAGGAATAAAATGATTTATGGTCTGAATTGCAGATAATTGTGATAATCATACCGCAAGGGTGCAGTCAAAGATTTTTAGTCTGAAATCGATATAAAACCGAGAGCCAGATGGACACCAGCTTGGCAGGTCTGGTCTGTTACGTGTATAAAATGCATATCGGTTTTAGTTTCTTAAGCTCTTATACCCTTTAGCAGAAGATTGAATGGCATTCATAGTATTTATGCTATATGTATACTATATTCACAAAGTAAAATATTGTGGATCTGTGTCTGTCATACGAGTCACTACGTAAATTTTCAGTTTTTAGCTCTTATAGGATTAAATATCGATGTGCTCATACATACGGACGGACGAACGGAGAGACATGACCTATAATATATGAAGTCGGAGATGCCCCCCTCTCCCTGTTACATACATTTTCACAAAACCATTTTTCATATTATAATTTTCAATGGGTACAAGATATACAAATTTAGATGATAATCTTTATTTTTGTATTGCTATCTTTATATATTGATTGATGATATTCATGGTAATTAAAAAATAGTTTTATTTATGCACAGAAAATAAAATAGGAGTATATATTAATTCTTTCATCTCTTAAAGAAACGAATATTAATAAAGTTTCGCACATGGGAGCCTAGTAATTGCTTAGATCGGTTAACATACCTTGAAATAGAAAGGTTTTTTTTATAAAAATTCATCTGCAATGTTTTACAAAATCCAGAATTTCAAATTTCTAATGTTTTTAATGTTAAAATTAGGTTAATAATGGAAAGCGAGATATACACTCGGAGGAGTGTTCAGTTTGTTTTACTTGGCTGCGTTTGGCTCCAATTCCAAGGGATTTATGAGTGATTTGCATTTTAAGCGGCTCAGACGACCTACATGGCAGACAATGTATTTACAATGTACATTGTAGGTGACATTGTATTTATGTGATGCTGTTTGTTTGCCATAACGGATTTGGTTTTGTTGGTATTATTGTGTTTATGTGTGAATTTCTGTCTCCGTGAGTTGTTGGCTATTGTAAGCGCCTGGGCTTATTTGCTTAGGCGGCTTATATGTCTAATGCTGCCTCAAGACCTGATGGATGTACAACGGCCATAGGCTAGAATGCAAGTACAGAGAATCCAACTTAGATTCTTATGGATTTATTTAAGTGGCTTGCTGTACATTTCATGTCATTTTATGTGGCCATATTTCTGGTAAGTACTGAAGTGTGCTGACAGCACTGAGTGTATGTCGTATAATAGAGGAGAGGGCAGCTGACAGAAAACGAGCGCAGCGGATGGTCGTAAAAGTTTTTGCTAGTTTAGTGTTAGTTTTCTTTCCATATGCTTGCAAATAATTTACAAATGTCCATGAAAATAGCGTTCATAGTTTTTATTTGTTAACTGTGAATACTTTTTGTTCCTTTGCTTGTTAAGTAAGTTGCGTTTGTTATTCCTATGGGTGTGGTATGTGGCAGCAAGTGTCAGCTGATTTGTTGATGTTGGCGTGACCGAAAATGCAATGATTTATATGGGGGACGGTCTACAAATATTGTATATAGGCCATTGATTTATGACCAAATACAAAAAAAAGGGGAACTTTATTTGCAGAACAGCAGTGAAATGTGGTTGTTAGGAGATATGGGTTCCGTGAAACGACATTTTGGCCAGAAGTAAAGCGACAAATCTAAGGGTATTACTTTAAACAAATCTTAAGCTACCACATTTTTATATTATTTGAAAGAAATGTTTAAACTTATAAGACACAAATAGAAACTAAATAATAAAGCCCTTAATGCTGCCTTACCATACAAGATACAGGAGAATCATATCTATATATTAATATGTATATATATTACGTGGCCACAGATATGCGCTGGTGAGCTTCTGAGTTCCGTTCAAACAATTGCTCGGCGGTAATTTTATACCCTGTCAATGAGAAAATTTGTGACCCACTTATTGCTACACACTTAGTCAGTTGCCATGATAGCAATATCAGCGTCAGCAGAGTCGTGAGTGGTAGCAACATATTGCGACGGTAATAAAGATTTTATGAAGTCGTTAAGACAATTTAAATAATGCAATTTTTAGTCACTCGCCTTGACAAGTGAAGCGTTCCTTAACGCCGACGCCTTTTATATAGCTGCTGAGGCTTATGATGCAGTTGCAACGCTGCGTTGCATTCTAGCGAGGCATGCAAATGGCTGCCAGGCAGACATGTGGCATGACATTCCACCGAAACGACGGCTGCGGCGGCTGTTGTCAAACAGAATTGAAAGGATGTTTGATGACATGCTAAATTGACAAATGCATGCAAAAACACTTGGAAGTGCCGCTTTTCATTTGACTCATTATTCAAAGCTAGTAAACATGACAAACTGTAGCTTTTATTGTCGCTCCCAATGATACCTTCCATTGCTGCTAATCTCGTTAAGCATTCAATAGTCACAGGCTCTTTTAGAAATCGAATTTGTTGTTAATTGAGCTTGGGATTTTCTAGACGATTTGGAGCACATACCTGTCACAAAAATGCAACACTTACACCGTTTCAGAACCTTAATAAGTGTGTTTTTTGCTTAAAAAAAATTTACTGCTTAAATATCCTGCATATATGGTCCATCATTGCCATTGGCAATTGCTTGGAAGCATCACTTTGATGGCGGCACGTGAAGAACAAATGCTTCGGACAAGTGCATGACTTGCCAAGCTTAAATCTAATTCTTGAGCGTAGTCATAAGGTCAGGCTAGTCACATTATCAACGCCGGCAACTACAGCAACATGGTTTGCTGCAACAATTTTGCTGGATGTAGCCAAACCTGCAAGCAATTCGTGCATCAAGCAAGCGAGGCTCCACAACATGGCAACTACATGAGTCGTCTTGCCTTTGGTGTTGCTGTTGCTCTTGTTGCTGTTACGCCTGCTGGTTGAGATGTATGTGCAGTGATTACCACCAAGCGAGCGTATACTTTGGCATTTTATATGTTTTTTAGGTCACGTTGTCCTTGTACGCGAACGGCGTCCAACTTTCAGTTGGACCCGAAGTTAACTCCACTCAATTCAACTCGAGGCTTACGCCCGAAATTAGGTTTTTTAACTTAGCACAAGACGCGCGTTGAAATGGCGTTGATGATGTTCATGTTTCATGTTTGCAGCCTGATGAAGCGCACCGATTATCCACAGCATCAGCAACAAAAACAACAAAAATATTCCAAGATAGCCCGTAAATTGATTGATTTGCCACGGCACGATGCTGTACTAAAGCTGCAGGGCAGCAACAACACACCAACAGCAATAGCAATAGCCATAGCCGCAAAACTCGTTTCAGTTTCGATTTCGTTTTAAAGACACTTTGGTAACGACAACAATTGCCAGCACGGCTTGTGATGAGTAAGGGGCAAAGTGGGCGTTGTTGCTGGCGTAGCAACCATCGCTCTCGCTGTTGCTGTGATTATTCCTTGCTTGCCAAAATCTATCAATGCATGCATATTTATGTACGCTATTTTCAAATGACGGCGACAATATATGCACCAAATGCAATTGAAACGTAGCGAAATGTTGGGCAACGCCCACAATTGGCTGCAAGCCAAGTAAAGCTTGTTGCTAAGAGTGCAAAGTAGTTGCTTCTTCCTGCTGATGGGAATGTCGCTGCGCCTGACACATAACTATTTCTCGGTTAAAAGGTGTACGCCAAAATTATCGTCAGTTTGCTGCTTATGCAGTTGCTTGCAAACCGCAAAAGCAGCGGCACTAATTGCTACTGGATCAACAAAGCAGCAAATTGTATGCAATGAATTAAATTCCATCGCAGAGTTTACTCAGTGGATTGCCATTCAATAAAATCGCAGCAATACGGCTGACCTGTCACCTGTCACGTCAGCAATCGTTGTTGCTATTATCGACATTAAAAATTTGGATAGAGATCAACAATAAAAGCAAAAACAAATTGCTCTCCTATGAGCGATCGTGACAGGGCACTGACATGTGCAATTTTAAACGGGAAAAATTGTCAAAGAAGTTCAATACATTATACATGTTTATACTATACAAGCCTGTATACTTATTGTGGTGCATTCAGCTCTAATGATCTACAACTTAAATAACAATTAATGTGCTATATTTGAGACCGTCCTTCTACGGACCTAGTCCAACACTAGGGGTTTTTCATTCTTGAATACTCCAATCCTTGTTATATATTTTTTTTTTTGATTTTGATGAGAACGGGGAAATATTAAAAAATCGAAATATTCTTGATCTGTACATGCTATACGATAACATACTATGAGTTATGCTTAAAACACACTCAGGGCATTCAAAAGTTCTCGTAGTGACGCCACATGTCCACCACCATTGTCTTTGTAGCTACGTCGAACGAAATTTATGACAGGGGCTTCACTACACATTTTTGTAATTTTTCTATATAGAATATTGGCTATGTTTCAAAAATACCAAATGATTTCCATGTCGCAATCGACTCGGATGTTGATGCTAATCAAGAAAAATACATATTCACAAAACTTTTATACACTCTTAAAATATTTTCAGACTATAACAAATTTCATATACAAAATTTGTTGTTGATTTTAAATATGATATAATAGAGCTTATAAAAAGAAGAAGAAAATGAAGAATTCAATAAAAATCGAGAATTTAAAGTTGCCATTACACTGTAAAATGCACCCTTTTTGAAGATTAAGCGCAACATAAATGGGCCGGCTTTAATAAGAAACCATATGGAAATATGTGAAAAATATTTTTTTTTTAATAGCTATTCATGTTTTTTAGAAGAGAATCCTTAAAAGAAGTCGTCTGTAGTGTACCGGTGCGAGATTTATGTAGATATTCCCGGTAAGCCCACTATATGGACGAACAATAAGACGGACATTGCAACGATCCCATAATATACCATTTTAACTTTGTGGATGCATTTTAATGATCAAAACCCTTTATTAAACTCATCGCCACCGATCTTCACACATTCGCAAAGACTGTCAAGGAACATGGCCTTCAAAATGCAGAAAGACGATGGGCATTGGGAGAAGCATTTGCAGCCAAAAACAAATCCTAAACGTTGATACCCTAACATTGTGAGTAGTTTTTGGAGCCCGTCTCTTAGTCTTCAGTGTCGTGTGTTTAGTCGTTGGGTCTCAAGCCTCCGGACACCGATTACATAAACATTACCGTGAGTGCAGGTTGTAATTTTCCACTTTGCGCCTAAAAATGCTGAGCATAGAAAGCACTGAAAAGTTGACTTTATGGGCAGTGGCTTGGATAAACGAATGATGTTGGTTTTGATTAGCGCGCGGCCTGGCTTTACGATACTTTTCGGCGAGATAGCTGCTCATAATTATGGCAGAGCTTGTAAGCTGCAATGAAATGATATGCACGATTTTCCTATTCGATTAGTACAACACAGCGAATTAAAAAATATAGATGAACAACTATAAAAAAATATATATAAAAAATATAAATGAATGGACTTTTCATACCCTGCACTAATTGAAAATGGGTAAAAAGCTAAATAGATAACATACAAAGTAAATCAGACATGTCCGTTTGTATAAGGTAACCGATCCGGGAAATTTGAAATTTAGAATGTGTCTTCTCGATTATAATACAAATAACACCTTTTTATTATTTATTTATTTATTGATTAATATTTTAAGCTTAGGTACCTAAATCGGTATGTGGTGTCTCTTATATTATTAACATACATTTGGATACTATATTTACGCCCTAAACATTTCAAGTTCGAACTCTAATATATATACATATATATATAATATATATATAATATATATATAATATATATATATATATATAATATATATATGCATGTAATTGGAATTGTAATTATTTTGTTTCCAATTACATGCAGGAATATAAAAAGGAATTTCGAATGTTTGCTGGGTCAGTTCGGCGCTGGGTAAAGGTTATCAAATAGCAGGCACGCCCGACAAAAGCACTCTTGTTCATACAATGTTTTATAGGAAATTTTAAATTTGTTGGTGCTTTCGGCTGTCGTGTGCGAAATTCAATCAGAAATGATCACGAATGCGCATTTTTGTGGCTCTCCATAAAAGTAAACATCCATCTATTTTAATGTTGATGCCAACCAACTAATTGATGATGCCTATCGCGGTTAGCTGTTTGCTGTGTGGTGCTTTTGCGTTTTGTTAATAAGCCATTTAATGCTTCATAAAACAACAATAGCAACACTAACACCAGCTACAATAGCATTAGCTATTCACGTTCCGAGTAACCATATGGCAAATACATTTTTAATTCATTGAGTCATTAACAACATTGATAATTTTCTTACTTGGTATTGTAGCGGCGTTTGTATTTATTTATTTATAGTTTAATGTTGACATGAGTTTCAAGTCCATTGAGTTAAGAACTTAAAGCTGAAGTTTACGTTTTTGTCTCGTAGTGAGCAGCTTGAAGTCGAATATTACGCTAACACAACCTTTGACCCGAATTTTCAATCCAAGAGGGATTTTGTGAAAGCTGTGAATACATCTCAAATGACTGGGAGTTAGTTAAAAATTAAAAAGCTTATATTTACATTTTTGATACAACTAAGACAACCCTGAAATATTTTGTACAAATCTAGTTCTGAGCATATACACAGAAAAAAATCACATTTTGATACTCTCGCTTTAAAATACGAATTACATGCGGTTGTGCGTCCTTTCGCCTATTACTTACATATGCACATATTTACCCCTTTTGAGGGCATTTTCATTTTAGGGCAATCCCATAGTTGTATTGTATCAATCAAACTTTAAAAATATTAATTCTCCATAAAGCTTCACAAGCTAAAACAGAAAAGTTAAATAAAAACTAATAGACACCCAGCTCAGTTACTCTCGCATGGCTATTAATTAAACTTAGTATATTACAAATAATATGCTCCGGACGAACACTAATTTTTGGTAGTCAGTGTGAACAGTAAATACAAGAGGAAACATATATGCACACACTAGCAGTTTACGATTCGACTTTGTCTACATGGGTTTTGATAAGGCCGGTAACATTTTCACCACGCATCTATGCAATCGAGTGATCCCCTCCCTCACCCCTCTAGCGCAAACAATTTCCAATTTGTATTTATCAAAACAATAATAAAACAAAAAAATTCCCCGTTTTTGGTGTTAAATATGTTAGAACTGTACAAGCACCTACCTATTGTCGTTGAGGTCAAACGAATAATGTTGAAAACATTAAACTTCAAATATATACAAAACTG
The DNA here is from genome assembly GCF_035044405.1 of Drosophila montana. NCBI lineage: Eukaryota > Metazoa > Arthropoda > Insecta > Diptera > Drosophilidae > Drosophila > Drosophila montana. The sequence continues at coordinate 105,478 of NW_026998750.1, read as the reverse complement.
CTATAATGGCCAGCACACGTCTACGCACCACACTCCCACCGCCCACGCATTATATTAATACATTTGAATATGAAGGAATTAAATGAATATATTGATTTTGTATACCCTTGTAGAGGTATTTTAATTTAAGCATGAAACGTGTACCGCATAGATTGAGATGTCCCACCCCATAAAGTATATATATTCCAGATCAGCAACTTTGTCTGACGGATGTTTGTAACGAGTATGTATTTTGAGTTTCAAGTCTCAGTTTCAATAGCTGCGAACAAATTAAAGTTCATACGGACAGACATCCAGATGCACAGCAAGATGGACAGTGCATAAACCTAATATACTCGTGTTCACATTGTGAGATGAGTGTAAAATTCAATAAGTCAAGTTGGCAAAGTACCCTTCGGTCGATGCTGGGGAACGTTTACGCTTTTTATTCACATATGCATGTGTTTAATTATTTATTATTAAACGAATTGGTGCAACCTTAACTGCCAGGTAATTGGCTACCGGTGTTCTGCCGACTACCACTCTAAATGAATATGCAAAAGAGGCCAACTTCAGAGACAAAGCCAGAGGCAGTGGCAGACGGAAAGACAGGGACAAGCAGAGACACAGAAAACAATCTACAGCATTTTGTGTATTGACCAAAGGAACTGGTCAGCTCGCAGCGGGGTGCGAATCCCAGTTGGAGTCTGCATCCAAGCTCGAGCTCAGGCTCATATCCATAAAGCCAAATCAAATAAGCTGCGAAGCGAACAGTCATTTGCGCAGACACATACATGCAGATAATCGAAGCGGGAAGACGGTCGGCTAGTGGCTTTGTTCTTGTCACTGCCACTATTACTGTTGGGTAGCTGATCAGCACCAGCTACTTAAACATCAGATGCAATCTTAGTTACAGGTTTTATGATGCAGTATTTTGCAATTTATCAGCTGCTTAAGCCTGGATCTTGTTTGATTTGAATATCCAAATTTAAACACATTGGGGTTTTTTTTTGGTTTCGGATGTTAATTATGCTATTTCAGATGCCTTTCTATACCCTGAACCCATTAAAAATGGGTAAACAGGGTATATTGTATTTGTGCAAATGTATGTAACAGGCAGAAGGAAGCATCTCCGACCCCATAAATTATATATATGCTTGATCAGCATCAATAGCCGACTCGATTTAGCCATGTTTGTCTGTCTGTCCGTCCGTCCGTCCGTCAGTCCGTATGTATGAACGCAAGGATCTCAGAACCTATAAGAGCTAGCGACTTAACATTTTAGCTGGAGGTCCTCCTAGTCCCCGCGCAGATCGAGTTTGTTTCCGATATTCGATAACTTGCCCCGTTTCCAAGTAATCGGTAAAAATCGAAATATCGAAATCCTGTTGTTTGGGGAATTTCGGTAAATAATATGGGCTAGAGTCACCAAACTTGACATGTAGCTTCTAGAATAGTATATATATATCAAGTATCTTTCATTTTATACCTATCGCCTGTTGGAAGAAGAGGGTATCCCCTAGTCGGGAGCTCCCAACTAGAACCTCTTACTTCTTTTAACACAAATTGTCGCACATTTAGGACAATAACAACAAAAGGTAACAGCTGATTGAATACCTTTGCTTGTTGTTAGGCGCCAGCGACTAAGAGGGAGTCATTGGGAAAAAAAGATACGCATTTAAATGCTGATGATACGAATTTGACTAATTTAGTTTTATTTCCGTTTATTTGGGGGTCTGAAAGGTTATTTGCAGTTCAAAACTAAGCAGTAAGTGATAATGATATGGATGAAACAGTGTTAGCTGCAGATTTATTTAGTACTAGTTGGTATTTCCCTGCCTTGACCTGTACAAGTTTTTTGCTTCAAATTTTAGGCATACATTTTCTTCCATATCTTTCCGTGGAAAATTAAAATCTACCCATACCACTCTGAACTCACGTGTTCGGGGTATATTTTACAAGAGTAGTAAGCAATAAGTTTGAAGTTGAAAGTTGGAATCAAGGGTTTTCGCCTATTTCAGTTCCTTGGTGGGAAGCTCGAAGCCGATCAACTTTTATGTTTACAACCTTCGACCCGCATTATTCATTCATGAGGGATGCATCTGTTAAACACTTATCAATCAAATTTTCACAAACATGATTGAAAATGAGTTTGAAATCAATCAGGTGGTAAAAAAAAAGTTGCACACAGCTGCAATTTTTCCACACTTGCCGGGGGAAATTCAAAAATCCCCGTCTTAGCGTGCACCTTCATCACATTAAGAAACTTCAGGTAAATTGTTAGCTTCCTAGCTCTTACGGTTTGAGCTGTGCGTTAAACAACCGTCGGTCAGTCAGGACCAACAATTTTGTATTTATAAATCGCCGGCATGTATCAGCTATTATACTAAAAATATTTGATGTTATTGCATTCGATCTTAGGCAATGAATCATGGGTGCGCTCACACATCGCTCCGAATGGGTAGTTTTGGACTTCTAAATGACGAAAATGGATTGAGAATATTGAAAAACATATAGTTTCGAATAGTTGACGCACAGATAAAAAATAAAAAAATTGGAAGCGACGTGATTCTATTACAGGCCTATTATTATCAATTACATTTATGCAAACTATTATGGAGGCCGATAAGTTAAAACATTTATATAACCTGTAACCGTGGAAAATCAATAAATTGGGCACCTTAAGACTTTAACAGAGTATACACTTTAAATTACCATCAACACCAGAGCCGATCCTACCATGTCTGTCGCCCAGAGAGTTTTAAAAGAATGAAAATTTAAATGGAAATTCGAATCAACCTAACGACAGTTTGGCGTCGTCTACAAGGAAGACCAATCCTGACTAGTTCACTATTTCTTGAATTTCTTGTATGAATATACTCATATACTCACATGCAAGATATCATTTTTCGAAATGCATATTGTTGCTAGCGACGTTAGGCCTGGCACTTAGTAAAAACTTGTCACTTTTAATTTAAAGCCACCGTCCACTAAATGCCGAGCTATACCTAAAACCGGATTTGGGATGGTTGGAAATTTTTCCTTTGCCGCCGTTTGAGGGGTTGACGCGGCTTACCATAGCAATTTGCAATTACCGCAAACACGCGGTGTAGACTGCCACACAAACGGCAAAAGTATCAGCAATAACAAGAAAATCGCCGGCTGGTTGTATGGCCGAAGTTTTACAATTAGAACACTTTTGCGTGGCTTCAATGATAACGGGAACCAACTGCACAGCGGACGCCGATTTAAGCTACTCCAGTCACTTCATCAATTCCAATGTATGATATAGAAGGCGTGTCAGGAAACTAGCTTTTAAGTGCGTCTGCGCCTGGCCAGTGAGGATTAAAGTAAAAAACCGTTAACGATTTTCGGCTTGCCTACAATTCCCAATTTGCTGGAACTGCAGACACGAATTTGAAATACGAATGGTAGGTGCAGCTGTTTCTACTGTCATGATGTTGTTTTAGGTTCACCCAACTTTTACCATAGTTTCGAAACCAAGTGCCAATTTGTTTATTTGAGAGTGTGCCAGATTTTGTTGTCGTCTCAAGTGGCAGAGGATAATGTCTGTTGTGTATGCTCTTAAAGGGTTTCTAGAATACGGTACTCGATCGAAATTACTCATTAGGCATCAGATTTAGAGCAACGTTTTGACCAATCTTCTGAAACAATGCTATGTTTATTTAACAGCCGCTCTGTCGCTGGCGTATTAAAGGATTATGCGCTTTGTTCTTAAAGCGGATGATCTTAACACAGGATTATATGGTGGTTAGCTGATCTCACTTTTCCCCTCTTCTTTTAATGTTATCCATCCACTATATATCTTTCTCACTCAGTATAACACTATACTATCTCTCTCTCTCGCTCTCTTCTCTCTCCCTTGTTCACTCTCATTCTCCATCTACCTGATAGATATCCTGCGGTGATAATCACAACGGCACTTTTGATTCAACAAAGGGGCTCTCCATATGTGTATTTGTGTTTGGGTAGTTGCTAATTTGCTACAAAATTGCACATTTGGCTGAGGTGACCCAACATAGGGGAGGCTAGCTAAACTGCATGCCCGCCTGCCTGCTTGCTGGTTCATTTCCCTTCTCACAGCTTCACAGGCACAGTATCCCTGTGCAATCCCATCGTCCGACTCGTCGTCCCATGTCATCCATCAAATGCGCTGCCATTTGGCAGTTACCTCCTGCTTCGTTTTATTCTTTGTTTGATGGTCGGCGTTAACATCGGTGTACTTTGACCTTATTCTCCTACTACGTCAATTGAATGGTTTACGTCGAGTGTGAGCCGAGTGTGCAGCCTGCTAAATATCAATTTTTAACCATGTACAGTTTACACAACAAGCTGAAAACCTGGAAGGAATTGGAAATAATAGATTTTTTAGAAATTGAATTATGTATGTACATGTAAGCTACGAATATTATACACTAATACTGATCCCAAATTTATAATTTGGCATTTCTATACGTAAATTGGTTTTGATATAAAGGGAAGCTAAAGTAAGAATTTCAGCTTCTTAGCACATATTGGTTAGGCTGAGTGTTGGTCACCGTTCACTCGTTTTAAACACAGATAGCGAGCATTCCCCGGCATTGCCCGTGGCAAGTTTTGTGTATTTAATATATAACAATATGTTTAAAGTCCATCCAATAAATAAATACAAGTTGGAAACAACGGCTTCCGCTTATATAGGTATTGTGGTGAGAATATTATAGCCGTAAAAAAACGTTCGTTCATTAAACCTTAGACCATCGAGGTGCGGTGGATATCGCGAAAAAATGTTTCATACAAATGTGCAATAAAATTTCGGAAAATGAGTTTAGAGCTAACCCGATATTTGGCAAAAAAAATTGCAGATTTTCACACAAGTTGCGGCTGGAATTTCCTAAATAACTGAACGCGTAATCATTTAGTATTTATGGAGAGCCTTCAAAATAAGCTTGACGATGGGACAATGGGATTGTCATACAAACGTTTTCCGCCAATTAACTACGGTTGCCTAATGTAGGGCTTTGAAAATTCGTTTGAAGCTAATCGGACAAAGTTGAAAACTTCGCACAATAAATTTGAATAGCATTTTCCACGGAGGAAGCTTGAACTCTGCGAAAAGTTTGAATCACATTTCAAATGATTATTCATTAAAAACTTTGGAAATTAATTAAGGAGCGAAACGTCACCCACCAAAGGGGAATGCATTTTCCGAGAAATTTTGTAACAATCCCAAATAAATTTGAATAAAGAGCTTTGAAAATTAGTTTGAGGCCTATCGGATGGTAAACAAAAAGTTTTATACGAGCGTATTTCGGGATTTTTCCAAACTTGTGGTTGGAATTTCCCAAAATTCCGTTGGAAAATTAACACCCTAGCCCATACCATACCCATACGCACAGCCCATACCGTAGGGCTGTGCGTTGACCAGCTCAGAGTGCTCTAGGTGGGATTGTGCGAAAGGAGATTACATATACGGGATGGGTTAAAAAAAAACGGAAATATTTTTAATCTGGGAATTCTATACACGATCCTATGTACCTAATTAGGTGTCTTAAACTCTACGCATTGCGCCGTTTTTCGTTTTTCTAACATCGATAATGAACCAATATTTTATAAATGGGGGCAAAATAATTTTGTGTTGCGTACGATCAATACAACTCGTCATCACAAAATTATAACACAATTTTTTACCCATTTTCAATGGGCTAAGAATACAACATATTAACATATCTGAGTTGTAATTTGGAAAAAAGAAAATGTTAAAAAATAAGTTTCTTAGCATTTAAACTACTTATTTGTACTGTGCGTAGTCACATATGCATATGATATGCAAAAATATGGATAGATGCACGTTAAAATAAACTCATATATAAACTGCATTAACCTATCGGTTGGTGGCATAAAGTTCGCCCCACATTCACACAAGTAAAAACAATATATTGGTGCGCCATAAATATCAATATCAACTTGCCTTTAATCAACATTCAATCAGTATGGTAATAGAGACATACTTAAGTATATACGCATATACGCGGACTCGCTAAAGCTGCCTTGACTGACTATTGAGCGACTCGAGTTAACTTGACTTGACTAACTTGTCGAGTTGTCTAAGAAAGTAACTCTGGCAGCTCGGTGCTTGTACACAAGACGCTACAATACAAGTGGCAGCCACTGTCCCCCTCTCAATTTTAGATAAAGAACCAGTCGTAATAATGATCATGATTGCCTGACCATCGACATGAGCATCGATAGCTTGCGGCGACGTATAAATTTGTTCATACTATAAATGAGAAAAAGATTTTATCTGTTTGTGTAAATATTTGATAAAATTAAGCTTTCATTTCAAAAGTTTCAAAAAGGATAAGTTGTTCAGCATTCGCCGATAAATACGGCAATTTGTGCATGGATAAACATGGTTAAATGTGGAGAACTCGTAGCTTGCCATGCTAAGAGCTTTACTTATATCGATCACTTGAAAGGTGTGGTATAGCTTGACCATTTTCTGGACCTCGTTGCTTAGAGTGATCGCTAGATAATCAGTAAATGCTGACTGATAAGATCTGAACTATATCTTAATTTAAAGGTGTTAAAGCGCGGTAGGTAATCATTAGAAGTAGGGAAGTGTATATTACTGGCTAGCTTTCATTCTTATAAACAAGGGTATTATTATTTTGTCATGAAACGTGTAATGAATAGAAGGAGACATCTCCGAACCCATAAAGTATGTATATTCAAGATCAGCATTACCAGCCGAGTAGTCTGCATCTTTGCGAACTAGTGTCTCAGGCTTAAAGCTACCGCATATTTTTTTTTCTTGCATGGAACACTTTTTGTTTATCAAAATGTATTTACTAAACTCGGCATTTATTATTTTCACTATGCTCCTTGTATATATATTTTTGCAATATTTATTATTATGGTGTAAATATTCACCCAATCCAGAAAACAAATGTTAAAAAAATAATTAGAATCCATTTCGTTTTAGGCAATTGATTTTTTAAACTCAAGTGAAGAATATTTTATTGTTTCATTACGTCCATACAGCCGTCCATTCGCCGATATTGAAAGAAGACCTAACTTTATATATAAACCATCTCTATATATAAAACTGTTTGCCCTGACTGACTGACTGACTGACTGACTGACTGGTGATCAACGCACAGCCCAAACCGTAAGAGCTAGGAAGCTGAAATTTTCACTGTAGCTACCTTATGTGATGTAGGTGCTCGTTAAGACGGGGTTTCGGGAAATTCCACCCGCAAGTGTGGAAAAATCGCGAAAAACGTTTGTATGTAACTTTTTTGTTTACCATCCGATCGGGCTCAAACTTATTTTCAAAGATCTTTGTTCAAATTCATTTGAGGGGTGTTTCACACTTTTAGGAAAATCTGTTTCTCCTTGGTGGAAATGGAGGTCAAAGATTTGGTGGGTGACGTTTCGCGCTCAAATTCATTTCCAGAGATCTATAAGAAAAATCATTTGAGACGTGTTTCACACTTTTTCGCAAAATTCAAACTTCTTCGGAGGGAATGCGATTTAAAGATTTATTGGGCGAAGTTTTAAGTTGTGTCCGATTTGCTTCAAACTTATTTTCAAAGCTCTACATAAGAACTTAATAAATACGTATTTCAGCGATTTGGGAAATTCCACTCACAACAGTGGTAAATTGGCGGAAAACGTTTGTATGAAAGTTATTTGTTTACCGTCCGATCAGTTTCAAAATCATTTCAAATTTGTTTGAGAACATTGATTTTATAACATACTTGCCACGGGCAAGGCCGGGTTATACCCGCTAGTTATACATATATGCGTCTCAAACAGCGTTATCATTTTTGGAATATATGTATCTACTAGGAACTGGCCCCCAATCCTGAAAAATGTTTATCTCTTACGGCCTTAGTGATAGTCTCACCAAATTTGGCAGGTAGGCTGATGACTTTTTAAAGATCGGGCCGAAAGTATTGTGGCCTCCCTCTCACGCGCCTCGCACACGGTATAATCATAACTATTCTAGACAAGCTTTGAAAATAGCTTCGGTTAAGGTTTAAGAGACACCAACGAAGTAACTAAGACGACGTTTTTATTTGTTTTAAGCTATTACACTGTGACCAGAGTTATACGCAGCTGGTTACACCCGGCTACATCTTACCTGTTTGTTTTACCTAGTACCCATTGAAAATTGGTAGAAAAAGTGCATACTGAAGTTGTGCGAATATATGTAATACGTTGTAGATGAAATATTTTACCCTAAAAAGTATATATATTGTCGATAAGCATGAATAAACGAGTCGATATAGTTTTGTCCGATCGCCCGTTTATGCGTCCATCTATTTGGACATATCCATGTCAGAGACTATAAGACCTAGAACACAGAATGAAGGTTTTTTTTAAACCATATTTTGATTCATTTTTTTTTAAATTATAGAGAATATTAACCCAGAATTCATGTATGAATGAGTGTAAGGTATAAAGAGCGGAAACACATCCGATTCGTAAGGCGCACAGCAATTGCGTGTTTATTGAGTGTGATTATGGATGTAAAAATACATAAGTACGACTGTACGTTACGATAGTTTGTCGCTGAGTTCGTAGTTTCTCATTCACATCCCATCATTTCTCTTACTTGTAGTTATGGAAAGAGTAAGCACAATTTGATAAGGAAATCAAAGCGAGCAGCAAAATTCTTCAGTAATATAGTCTTTTTACTGTGCTGCAATCCACTCACGCCTTTGTGACTGCAGAGTATTATACTTGATACATAATTGAAAAGTAAAATCAACCCCAATTACTTGCAGACAGCACTCAATCACCAGCCATGTCCTAGCCCGCAATCAGCCACCCACTTCACACTAGTGACAGCCAGAGTTACAGTTCAAATTAATTGCAATATGAGACACATTAAATTTGACCTCATTGGGGGTTGGTATAAGCTTTGTGTGGGGGAAAAGAAAGCAAAGGGGTGGTATAACCCACAAAAAAATGCTTGTGGTCCTAATGAGCGGTCAGTTAATCATGACATTTTAGACAATGATATGTGAGCCTAGGGGACATATGTACGTGGTCCAATAACGCCGCACAGTGAGCTTTACAACTAAAATCGGCTTATAACAAACTGACGATATGCTGCTTGCTGCTAAAGCTTCTCCAAATAGACTGAGTGACTGCGACTGAAGAAGGCAAGCGGTCTGCCTAATGAACAGTAAAGTGGGCAACTTGGGTGGAGGATAAACATAAAATTAAAGCATCTTGTAAATAAAAAACATATATTGCACGGGTTGGCTTTGGGTTTGATAAGGATAAGCAAAGTTAAGACACTTTAATGCACTTCAACAATTTGGGTTATGGCTTTAACACGGTGGGCAGGCCTATATATATATATATATATTTATATATATATATATGTATCTATATATATACATATATACATATATATATACAAAGATGTATGGCGAGTATTGTGCCCAAGCCATAGCCGTAATTATCTTTTCCCCAGACTAACTCAAGACGGCTTCATATTTTAAGATTTCGCAAAAATAAAAAATAATAAAAAAAGCAACATCAACAACAAAATGGGTCGTTTTTGGCTGGGAGATAAAACAAAAAAAATGAAAAAAATTATGATGAAACTCCATTAATTTTTGTTGGCTTTGTTGCTGTTATCCTTATTTTTGAGGCCCGTTTGCGGTGGCTGCATCATTGTTAATGAGTTTTTGCGTATGGCTTACTTATAAGAGCGTCCATGCCTGGACCAGTTCCAAGGAACTTAGGACCACGCTGAGGCTCTCAGACAAAGTTGGTAACGAAAACTAAAAGCCCTGCCACTCAGGCTACTTAATATTTGCCAGATTCAAGCTCATCTTATGGGTACACTGTGGGTTTGCGAACTTCTGTGCGATTCTTTTTAATAAACTTCTTAGATCGAAGTTAAGCGGTGAACCACTTCGATGTTCTGGATCTCCATCTGCATTGCTGCGCCAATCTCAACAGTTACCAAGCTTTTCCCACGCTGCTGTCCAGTCAAACAAAATTAAAGCCATTAGTTTACACTTTACATGCTAATGGCAAAGGTTCGAAAAGAGCCTGTCGCGACCTTCACAAAATACCCCGCGGGTAGAGGATAGCAATGTTTGTGTTACCGAGGCAAGGTAAGCCATCCAACCTATAGTGATGAATAAAACCAATGAACTTTTTAATTGCCTATGAACCTCGGCAGCCAACCCCTGTCTGCAGACCATAGTTCCCGTTCCCCAGAGCACACCAGTTAAGGCTCATCCGTTTGGTGAGTCGCGTATTTGAGTAGCCAAACGCTTGTCGGTTCTCAGACTATATTTTTAAGCCTGCGTTTCGCAACAAATTAAAGTTTTATTGTTTGTTATTTTATTTAGACAATTTACGGCCTCCGTCGATTAGATATGAGTGGTGTTTGCCACACTATACTATACGGAATTAAGGGACTCTTTACGGGCTTAGTGAATCTTTTAATTGCAACTAGAACTAAAAACATACCTTCTCGATATTATGTAGATGCACTGAAAGGAGATTGAATAATTGGCACAAATTATTGGGTGGTTGTAAGTGTCTAAGTACCGATATGTTAGCGCTATATAAACACTTAAAAATGCATCCACGAATTTGAATTTCGAATTGAGTGTGAGAAGCACTGTTAAGAGATGATGCAGTAAAAATATTCTCTGATTATAACTACATAAAATGAATTTCAATCTTTGTGATCCTCAAATGTTATATTAATATATCCTTATAACCTCTCTAATAATGCAAGGCAGAGCGAAGAAGCAACTCAGTATGTAATTATATACATAAATGGGCACTGGAATAGTCACGAATTACCATTTGGGCAATTCCTAATTTTCGACTAGAGCTTTCTTAACTCTTTTATGTTATGTCTTTAGTTAAGGTTAAACAGGAATGATTATTGCAGTTTAGTGCAAGGGATTCAACAATACTCATATTACAGTATTAATACATCTAAAATCATGTGTTGTTCACTTTGTGAATAATATATAAATTGGATTTCAAACCACAAATATAATGGTGCGTGGCTTTTGTAACTTTCCCCACACAATATTGATTCATATCTTATGACGTTAGTCTGCTATTGTTGTTGCTTATGATTGGAATCAGGCAACTGAACACAATTACTGACTTTCTTTAATTCCAAGATGCAGCTTATTGTAGAGGGCGAGTGCGGTCAACGCGGTTAACTCATATCGGCGTATCAAATAAAATATTGGCATTTAGGTAATTAGTATAGTTAAATGTCATTTTCCCGCTAGGGCTCCCGAACGGAACGTCAAAGGCAAACAACAAAAGACGCGAGCTAAACAAATTTGGGTAGCCCAGCATGTGGCGGATCTGAAAATCTGGCAACTGGAACCTGATCACAGCGGGCGCTATCAACGACGGCGCTGCAGGTTCAGCACCTTTTGTGCGGTGTCATAATTTTCTCAGCAGGTGTCGCTGCTAATGATTTACATTAGTGCGAGTGGCAGAAAAAGAGCAAGGGAGAAAGAGCAGTTGGTTGGTCCAAGAGCAACCAGCGCATCAAAATGCAACGGTAGTAAAAATAAAAAGATGAAAAAAATCGAAATTCGTTGTGGGCAGAAGCGCTACTCTTTGATGTCGCAGCAGGCAAAGCAGTCAGAGAGGTGGCGGAGGAACTAAGTAGCGATCCGTAAGCAATTGAGTGGGAGCAAACAATATATAGTCTGAAAACAGTTTATTATACTTTTTGTGTTAAGCCCGTCCTCTTTCAATTTAGCCCAGTTAAGTACGGCTCCGATCGGCTTAGACCTTTTTCTCTACAACCACACTCACATTAGCATCCCTATCCCTGTCCATAACCAAGCCATTGGGCATTGAAGTGGCTCGGTGCGCTAATTTGGTCATATTGAATGGCTTTAAAACGAAACCTTGGCGCCAATGACGCCCCTATGGCGAACAAATACTAAAAAAAAATTGTTTAATATCGTAAGCTTTGGCAAGTGAAAATTAAAGGAGCGAGGCTTAAAATGGGTATTATATATTCATTTATGCGATACATGTTATGAATTTAATTATGTTCAGGTGTGTATTATTGTATTATTATTATACTTATGTATTTATATTATTATATTATATTATTAAAGAATTCTAGTATGTTACACGCAGAAGGTAATATTATCGACCCCATAAAATATATACATATGTATATGCCTGATTACGTTGAACACCCAATTGTATTTTACTATATCCGTTTGCATGTATGTTTGATTATCAATCTGAATGATCTCGACAGAGTATTGCTCAATCGGCTTAACTCGACTGCACCGTTCTATGTTTTAAATGCATGTTTTCTGTGTATAGGGTATCTCCCAGTCAGGTACTCTTGGCTTAAACATTGTTTTTTTTGTCGTGCTAATCGATTAATCAAATAATCTAGCATTTAAATGGGCTGAGACTTGATTGACTGCCTAACTGATTAACTAAGTAACTGACTTACTGGCTTACTGCCTGCACCGATATTATTTTGTATAATTTTCTTGCCACATACTCAAACACACTAGCATGGAGTCATGTGCGCAGTTGCACGACGTTGAAATTGCTCCAATTATGTTGCTCTGGTGCTGGTTTGGCTTTGGCTCTGTCTTGGCATCGAATCTGGGGCCAAAGTATTTCGGTGGCCACAGTTGGTCTGCCTGCTGTATAGCTCATCCTTTTTACATTCCATGTGTATATACTATGACTCGTTGCTGACTGGACTGGCCCCAATATCATTATACTGCCAGCGGGGCAGTGGCACCTCTCTGACACATTGCACTACGATAGCGTAGCAGCGACAAACGTACCACAACAAGTTTCGACCCGGCTACCAGTAACTGCCTATTCGCCCAATCAGCGCAAATCTAAATCTCAGCAAACAGTAATGCGGAAACAACTTGGCTATTGATTTGGACTTGGCTATGAACCCGAAAGCTGTCTTTGTGGGTAGTAAGCCGACCCCAGCAATTATTAGACTAATAGCAGCTTCCGCAGCCTCAATCTGCGCCCGATTGCTGGCTTCCAAAGTTAGCTGTTTCTTTTCCTATAGCTAATTTTAGCTGTAAAATTGGCCGCAAAGCAACGGTATAACTCAACTGTAAGCCTTTGTATAAAGACAAAAAGGTAGCTACTTGAATACTGGGTGGATAAAAGTGATCTTTACCAGCCCAAATTGGGTAGTAGTACAGTCGTTGACAATTTTGGGTCCATCAAACAGATGCTGAGCTGCCGGCAAAATGTGTTTGATGAGGATCATCGAAAGGATAAGCCGCAGCGGCCGTCAGATGGGGCAGGTAAAGTCAAAGCCGAAGTTTATCCTTGACCGTCGTCAATCACTCCGCAATTTCAGCTACATATACAGATAGAGCGAGTTGCAGACAGTAATTGAGAGTGTATGACAGATAGTGCACAAGTGTCAGACAATGTTGCTAAGCCGCTAGACAAAAGCAAAAAAAAAGAATTAGTTCTGGCCAAAAGAACAAAGCACTGACCGTGAAAGGTCATAAATGTTATGCTATTGTTGCGTTGTCCTCGAATTGTTGTCGGTATATAAAAATTGGAATAACGCGAAAGTACCGTAGTCGAAGTTGCGATCCTCACAAAAACATTTTTTTAAGAGGTATATGCGAAAAGGTTGCGTAAGGTACTTTAGCCTTAAAAGATTTTAATTTATTTTATAAAAAGTCTTAAAAAACTCCCGGAAAAAGTAAGATTTTAACAGTTTCTGACGTTCTACAAATTAAAAAGAAAAAGTTATTCAAATCATGCATTTAAAAACGTTCTGATATTTTTAGGGAATCTCATTTCAGAAATGTTTTTAAAGCGCGACGATCATAAATATTTGGAGCATTTAACGTTAAATGAATTATCTTTTGATTTATGTTGCGAATTAATTTTGTGGGTTGGCTTTGTATCGTTGGTTTTTTGCTAACGGGATATTGAGCATAATTAATTAAAATATGAATAATTTTCAGATTCGGTCGAATGACGCGCTTATTAATTGAGAAAAGTTCCCTTTATCATGCTCCTTTTAGGATCATCCCAGCTTAAGAGGTACTCCGCTAGCCATGCTGGCCGCCCAGTGCAATAAGCTGTCGAACAAATCACCACCGCCGCTAGCTGATGCGGCCGTTGGCAAGGGGTTCCATCCCTGGAAGAAGAGCCCACACTCCCCTGCAGCAGGTAGCACTGGCGCACCCGGTGGCGGCGCATCGAGCCTTAGCGGTAGCAGCAGCGTCGGACAGCACTCCCCATGCGCAATCTCAGCAGCAAGCTCGTCTAGCTCCACTGGCAGTGGAAGTGGAGGAGGAGGTGGCGGAGGCCAAACATCACGCAGCCTCCCGTCCAGTGCTAACAGCGGCACCATGGTGAACATCACTGCTAGGTAAGCAGCGCGACGGCGCACAGTGGTCCTATATCTAAGAATCTGGCTGAACAAATTATACGAAAGAATTGAAAGTAAAAGATAATTGTGGGTGTTATATATTTTATTAAAGTCACGACTTAAAAATTATTTTCTTAATCCAAAAATTGATCATTTAAAAATTCAAATAATATATTTATTTAAATTTTATTTTCCAAACGCATTTTGACTAAACATTTATTTAAAATAGATTATTTGAAACTTAAATGTCATTAGCCTTCTGTTCAAAGTCTAAATGTCACTATGAAAATAAAAAAGTGTTAAAATTGTATTTATTTATAGGTAGAAATTGAATAATGAAAAACAATTCAAAGAGTGTTAGTGCGAATACTTCATACCCTGAGTAAATAAGGAAAAATCAAATGCAACGCATCGTGAAGTTTAATATTATTTTCAGTTGAAATAATGTGTACACATATTCACATGTGAACTCGTGTACTTGTTCAGCTAGTTTTCTCTCAATTGGTGGATCACTGTGCGTTGCCCAGACAACAGCACGCTTTATACAACTTGTGAGTAATTTCAGCATATATCCTTACAGTCGTCCGCTCGCCTCGTCTTGCGCGGCCGTGGGCACCTCGGCCTCCGCATACGGCAGTGATTTGTACTTTCCCAACACATCCACATCGACAGGCAGCATGGTGGCGGACAATCATCACATGCATCAGGGGCTTTTGGGCAAAGTTGAAGGAGCCGCCTTTGGTTCAGTCTACTCGCGCCACCCGTATGATTGGCCGTTCAATGCAGTGACCGCATCTGCGCACAAGGCCGCTGAGGCAGCTAGTGTCAACTCGGGCTGGTGGGATATGCACAGCGCTGCCGCCGCCGGTAGCTGGCTGGACATGGGAAGCGCTGCGGCCGCTGGAATGCACTCGACAATGGCCAACTATGCAAGCGCTGCGGCTGCGGGTACAGATTACAGTTCTGCATTGTCGCACTCTCTTTCGAATACGGCACATTTATTGGGATCCGGACAGCACTTACTGCAGGATACATATAAAAGTATGCTGCCAGGCCAGGGCGTAGGTGGCTTTTCGCTACCACACAGCTCACCTTCAGCGGCAGCCACTGCGGCTTCGCCACAAGCTTCAACCCCATCAACACCTTCGCCGCGTTCTCAGCGACGATATGCGGGCCGTGCAACTTGCGATTGCCCAAACTGTCAAGAGGCGGAGCGCTTAGGACCAGCTGGCGTGCACCTACGTAAGAAGAACATCCACTCCTGCCATATACCTGGTTGCGGAAAAGTTTACGGCAAAACGTCTCATCTGAAGGCACATTTGCGGTGGCACACCGGCGAGCGTCCCTTTGTGTGCAACTGGCTGTTCTGCGGCAAGCGTTTCACACGCTCCGACGAGCTGCAGCGGCATTTGAGGACGCATACTGGCGAGAAGCGCTTTGCTTGCCCAGTGTGCAACAAGCGTTTTATGCGCAGCGACCATCTGGCAAAGCACGTAAAGACGCATAACGGCACAGTGCCCAATGGCATTAAAAAGGGCTCCTCGGAGTCGTGCAGCGACTCTGAGGAGGCAGCCAATCAGTCGGGTGAGTCGAACGGGTTGGGCGGCGCGTCCAGTGGCCAACAGACGGGCGCAGGTGGTGGCGGCGGGGGTGGCTCCGCCAGCTCCAGCTCCGGCTCCGGCAGCGCTGGCTCCGGTGCAGGCAACAGAGCTGGCAGCCATCCCGGCACCCCAACCTCGCTGCATGCGCATAGCGCCTCCAGCACGTCCAGCAGTCTGCTGGGCGGCGGTCTGCACCTGGCCACGCCGCACCAGATGGTCGCCGCGGGCGGCTCGCCGGTGATGCTGCATCAACATCAGCAGCAACAGCACCAGCAGCACTCGCATCAATCAGCACATCAGCAACAGCAGCAGCAACAACAATTCTCGCAGCAGCAATCACATCCACATGCGCACCTACATCATCATCATCATCTGGTAGGTGCATCAGCACCTAGTCCTGGTCTGGATCATCGACTGGATCATAGCGCGTTAGTCGACATTAAGCCACCGATGGTTTGAGGGTCGCTGGGACCCTTTTTGTTTACCAATTGAGCAGAAATGGGTTCCCAGACGCAGTTTAAAATGAAGCTGCCATGCGGGCAGCATTGGGCAGAATCATAGTTAATAAGAGTGGTTGCACACAAACGATACATTAATAACATATAACAAATTGTTCCGTGAAATTCGGATTTTTTTTTTTTTTATGAATAACGTCGTATGCGTCATGTTTTTAGAAGTTCGCTAATAGCTAAGCAATTTTTTTTACATATTTTAATAAAAATGTGTACATAAAAGTACTAAGAAATGCTAAATACAATTTTTCGCTTTCTTAATAAACAACAATTACTTAATAGTAATCAATTGCCAGCTTATTAAATTATGAAAATTAAATAAATAAAATATTAAAATCATGCTTGAATCCTATTGTATATATGTATTTAATATATTTCTAGATGTCTATACGAATATAGTTTCATAAATATCAAGATCCTCAAATATTCAACCATAAAATCATTGATACTACTAAAAAGTATGCTACATTTTTTTTATTTAGTTAAAAGTAAACAGGCAATTTTGTCATTTTTTTTTTAGCTCGTAGATAAAAAAACAATAATAAGAAAAGTGGATCTATTAACACGTGCAGCGTTTATTTAAGTTATACACGCATATATGGCTAAATAATTCAATGACACTTCAAAAAGAAAAGATAATTAAATATTTGAAGAGCTAAACTTTATGATGGAAAAAATTGTATTATTGTTTGTTGAACATAATGTTCAATTATTGAACACAATGAGCAATTCAAAAAATAGTGTAAGCCTATATTATTAAAATAATATTTCTAGTCCAATTATAAAAATTTGAAAGATTATTTATAAAACTAAGGATGATAAATCAAATTGTAAATCAAAAGAAATGATTTGCTTATAAACAGAAATTAACGATTGAGCTCTAAATACAAATTGCCTGAGAAAAATCGAAGTACCGACACAAGCGAAGCAGGCTGGGAGACAACAACACTGTAGAGGCGACCACTGCATACCATCTGACTCTATTGTTAACAGAGCTTAAGGGAGCTACATAGAGCGTTGTACTTCAGCGGCCGTTTTTCTTGAGAAAGGCGCACACTTAGCGCCATATTGTTAACTAAATCAACTTGCATGTTTTATTTTTGCTACTTAATACATATGCATAATATTTTTAAGATGCAAGCGCATTAAACTTTGCGACTAGATGTTTTTGTTGTTTCTTAATTTAATATAAGATCTACATTTAATATGTATGTATATGCAATGCTTACAGGAAGCAGATTGAGAAAACATATAGGGCTTGAGTAGGTTAAGGCACTTTTATGTATATATGTATATGTATATGTATATGTATATGTATATGTATATGTATATGTATATGTATATGTATATGTATATGTATATGTATATGTATATGTATATGTATATGTATATGTATATGTATATGTATATGTATATGTATATGTATATGTATATGTATATGTATATGTATATGTATATGTATATGTATATGTATATGTATATGTATATGTATATGTATATGTATATGTATATGTATATGTATATGTATATGTATATGTATATGTATATGTATATGTATATGTATATGTATATGTATATGTATATGTATATGTATATGTATATGTATATGTATATGTATATGTATATGTATATGTATATGTATATGTATATGTATATGTATATGTATATGTATATGTATATGTATATGTATATGTATATGTATATGTATATGTATATGTATATGTATATGTATATGTATATGTATATGTATATGTATATGTATATGTATATGTATATGTATATGTATATGTATATGTATATGTATATGTATATGTATATGTATATGTATATGTATATGTATATGTATATGTATATGTATATGTATATGTATATGTATATGTATATGTATATGTATATGTATATGTATATGTATATGTATATGTATATGTATATGTATATGTATATGTATATGTATATGTATATGTATATGTATATGTATATGTATATGTATATGTATATGTATATGTATATGTATATGTATATGTATATGTATATGTATATGTATATGTATATGTATATGTATATGTATATGTATATGTATATGTATATGTATATGTATATGTATATGTATATGTATATGTATATGTACATACATAAACATATACAAATTATATGTATAAATTCATATATATATGAGATATATATTAGCGTACTTTTTTTTGTCGACAAACACCAATGTAAATTAATCACTTAAAATAAATTAAACAAAATCTAAATTTTATTAAAAATAAATGTATCAAAACTTTCAGTTATGAACATTTTTTCGTTGTTGTTTAGTCATATTTTGGTAAATTGAAGAGCCAGTCCAATGTCGTTTTGAGCTCAATGAATATCAATTTGACAACGACAGCCGGATAACGTAAATTGTATATGTATCTTTGTATCTATGCGACTGTGGACTGTAAGGGTGTTTGTTGGTCGAGACCACAATACGGGGGATGCTGAGAAGCACACTTCTGACCCTACCTCTATTAGTTTGTGTGGCGGTGGGGCTGTTGGTGTTTGGTGCTTTATGCAGGGTGGGCTGACAGTTTATTTAACATTTGACGGTCGGAATGCTGCGTTGTGGGCGTCATCGGGGCGGCCCGGCCAACCTTGCCGTTAACGACTTAAACGTGGAAAAAGGCGATGGTTAGAAAAACGCTTTACGGTTTATGCTATTTGCTTTGGTTACGCCGGTTACTTACTTACTGGGCCCTGCTGCTATTTGGGTGATTTAAATTTTATTACCGTGGATTTGTTGCATGGGGTCGACGTCTGCCCAAGCGGAATGGGGATGAGTGGGAGCGACACAAAATAAAGGGAATGAGTAGATTGAAATTGAAGTATGTGCAGATTGTTTTTGATTTTTCCTCCTTTTCTCATGAGTAGATTAAGCTGCGCATTTATTTTTTCGGTTGGCATTTGTGTTGACATTGTCGATAGGGGGTCCAATTGCTTTGGGAATGGAGGGCTGGTGATAAATGAATTGAAAATGTCTGACCGTAAATACAATAATAATAAGTAACAAGAATGAACTGGTTTTTTTTGAGAACGCGGAAGATTTGATATGCTTGAAGACATACATATGCCTCAGGAGTGTGTTTATATGTCACCAGTATGCTTTAGTATTCCGATTCAGCCGACTCAGACATAGGACCTGCCTGCTGCAAAATGCAAACGTTCATGCCTGAAAGCGTGAGAGAAGTTGGAATTGGCACAGGCATATGACTATGGTATATCGACTCTGCTGTTGATACTGAAAAAGAATATTTGAAATCTATTTGATCGTAAGCGACTGTTTTTAAGCGTTTTACATTTCGTTACAATATAACGGCTTAACAACATCCTATTCAATAGTGCTATTTCAATTAAGTTAAAAAGTTTAAGGAAAAGTGTATGTACCAAAATTATATGTACTTGCATATATTTGTTAATATTTGGATATATGTATATTTTCGTTCACATATTCACACAAATACGCAGCATCAACAGCCGAGTTGACATATCCATGTCCGTCCGTCTCTTTCATAGCAAACTAGTCTCTGAGTTTTAAAGCTACCATCTTCAACTGTGCATAGATCTCATATGTCTGCAAAACGGAAATGTCTACAAGGGTATTACATTTTCGTGCCAAAGATATGCCTACTTTCTCGTTTTCTTGCAGATGGGTTGATGGGTTGTGGTTTTAAAGTCTATATCCACTTGACGCGAAAAGGGCATAAAATTAAACATTACTCATAAAAAAATAGCTGCGAATTTTTTAGCTGGGCCAAGTCATATTTGATGTTGGTAGAAGAGGGTGCAGGGTATTCCCTAGTCGGGAGCTCCCGAATAGAGCCTCTTTCTTGTTGTATATCCTTTTATGTACGTACCGTACATCTACTTTATAAAAAGTCTTCACTTTGTTTTGATTACGAACAGCTATTTTTAAGGGGTTTGGGTAGGGTTTTTCCGCAACGTTTATAAGAAGGAAAAAAAGACTATTTTCTAATTAACAGCACCTCAGCAAAAGCTGTTATGAACCTGCGAAATAAGAAGTTTTTCGATAATCAAATTTCGCGTCAAGTGGGTATAGGCCTATTACGTAGACAAAGCAATAACACTCTGCAATTTGTTGTTGTTTATTTTTGAGAATTGCTGAATATATTGGCCATAACTATCGTAAGCTTTATCCGATATTAAAAAGCTTTACGCCAATGAAAATCCAGATATACAATTTTTATTATGAAAAATGATGTGGTTAGGGATTCGCCAATATATAAGGAGCATAGTAAAACTTGTATATGCCAAATTAGGTGAAGATATATTCAAAGAAATAAATGTGTTTACTACATATTATGTAGTGGTCCGATGTTGAGAAGATTGTGTTTATATGAAGCGCGTTTACTGAATTATTTAATGCAAAATTTGATCAAGATATGTTGACAAAAATGTGTTTTTATTACAAGCAAGATCTAATTTTTCGACTGATCGTGTATATATCAGCTATATGATATATGTTAGGAGAATAGTCAAAGTAATAGGCGCCGAGTTTGGGCAAGATGTCCTGATAATCAAATAAGTTGATTATGCAAAAACTTAATTTTTGAGCGATCATTACTATGGCAGCTTTATTTTTTTATTCGTTTATTAGTGGTCGACAAAACGAGTGTCTTCCTAATTATTCAATACATTATATATACAATTATGAAAATTAAATGCTAAAAGCCTAGTTAGAGAACACAAATTTCTAATAGCATCACCGACCGATTGAGGTGTTTTATTTGCCAGTGCGGCCAGCTGTGCCCCTTTTCACAGCTAATTATGTCAGTGACGCTATTAGAGCCTACATCTAAGAAGAAGGGTGTAAGTAGGAAAAAAGGTTTCTTAAGTAAAATTAAAAATAATCTTAATATGCTATATTATTTAAGAAAATACCATAAATAGTAGAAAAGAAAGTAAGAAGATTGTTAATAGAGTAAAGAACTGTATGCTAGATATATAGAGTGTTAAGTAGATAGAATAAAGAGATAGTATTGGGAAAGTAATTTGAAATCACCAACCCGGTGGGGGAAAATTTACAGCCTGTCCGGCAAGCTATGCCCCTACTCATAGCAGTGACTTCCCGAAGGTATCCTGAAAGCAACGATTTTATTAGGGGTAGAGAAAGTTCGGTAGCGAAAACGTGATGCAAACTATTGTAATTTTTACATAGCACTGAAAAGGATTGTGCATAGCGTAGTCTGTTGTGCATGTCGATATTAATAAGGAGCGATAATTTCTGGTTGGTCTAGCCGGAACAGAGAATTGAAGAAAAGCAAGCAAAAAAAGAAGAATAGCAGAAAAGGAGAATCTATATCGCCAACAACCAACTTATGTAGAAAGACAACACCGAGAATTGTCCTACGGTTGGCTAACGACAAAAGATTAAGAAGAAGCAGCCTGCTGGAATAGGATGGCAACCGAAGATTAGGGTCCCAATTTAGACCTCGTAAGGCAAAAAGCAGAAATTCCTTCTGAACAGATTCAATACGATCCTGGCTATTGTTATACTGCGAAGACCAGATGCAAGAGCAGTATTCAAGGATAGGGCGAACAAGAGAGATGTACAGAAGTTTCGTTATAAAAGGATCGTTAAACTCTTTAGACCATCGTTTAATGAATCCAAGTACACCTTTTGCCTCATTAACGATGGTATCTATGTAAAGATTGAAACAGAGTTTAGAATCAAAAAGAACGCAAGGATCCTTAACTGTTAGTATACGTTGCAATGGGGTATTGTCGATTGTATAACTGACAAGATAAGGTGTAGTACGATTAAATGTCATAAACATACACTTTAAACAATTCATATGCAATTGATTGGCCGAGCACCAAAGTTGCATAGCGTTCAAATTGTCTTGAAGTCGAGAATGATGTAGGGGATTGGTATATGATAGAATAAGTTTCACGTCGTCCGCATACATGAGTACACGGGCATGGGATATAACAGAGGGAAGATCATTTATAAAAAGAGTAAAGAGTAAAGGTCTAAGATGACTATCTTGAGGAACACCAGAAGTAACGTGAAGCTGTTTAGAGGTAGTCAGCCTCAGCCTTACTCTTTGGGTCCTACCTTTTAAATAAGAACTAATCCAAAGCAAAAGAGACGGAGGGAAACCTATTCGGTCAAGTTTAAAAAGTAAAATGTCATGGTGCACAGAGTCAAACGCCTTACTGAAGTCAGTGTAAATGACATCAGTTTGCATTTTCGAAAGGAAAGCATCATTTACCAAGGAAGTAAGCTCAAGCAGATTGGTCGTAGTTGACCGATTCTTTACGAATCCATGTTGTTCAGGGGAAACAACTGATTTGCAGAAATGCTGCAAATTCGAAGTGATTATTTTTTCAAATAATTTAGGAATAGCGGACAGTTTTGCAATGCCCCTGTAGTTTTGCCTATTAGACTTTCCACCTTTCTTGTGGAGAGGAATGATATAAGATTCTTTCCAAAGAGATGGAAAGACAGAAGATTCAAGGGATAGATTAAAAAGCTTTAGCAATGGATAAACAAGGGAAGAACTACACTCCTTGAGTAGACAACTAGGAATATTGTCAGGCCCAGGAGAGAAAGAAGATTTTAAAGAATTTAAAGCTAAAAGGAGAGAGGAAAGGGAAATAATAGGAGGAGGTATAGAACTAGAGGAAGTAATAATATAAGGGTAAGAATTATTATTAGGACAGACTGAAGAGTAAGTTGATTGAAAAAAATTAGCAAAGAGGTTAGCAGAATCAGAGTCATTGCTAGCTTTATCCATCCCGAGAGAAAAAGAAGATAGCAAACTTGAAGATTTACGCTTCAAGTTTACAAAATTGTAAAACTGTCTCGGATTTAGGGCAAATTGCCTTTTGCAACGAGTTAGATAATTCTCATAGCATTGAGAATTCAAAAGAAAGAAGTTCGACTTGGCTATGGAATATTTAGCCAAGTCTGTACACGATCCAGACATATTAAACTTTTTAAAATATTTAGATTTTATATTTTTTAGATTCGATAATCTGGGAGTAAACCAAGGTGGCTTTGAAGAAGTAGTCGAAGGAATTGACTTGGGAATACACATATCTAAGAGGGAGTTTAGGGTGTTATAAAAAAAGTTAATAGCAGTATTCATGTCAACCGAGTCATATAAGAAAGACCAATCGGTTGCATAAATAAGTTGATTCAGCAATGAATAATTTCCTTTGCGAAAGCAACGGCGGGGCTTATTAGCTGATGAGCACGAAATGAGAGAATTACAATTGAACATTGCAACCTCTAAAGTTGGATGATATACATCCTCAGGAAGGTCAGGAAGGAAACAGGTCATTATCACGTACGTGTGAAGAAACTTCTTTAATACAAGAAAAATATGTTTCATATAAACTTGAATATCAGAAGAAGGAGGAACATAAGAGCATGTAATATAAATATTCCATGTAGGAAAAGACACCTTGACGGAGACAATCTCAGCGTCAGTATTCGTACTAAAACAGAAAAGTTCTGACTGGAGAGCGGCTTTAACGGCAATTAATACCCCACCACCTCGAGTCGGCCGATTATTTCTATGCAAAATAAAATTATTCGAAAAATCCTCAAAATCAGATATAGTTGAATTTAACCATGTTTCTGAAAATGCGATTATATCCGAATCGAAGGAAGTGCTGGCCATGAAAAGATTTTTAAGTTTTGAAATGAGACCTCTGACATTCTGATAATGAATAGAGACTTGGTCAGAAGAAGAAGTTAGTTTATGATATAGAGGGCCGATGTTGACAAGATATTGCTCATTTATAAAGAGCATAGTGAAGCTAATAAATGCCTTGTTTGTCCAAAATATCTTGATGTATAAAAATGTTTATAAAGAAATGACAAATATGTTTATCCTACACAGAGAGAAAAACTTAAGAATTTCGTACTTGAATGAAGTAAACCTGGTCATAAAAGTACGGTAAGATTGGTAATACTTGATTTAAGTATGAAATTCTCATAACTAAAAAAATACTTGAATCAAGCTTTGTTTGTTACTTGTTCAGCCTTATTACGCTGAATTGAAGAACGGAATAGTTTTGAATCAAGGTTTAATGATTCTTAATATAAGACCAATATGTTTTTAATACAATCCCAGTTTGAGCTTAAAATAAGCTTATATAAATCATGATTCGAGAGCTGACGATCTTAAATCATACTATATTTATGACCTAAAATACTTGAATTAATCACATTTTTGTCTTTAATTAAGACCAATTTAGTCTTTAAACAAGATTTTCTGATCATATTTCAAGTAGAAGATTAATTTATTATTGAAACAAGCCCCAATTAGACTTGAACCAATAACTCTCATACTGAAATTAAAACCGAAGTGTACTTTTTTTTATACCCTGAACCCATTAAAAATGGGTAATACGGGTATAATGTATTTGTGCAAATGCATGTAACAGGCAGAAGGAAGCATCTCCGACCCCATAAAGTGTATATATTCTTGATCAGCATCAACAGCCGAGTCGATCTAGCCATGTCCCTCTGTCTGTCCGTCCGTCCGTCTGTCCGTCTGTCCGTATGTATGAACGCAAGGATCTCAGAACCTATAAGAGCTAGAGACTTGATATTTTAGCTGACAAATTCAGAATAAATTGTTTGTAAAAACATTTCTAGAAGCATAGCAAAGGCATAAACAATAAAGTACCGTTAGGTAGTGCAACAGTAGAGTACCTCTGCACATAGAAGTGTCTGCATAAGACAAGATGTGACCTAAACTTCTTAGTATTATTTGTTTCTTAATTTTAAAGGTATATAGTAACTATATATTATGAAATAACGAAGTTCCTTATTAAACTTGAAATATTTCACTTTCAAATGGTACCAAAATGTTTTATCAATTCCTAATAGTTTTGTTGCGACATACCTCTTAAGTCGTGCATAAAATAAGCCACTGTACATATACACATATCAATTACATTTCCTTTTTTTAGCTATCACCACCTCCCCGCTACTACCACATAGCTATAGATCGAGTAAAAACACCAATTTATGCCGCCCACCAATATACGCCACAGTTTAAATGCAATTGACTTTTTAATAATACACCAATATTCTCTAGTACAATAAGATGTACTGTAGAAAATTTCATCAAGATTGGTTATTAAAGAAAGAAAGTTTTGGGTGGCCTCGAGCTTGGGTCAGCAAGCGCATATTGCATGAATTTCTTTATACATTTCATTAAGATCGGTTAAGAAACACAAAAATTATGGGCGCACGTGTTAGCAGCAGCTAGCGCAAATTCCAAGAATTTCTTTATACATGTACACACACACATTCATGCGCGTCGGCTTTGAATTCTATGAACAGCATTGCGATTGCGATTGTATTGTTTTCTGTGCTCCTATTTTAATTCGCGTTTTTCTCATTGAGACTTAATTATTATTGTGACTATTGAGTAGAGGCGGCGGAAGTAGGCGCGGTCAGTTACGAGTTCGAACCCTACCGTGGAAACTAATTTTTTTTTTGTTTGGCTGGTGTGGCTATTGAGTAGAGGCGGCGGAAAGTAATGCGGTCTGCTGATAGTTCGAAGCCTACTAAAGAAACAATTTTTTTTTGTATTTTAAATGTATTTTTATTACTACTAAAGCAAACAAGCGCGTAGCGCGAGCTTCATTTGGTTTCGGAAGAAGAGGGTTCAGGCTATCCCATAGTCGGGAGCTCCCGACTAGAGCCTCTTACTTGTTCTCTCTGTGTATATATAATACTAGCGGGTATAGCCCGGCCTTGCCCGTGGCACGTATGTTATAAAATCAATGTTTTCAAAAAGCTTTGAAAATGATTTTGAAACTGATCGGACGGGAATCAAACTACTTTTATGCAAATCGGACAAAACTTAAAATTCACCAAAATGTGAAACACGTCTCAAATGATTTTTCATATAGATCTTTGGAAATAAATTGGAACACAAAACGTCATCCACCAAATCTTCGACCCCCATTTGCACCAAGGAGGGATGGATTTTTCAAAAAGTGTGAAACACCCCTCAAATGAATTTGAACATAGATCTTTGAAAATGAGTTTGGGGCCGATCGGATGGTAAACAAAAAACTTTCATACAAACGTTTTCCGCCAATTTACCACTGTTGCGGGTGGAATTTCCCAAATCGCTACAATACGTATTTATTAAGTTCTTTTGTAGAGCTTTGAAAATAAGTTTGAAGCAAATCGGATATAACTTAAAACTTCGCCCAAAAAATCTTTGAGTCGCATTCCACCTTTAAAAGTTTGGATTCTGCGAAAAGTGTGAAACACGTCTCAAATGATTTTTCTTATAGATCTTTGGAAACGAATTTGAGCGCGAAAAGTCACCCACCAGATCTTTGACCTCCATTTCCACCAAGGAGGAACGGATTTTTCGAAAAGTGTGAAACACCCCTCAAATGAATTTGAACAAAGATCTTTGAAAATAAGTTTGGGGCCGATCGGATGGTAAACAAAAAACTTTCATACAACCGTTTTCCGCCAATTTGCCACTGTTGCGGGTCGAATTTCCCAAATCGCTGAAATACGTATTCATTACATTCTTATGTAGAGCTTTGAAAATAAGTATGAAGCAAATCGGATATAACTTAAAACTTCGCACAAAAAATCTTTAAATCGCATTCCCCCGAAGAAGTTTGAATTCTGCGAAAAGTGTGAAACACGTCTCAAATGAGTTTTCTTATATATCTCTGGAAATGAATTTGAGGGCGAAACGTCCCCCACCAAATCGTTGACCTCCATTTCCACCAAGGAGGAATGGATTTTCCTAAAAGTGTGAAACACCCCTCAAATGAATTTGAACAAAGATCATTGAAAATAAGATTGAGGCCGATCGAATGGTAAACAAAAAAGTAACATACAAACATTTTTCGCGATTTTTCCACTTTTGCGGGAGGAATCTCCCGAAACCCCGTCTTAACGTGCACCTACATCACATAAGGTAACTACAGTGAAAATTTCAGCTTCCTAGCTCTTACGGTTTGGGCTGTGCGTTGATCACCAATCAGTCAGTCAGTCAGTCAGGACAAACAGTTTTATATATAGAAAAGGAGATAGTTCTGACGTATGTACTGTCTGTAACAGAAAAACTGACCTTTTAGGGTTCCAAAACGATAGCTTTAAAACTGAGGAACTACATAGGTTGTATAAAGCATACAAATAGGCAGCTGTTGGTACTAATCAAGAATATATATACTTAATGGGGTCGGAAATTTCCGTTACACATTAAATGACAACATTTAAATACCACTCTAGAATGCTATAGTAATACATTATAATATTAAGGTACTTTGAACTGTAGTCAATCTCTTGTTTCACAACTTTGCTCAGACCTTACGCATTGAGTACATTTTTGTTTAGCCGTAAGAAGTATAAAGGGAACTCCTTAACGCAGACATGACCTGCTCCTGCTGTGTTGCGCCCCATTTGTATAGTCCAATTTCAAAAGAACGTCATGAAAGTTGTAAATAAAAATAATAGAAGTACACAAAAACACCAAACACAGAAACCTAGCAGGCATGCGTTTGGCATCGGCTTACCGGACTCATACTCATACATACACCCACATGCACATCCACCCTCTGACGCACAGTCATCGTTTATGGCACTGGACTTTGCAGATGATAAATGGGCGCATCAGTGGGCCTAAAAATTAAAACCATATGCTTGAAAGGTAAATACTATAATGCCTTTCAATAATGTCTTTCTATAGAAACTACTCATTACGCCAAGGGGCCCCAACTAGCTAACTTCGTTGTCATAAAAATGTATTATATTTTTAATGCTATACAATAAATGTGAAAAAAAAATATTACTCATCTATACCTGACCTTCTAAGCCTTAAGCCAATGGCAGCTCTGATACAAATACTTAGTACATAGCAAATACATGTACACATAATATATGCATAAAAATGATTTTCATATTTAATTTGAGTAGCGTTAGGCGCCGCTAATAAGGGGAGTGGGAGTTTTGGCTTGAAGCCAATTGCAATTGGAAGCTGAGAACTACGCTGCATACCAGCTGCTGTTAAGTGTCAACACGATATTCGGTTGGAAAAGTGACAGGGGTGCTGCTGGCACTTCAAAAATTCCTTAATGGCTGTTCGTCTCTGACTCTGCGGGTACGGCCTCCTTGTCCACACATTGTTTTCATTAAGCAGTACCAAAAATTTCATCCTCAGCTTCGAATCTGCTGTTGAATGAGTGCGCGTGATCCGTTGTTTTTGTTGGCAATGGTGTCGTTTGTCGCTGACTTGTCTTGCTTGTTTCTTGTTGGGATTTTCACATCTGTTTGCATTTGACACGATTATTTATGTTTATCGCGCGTTAAATGCGGTCTATTATCAGCATAATAATCGTAATTAAAAGCCAACTAATTTATGGCAGTGATTTATTTCGTCGCATTCGATGCATTTTTAAGTTATTCCTTTATTCTTAAATTCCACTTCGTTTTCATACCCAGTAACTACATAATTTATGTGTATGTAGTAATAATGTATATGTATGTAACGATAGAAGGATATGATGTAGACATAAAGCGACCGTATTATTAGATGAGTTCGGCTGCCAGTCTTCAGCACTGCTTAATAAGTAGAAGAGCAGGAGATACAATAATTTGAGAAAAGCTTCTCGCATGGAACCCAAATCAAGATTAATTTTTGTACAGCGTAGCCATTGGTAATGGTAAAAAATGGTGTAACTGCTTAATGCAAATGTAAAAAACAAACAGAAGCAGACATAAGCAACTCCATCAAGCTAACCTATCGCACGTTTAACAGCCGTTCGTTTACCTACCGTTTCGATTTAATCGTCAAAAGTTACGTAGCTCATGGTTCGTATAGCATCCTATACAGATTCACTACACATCCTCATTCATTCGTTTATCAAAATATAAGAAATATTTTAAAATATACCAGAAATGCCTTTTTTCCCTAAATTACAACGGAAGGATCGATGTTATTATTTTATGAGGAACCTGTTTCTAACCTTTATCAATTTATGATGGAAAGATATTAAATTGTATCTTTAACAAATCACAATATCAATGAATGATATTTAAAAGTTAAAAAGAAAGTTTCTGGAGTTTTTTTTTAAATTGAATTTGAAATACATTTTAGTTAGATAGGCTCAAGGTCTTGTATATTTTGTTATTTTGTTAAAACACACGTTATCCCGTCGATTTTGAAACTAGCACTTAAAGATGCCAAATGCGGTATCTCGTGCAGTACATATGGGTTACGAAGATTAACGGTTGTGTAAACGAAATTAGCTTTTTTCAGCTTCAAGCTCATTTTTAAAGCTCTATAATAGAAAAGAATGAATAAGTGTTTCAGTTCGGCTTTAAATATAAATATATATTTATGTTTATATGTCAAATATAACTTGAGAAGTGGGGTTCAAGGTATTATAGGCAAATTTTAGTAGAAAACAAGTAAGAGGCGCTGCCCCAAACTTGTGGCTAGCCAAAACACGTTTTCTTCAATAACTTCAGTGTTTCTCACATTTAAAATTTCAATTCTCTAGCTCTTACATGATATGTTCTGAGATCCTTGCGTTCATACATACTGACGGACGGACAGACGGCCAGACAGACGCACATAGCTAGATCGACTGAGCTATTGATGCTGATCAAGAATATGGGGTCGGAGATGCTTCTTTCTGCCTATTACATACATTTGCACAAATATATACCCCTTTTACCCATTTTAAATAGGTTCAGGGTATAAACAAGTGGCGCAGACAGTAACGGTTAATATCCGCTAGTTGTGTATAAAGAAGAACAATGTTTAAATGTTTATAACGAAAGATAGGCGGCGCGTAAAGGGTATATCCAAGTAAGGCACCATTTTGGTTGGTATTGAAGCCAGAAACAAGAAAATTGGCAAATATATGTATCCGCCTAATCCGTATCTATGTTAAAGTTTTTGGCCACGTCCGCCAAAGACGTGGAACCACATTCACTAAACAGACAAAGAAGCTGTAAAAGTCTATATCACTTAAGTTTTTGAGATGGAGTTACCAAATTAGATTTACAAATTTAAGTATATTTGTATATTCAAGAATCTACGACCTTACGATAATGGATAAAGTTGCGGTTGGAAATCAATGTTTTTGCTTGGGCTTGAGGATAGAGCAATATCCAAAAACGAAAATATCTCCGAATTTGAGAACTTGGTAGGTCTCTGGATCTTATGATCGTCCGAACAGACTATGCGTCTATAGAGGAACATACAAAAATATATTATAGGATCGACTAGACTGGTGATGCTCATCAAGAATATGATACATGCATTTTTAAAACTAAAACCCTTTTCTCATATTTTATGCGTACAAAGTTAAAAAAAAAACGGCTAAATCTTCAACCTTTATATCGATAGCAGCCGGAGGTCGTGGGGACCGTTTAAGACAGCTGCATACGCAGCGTTCAATTGAAACATAAATAAACAATAAAATTGAAATATGCAATGCTCACAGCCAATCGCCAATTATTTTCTAATTAAAGCATTAAAACTAATTACAAGGTATAGTCAATGACAAAAACAGCCCGCAAAGTCGAACGTATGGACAATTTAGTATGTCATTGAAATTAAGTGGATTCGAATCTTGGGCACCACAAGGACCTTTCTGGGTATGGCAAATATGAAATATAAGTAGTCATTAAGGTGACTAAGTGTGGGGGTCAGTTTTTCAAAACTGTAATAGCTGCTCAACTAACTCTCATTTTGTTGTGCTGTACTCTGCTTATCCCAGTCTTCCTAATTTGTTTTCGTACTCTATAAATAAAAATGGGTAAGAAGGGTTTATTACTATTGTTTAAATGCATACATAACACATGCAGAGGAAGGCATATTCGGCAACCTCTAATTTATATGTTCTCAGATCGAGTCGATCTAGTATTATCCGTCCGCATGTTTAAACGCTTCGAGCCAAAGAATAGCTTAAGCAAAAGTCCTTTAATTTTGAATATATGTTCTTGTATATCATAAGCAATTCAAGCTTATTTGAAATGTTTGGAACTATCCCGGCTTCACGCAAGGTTACAATTCGAAACGAACTGTCGGTGGTTCGTGAACCTGACTTTACCATTAATTTTGTCAAGCATCATTTTTTCGTTAGTGAGAGTAAGACAGAAGCTTGTTAACATGCAAATAGCATTCCTAATTTACAAATGAATACGGCGCAAATCCTTGTATGAAAATGTATTTAAATAACATGAAACTTACTTTCAAACATTCTTGAGACTATTTTCTTTAACCGAAACCTTGTTTGCAATTAAAAAATATTGTTCGGTTTGGGCTTAGGCTCGATTATAATTTGTGATAGGTTCAACGTTTCGTTCATAGAAATATAAATAAAGAATTCAATGTTTTTTATATATTTTTTTTTATATTTTCGCAATGATTTAGGCATGCTTTTATTTAAATTTGACACTTGACACTCTCTAAAGTGATTCGGTGGCGTGTTTGAATTTAGATCAGATATCAGCTTTTTCCTTCTGTAATCATAGCATGCAGATGATTAGGTCCTAATTCAACGCCAGAAAGTCGCAAATTCAATTTTATGTATTAGCCGAATTTTTTTAATGTAAAGCACATCAGTACAATTTATGATAAGTTATAGTATTTTCTAGCGAACCCTCTCCAAAACACCGTTACTTGAATATATATGTTTTGTATTATTAAGGCAAGAAAAATTTAGTTAAAGAAGGCTACTTGCCCTTATCTAGCGACACGAGGTCCTGTTACGCTCAAATGACGCTCGACACGTGTTAAAAATTTGAAACTAGATGACAACGGTGTCAATTAGTATGCACAAAGAAACGCCGCGGGCTGAAGGATAACATCGAGAGTATGAGTCGATTTCACAATCAGGCGTATTTTAACGTGGAATTATTCCAATTCAATGACTTCAGACAAATGACTTTCATTACAGATAAAATTCTATTCTCAACGGTAAAAAGGGTATATTGGTTTTATGTCAAGTCCGTCCTTCTAACTATCACATTTTCTTTCAACATTTTTAATTTTATATATTTTAGTCAGTATATCAGCATCGGATTCGTTAAATTGTGTTGGTGATTTAATAGATTAATAGCGTATGTTAGCCGACTGGGAATATTAAAATTGTGCCCAAAGTAACTTGAAACTCCATTTACCCCCAGCAGAGTTGATTTGACGCAATAGGAACACCACTCTTCAAATCACATTTTACATAGATATTTGAAAACAACTAGGATCGGGCGATCAGGAAATTTTCTGAGCCCAATGAAAATAAGTGAAGCGGGCACAGTGAAACGGTTTTTTTTTTGCCAGACGGAAAACGAGTTAATCATTCATAGATTTTATCGAAATCTCTTCCCACTCTTAATTATCGATAAAAATTTATTTTTAGATGTGGTTTGTAAGCATAGCTCAAAAATTATATGAGCTAATTAAATTACACTTGGTTGTAGGTTCAAGTCTCTATAAATACAACAGTTTATCCTCACTGACTTATTGATTAGTGATCAGTGCAATGCCCAAATCAAACCTTATGTGATGTCGGTAGACGATAAGACGGGGCTTTGGGGAATTTTGGAACCCACTTACGGAAAATTGTAAAAGTTTTCAAATTCATTTGAGCAGTGTTTCGCACTTTTTCCACCTTCCTTGGAAATGGGGGTCAAACGTTTCGTGGCTGAGATAAAAATTCGTCGTGTGATACTTCAGATACTTCAGAAACTCTACCCTTCCGAACCTAAAATGCTGGTCAGACGTAGTATGGGCGACATTTTACTTTCAAAGCCCTTCATAGAAACTTAAATAATACATTTCCAGGGGTTTTGCCGCCAATAGTGGAAAGTTGCCAGAAAATGGTTATACGTAACTTTTTTGATTACTATCCAATTGGCTTCCAATTAATTTTCAAGGATCATTGCGAAAATTCGCTAGGTACGCATTTCACATACTTTTTGCAAAATCCACCCTTCTTGGATGTAAAATGCGAGTCATAGGTACGAAAGCTTAGTTTTCAGCTTCACGCTTTACACCACGGTACTGAAATAGGCGGGAAACGTTGATTTCAATTGCTGGTTCTTAATTCGACATTTGGGTGCCAAATTTAATTAAAAATCCGACCGACCGTTAAACACTAGAACATTTTCGATAGTGTTTGGCTAAGGGAAGCGTGCTTAGGGTACTTCCGAGCACTTCCGACTAGAACAGTCTAACCTGTTAATCTCTATATATAAAACTGTTTGTCCTGACTGACTGACTGACTGATTGGTGATCAACGCACAGCCCAAAACGTAAGAGCTAGGAAGCTGAAATTTTCACTGTAGCTACATTATGTGATGTAGGTGCACATTAAGACGGGGTTTCGGGAAATTCCACTCGCAAGTGTGGAAAAATCGCGAAAAACGTTTGTATGTAACTTTTTTGTTTACCATCCGATCGGCCTCAAACTTATTTTCAAAGATCTTTGTTCAAATTCATTTGAGGGGTGTTTCACACTTTTAGGAAAATCTGTTCCTCCTTGGTGGAAATGGAGGTCAAAGATTTGGTGGGTGACGTTTCGCGCTCAAATTCATTTCCAGAGATCAATAAGAAAAATCATTTGATACGTGTTTCGCACTTCTCGCAGAATTCAAACTTCTTCGGGGGAATGCGATTTAAAGATTTTTTGGTCGAAGTTTTAAGTTGTGTCCGATTTGCTTCAAACTTATTTTCAAAGCTCTACATAAGAACTTAATAAATACGTATTTCAGCGATTTGGAAAATTCCACCCGCAACAGTGGTAAATTTTCGGAAAACGGTTGTATGAACGTTTTTTGTTTACCATCCGATCGGCCCCCAAACTTATTTTCAAAGATCTTTGTTCAAATTCATTTGAGGGGTGTTTCACACTTTTTTGAAAAATCCGTTCCTCCTTGGTGGAAATGGAGGTCAAAGATTTGGTGGGTGACGTTTCGCCCTCAAATTCGTTTCCAAAGATCTATAAGAAAAATCATTTGAGAAGTGTTTTACACTTTTCGCAGAATTTAAACTTCTTCGGGGGGAATGCGATTTAAAGATTTTTTGGGCGAAGTTTAAAGTTGTGTCCGATTTGCTTCTAACTTATTTTCAAATAAATACGTATTTCAGCGATTTGGAAAATTCCACTCGCAACAGTGGTAAATTGGCGGAAAACGTTTGTATGAAAGTTATTTGTTTACCGTCCGATCAGTTTCAAAATCATTTCAAATTTGTTTGAGAACATTGATTTTATAACATACGTGCCACGGGCAAGGCCGGGTTATACCCGCTAGTCTATATATATATAATCTATCTCTATATATAAAACTGTTTGTCCTGACTGACTGACTGACTGACTGACTGACTGACTGATTGGTGATCAGCGCACAGCCCAAACCGTAACAGCTAGGAAGCTGAAATTTTCACTGTAGTTACCTTATGTGATGTAGGTGCACGTTAAGACGGGGTTTCGGGAGATTCCTCCCGCAAGTGTGGAAAAATCGCGAAAATCGTTTGTATGTAACTTTTTTGTTTACCATCCGATCGGCCTCAAATTTATTTTCAAAGGTCTTTGTTCAAATTCATTTGAGGGGTGTTGCGCACTTTTTGGAAAATGCAACCCACCTTGGTGGAAATGGGGGTCAACAATTTGGTGGGTGACGTTTCGCCCTCAAATTTATTTCCAAGTATCTATATGAAAATTCATTTGAGACGTGTTTTTCACTTTTCGCAGTATTCAAACTTCTTCGGGGGGAATGCGATTCAAAGATTTTTTGGGCGAAGCTTTAAGTTGTGTCCGATTTGCTTCAAACTTATTTTCAAAGCTCTACATAAGAACTTAATAAATACGTATTTCAGCGATTTGGGAAATTCCACCCGCAACAGTGCTAAATTGTCGGAAAACGGTTGTATGAAAGTTTTTTGTTTACCATCCGATCGGCCTCAAACTTATTTTCAAAGATCTTTGTTCAAATTCATTTGAGGGGTGTTTCACACTTTTCGAAAAGTCCGTTCCTCCTTGGTGGAAATGGAGGTCAAAGATTTGGTGGATGACGTTTTGTGCTCAAATTTATTTCAAAAGATCTATAAGAAAAATCATTTGAGACGTGTTTCACATTTTTCGCAAAATCTAAGCTCCTTCGGTAGAAAATGCATTTCAAAGTTTTTTTTGGTGCATTTTAAGATTGTTTGATTCCCGTCCGATCAGTTTCAAAATCATTTTCAAAGCTTTTTGAAAACATTGATTTTATAACATACGTGCCACGGGCAAGGCCGTGTTATACCCGCTAGAATATATATAAGGGGTTGTCCTAACTGAATGACTGAACGGTGACTAACGCATAGCCACAATCGTAAGATCAATTCAGCTGAAATTCGTACTGCAGCTTCCTTTTGGCTTGAAAGTGAGCACTAAAACGGGCTTTCGATCCACAAATGGGCCAAAATGGCGGACGACCTGAGTATGAGGGACATCAAAAATAAAGCATATATACAATTGTGCGTTGCAAACGTTGCGTCATAAGAAAGTGGCTAATGCAAATGTCAATCTTATAATTTTTTATTAGATTTATTATATTCATAAAGAAATTAGTACTTTAAAAAAAAACAACAAAAGAAATGAATATAGGGTAACAATAATAATTCAAATGTTTCTTATGATTCGATTAACTTACAATACTGTCATATACATACATATATAGTAAATGTGTTGCGTAGTTAACAAGGCGTTGATATATTGAGCACGTGGCGTACGATTCGAAGCCGTGGAGAGAACTAATACTTTTGATTATTTGAAGATAGAAGATACGAACGACGAAGCAGATTGACATCGGTAGATTGATTCGCTTGGTAGTGCTGAGCAGCAATAAATATACTTTATTGGGTCGGAGATGGCACAGGGAAAATAGTTAATGCAAAGTATGGTTAAGATGTCTTGAAAACAAAAAGTTTTTCATACAACTAAATTTTAGACTGATCGTTCCTATGGAAGCTATATAATATAGTAGTCCGATGTTAATAAGATTTTGCATAAATGTAGGGAGCATAAAAGTTTTTCATACAAGAACCTACTTTTCGACCGATCGTTCCTATGGCAGCTATATGATATAGTGGTCCGATCCAGCTGGTTACGACACATGTGCTGCGTGCAGCAGAGGGACTTTTTAGCTTTAAAACTGAGAGACTAGTTCGCATAGAAACAGACTGACGGACATGGCTACATCGACTCGGCTGTCGATACTGATCAAGAATATATATACTTTATGGGGTCGGAGATGTTACCTTCTATGCGTTACACATTTCATGACAAAATTATAAAACCCTCTGCTGGTAGAAAAATAGCATATATATAATATAATTAGCGGGTATAACCCGGCCTTGCCCGTAGCGCGTATGTTAAAAATCAACGTTCTCAAAAAGCTTTGAAAATGATTTTGAAACTTATCGGACGGTAAACAAACCAATGTTGCGAGTGGAATTTTCCAAATCGCTGAAACACGTATTCATTATATTCTTATGTAGAGCTTTGAAAATAAGTTTGAAGGAAATCGGACACAACTTAAAACTTCGCACAAAAAATCTTTGAGTCGCATTCCACACGAAAAAGTTTGGATTCTGCGAAAAGTGTGAAACATGTCTCAAATGATTTTTCTTATAGATCTCTGGAAACGAATTTGAGCGCGAAACGTCATCCACCAAATCGTTGACCTCCATTTCCACCAAGGAGGAACGGATTTTTAGAAAAGAGTGAAACAACCCTCAAATGAATTTGAACAAAGATCTTTGAAAATAAGTTTGGGGCCGATCGGATGGTAAACAAAAAACTTTCATACAACCGTTTTCCGCCAATTTACCACTGTTGCGGGTGGAATTTCCCAAATCGCTGAAATACGTATTTATTAAGTTCTTATGTAGAGCTTTGAAAATAAGTTTGAAGCAAATCGGACACAACTTAAAAATTCGCACAAAAAATCTTTAAATCGCATTCCCCCCGAAGAAGTTTGAATTCTGCGAAAAATGTGAGACACGTCTCAAATGATTTTTCTTATAGATCTTTGGAAACGAATTTGAGCGCGAAAAGTCACCCACCAGATCTTTGACCTCCATTTCCACCAAGGAAGAATGGATTTTCCTAAAAATGTGAAACACCCCACAAATGAATTTGAACAAGATCTTTGAAAATAAGTTTGAGGCCGATCGGATGATAAACAAAAAAGTTACATACAAACGTTTTTCGCGATTTTTCCACACTAGCGGGTGGAATTTCCCGAAACCCCGTCTTAACGTGCACCTACATCACATAAGGTAACTACAGTGAAACACCAATCAGTCAGTCAGTCATTCAGTCAGTCAATCAGTCGGTCAGGCCAAAAAGTTTTATATATAGAGATTATGTCAATGCGAATATACATAATTGTAATTGTATATGTGTATAACAAATATACAAATGCAAAGATGTTTATCTCTCTCAAGGTTCTCTTTCGTAGCACCTTGAAAGCATTTGGTCAACATCCCTTAGTGTACAAATAATTGATATGATTTTGTGTATTGCAAAAAACTGGATACTCCCATGTGCTCGCATCCGATGGCTCTTGCTTTCCTACCCTTTGGGGTATTGTGGTTTGCGTTGTCAGCTGGTTGACACTGAAATTGATAACCAGGAATATTCGCTTGCACACATGTGAATGGTTAACTCAAATGTTGTGCATAGCCTCTACTCTGCTCTACTGGTGTACCTATCTGTCTGTTCTTTACAAACTAGCCCTTCAATTGTAAAACTATTGTCTTGAAACTTTGAAAATGTCCTATTTTTTATGACAGGAATCGGGCGGATCGTAACACTATATCAAATAGCTGCCATAGGAGCAATTGGACAAAAATGTTAAAACACCTTAAAAAAATTGTTTTTCAAGATATCCACACAAATTCGCTCACATATCTGCAAGCCTGTTAGCCATATGTCTTAAAGGATATTTAATCTTCGACGTGCTGTTGTTTTCATTATCTGAAATTTTTCATGAATCTGAATTTGTATCTTCTCAAAACTGAATGAACCACAACGAAATTAAATTCTTTTTAAGAAAAATTTTGAGTGTCGGAGTACATATATTTTGCATGATTATTGTCGTTTGTTACCCATGCTACGTTTTTATATGCAAAACAAACTACTGGTTTTTGGTGTCCTGTCGGCAACACTGTTTTAACAATCTACATGACAGCAGCGGTAAACCGCAAAATATGGTTAAAAGGGAGGGTTTCAGTGAGGATAACTAGCTAAATTACATGAAAAAAAGTACAATATGAATACCAATTGTAATGCGTTTTCATTTAAAAAATATTAATTATAAACTTCTAGACAGGCTTGCGTTCATGTAGTGGGCTATCATTTAAATTGAATTTTTAATATATGTATGTGCTCAACTTGGGCTCAAATTTTTATTTTTATTTTTACCCTGTACCCATTGAAAATGTTCAAAAGGAGTATAACAATTTGGTACATATGTATGATACAAGTAGAAGAAGGCATGTCCTTACGATTTTTGTTTTACTTTTTAAGATTTTTAAGCATGACACAAAATAACTTTTTGAATATTAAGGAAGAAGAATTTTAGAAGTCATGTTGGCCAATAGTCTATGTTTTTGTATTGAATTTGTAGCGTGGTACTGAAATCCGAAATATTATATTGATTGCGGGTACAGGGGCTTTTGTAGTCAAGCAATCTCGACTTCAGCGTTATTACTTGTTTTGTTTTTAATTCGTTGTACTTTCTTAATACTTACCTTTGCTGTGGACAAGTCAAATGGCATGTTGACAGGTGGGCGTAGCTAAAATGGAGGGCGTCGTTTGATAATTGGAACTGGCTGAAGAGCTAATTGTGAGAACTGGCGGGTGTGCACGAAATCTGATAAGTAGTCAGCTACCAGAGACATTATCAAAAGTAAAACACAAAGCGAAACCCATACCAAAATAATCCAGATATAGTCACATGTTGCATTTGCATCGTTTGAAACTGAATGCGGATATAAGATGACAAAACCTACACAAAACATTCGATTGGCATTGGCATTGGCATTTTATGGACGAATGATGAATGATATGCTGCACAATGCGGATACACCAAACAGCGAACACACTGTGATGCGCTTCCTGTCTGAGCTCGACTCCCATTTCATCATTATGAAGTAGCGTACTGGAACATTTTTTGGAAACAATTGGCGCAGCGTGGGAGCCACACTGCAAAATAACACAGTAAACCAGTAGATGATCGACAATAATGGTACACAGGACTTGGACAGGTACAGCAGAGAGTTCGGAAAAATTCCATTGTTCACCGCAGCACCCAAGCACACTGCAGGTCCTGGCGCGCTTTGAGACACACGATACCACTTCAAAAACTGGCAGGCAAAGGGGAAATAACGAGGCTAATAGACGGTATCGAATTTAACTCTAGCAGATAATCATCTCGGGCTCTGTCACGTCTTTCCGCTTGCGTGTGTGTATTTGAGAATGTGTGAGAAATTGGGGTAATTGTCTAGAGATACACTGCACTGACAAGTGTGTCCTTTCTGGTCCTTGAAGCTATTCCTCTAAGGTTAAAGAACTAAGTAACTTCTGCTGTTAATTACTCCGTAACTCTTTCTACTTGGTGGACGAACCATCGTTTGGGATACCTTGCCTTTTCGGGCAGGTGGCAGCAAAGAAGCAGACAGCCTGTCTGAATCCTGTGTTTATCGAAAACGACCAACCTGTCGTAAGTAATTAAATGTAATTTTGGCTAGCCATCTAGCGATCTATGTAAGAACACATGGATGGTCGAGATATGCGTGGACAGAATAAGGTATTGCGTGCAGCTTCGGAACGGTAAGCAGTTGGCTCTACAATTTACTACCATTTGAATTGTGCGTCCCGAATAGGGCTCGATGGCGTTTCGATTCTGGTTTTAGTTGTCCCATAATTATTTAGATATCAAGCCAAAATTTTAACAAAAGTTCTAGTCAATGAATATGTACATTGTCAAAGTGTGCTCTCAACCCTTTCTGGTTGCCGTGAGGCACGACTTAAATAATAGCTTTCAAAATTCAAATTAAACATTAAAATATAATATATATATATATATATGTTATTTGAGGTCTTGTTAACGAACTTATTAAGCGTAACAGCAACATGCAAATGTACAGAAGCAACTTAGAAAACAGCTAATGATATATGTACAATTCATACGCATATTATTAAAAGTATAAGTTTCCGTTCGTTTTCAAATCCCCCTTTTACGCAATTGTCATGGGCTCAACTGTCATGTGCTGCCCGCAAATAGAGCAATTAAGTATCGAGTACCGGAATGTAAACGTGTTGTAACTATTTTCACACAATCCATACATCTGGGTGATATTAGGGGTTCCTGGTAGGCAAGTGAAAAATAAATTCAAATTAAAAGAAAGAACTTGGCACAGGCTAGGCAGAAATACTCCTATTAATAACAAAACATTTGGTGAGCAATTGTCGTAATCTCTCAAACTATTGCGCTGCTCACGTTTTCAATTCCATTTTTTGTTTAATTAAACCATTGTGCCAAAACAGGCAATAAATCAAACGCGCACACAACACGGTGTTAGCTCCACAAGCAATATCCCCAGGACATCAAATGAAATTTGCTTTTCGGTGAAACTAAAACAACGTTATGTGCTCAACAACGGCCACAGTTAATGAGATTAAAATACGCAGCGGGGGTCCTTTAGAATCCAACGCCGCGGGTTGCAATGCAGGGAAATTAAACAAAATAAAAGTACTTTAGTCAGAATTGCCCGACTAGAAGATACCCCGAACCCAGTGCCGAGCTATCATTCCAAACATTTAAACTTTATTTGATATATACACAAAAACACACAAACTGCGAAGTTTATGTAGCGGCTTTGCCACATATGCGGCAAAATGAACTCTTGAAATAAGGGATCCAAATGTGTGTAAAAACCAAATGGAATGGCTGTACCCTCAAAATTGACTTGATAATTTCAATTTTGTTGGAAATTGAGGGTGGTATCCAAAAGGTAAAATATACTACCTAATCACAAATATTATGTATCGAAAATCTGTCTGTGTATCTAGCACATAAATTTCGGGCCTTGATTGAGAAACCATCACTTGATGGAAAATGGACGAGATAACAAAAAAAGTGGTGTATATCCTGGGTTTTTTTTTTTTGTTTCTTGTTTTTGTGTTAGTTTTCTTTTATTTACAGCTAATCTTCTGTTACTCTTGCTTAGCAACTTTTATCAGCATGAGTTTATGAGCGTATGAGCACGAGAATATATATTTCGAATATCAAGTCTCTATCTTTTGTAGTTTCCAAAATCGACGCGTTCTTACAGACGTACAAACAGACGGAAGTGGCTTGAACAACTCAGCTCTTCATCCTGATCAGGGGACTAACCTCAATTGAGATAGTTAACAGTTAATGTAGGTAATCTTATAACATCTAAATCTATATAAGTAACAAGGCCCAGGAATATATTAAAAAAGTGAAATATTCTGGATTTGTGTATACGAGAGGGTATTCATACCAAATTGGGTATATACCTCTGATAAGCTCAATCAATTTTGATCGATTTAACTGAAACGGAGCAACTGGGCCATTTCATATTTGGTTTCCACTTCATCCGAAAAATTACAACATATCATTGCGTTCTGTTATTAATTAAATAGCGAATAGAAGACGGTTATTGTTCTTTTTCGCGGTCACGTATGGAAACATCGATGCAAAATGATATTTTGTGAGCGTACCATCTAGAAATACAGGCATAAAACCACGTATTGGGACAGTATATAAGGAAAAATGTCGGTTGGGGCCATTACCGACCATTACTGTTTATACTTCATTATCCTCATGTTCTGAAACTTTAAGAAACAATTATTATAATTTTAAGTGCAGCTTACATATATCTCTACTAGCGCGTGTAACCCTGCCTTGCCCATGGCACGTATAAAATAAATATTCTCAAAAAGCTTTGAAAATGATTTTGAAACTGATCGGACGTAAACAAAAATCTTTCATGCAAACTATTTCCGCCAATTTATTACTGTTGCGGGTGGAATTTCCCAAATCGCTGAAACACTTATACATTAAATCCCTATCTAGAGCTTTGAAAATAAGTTTGAAGCAAATCGGAAAAAATTTAAAACTCAAAAAAGTTTCATACAAACATTTTTCGCGAATTACCCACTGTTGTGGGTGGAATTTCGCAAATCGCTGAAACACGCATTTATTAAAATCTTATGTAGAGCTTTGCAAATAAGCTTGAAGCAAATCGGAAATAACTTACAACTTCACCAAATCAATCTTAGAATCGCACTTTTAACCGAGGATGCCTTGATTCTTCGAAAAACGTGAAACATGTCTCAAATGATTTTTTATATAGATCTTTGGAAATGAATTTGAGCGCGAAACGTCACCCACCAAATCTGTGACCTCCATTTCCACCCAGTAGGAATACATTTTTCGAAAAGTGTGAAACACTTTCATGCAACGGTTTTTTCCCAAAACCCCGTTTTACCATGCACCTTCATCACATAAGGTGACTGACTGACCGACTGAATGACTGACTGGTTGGTGATCAACGCACATCTCAAAACGCAACAGCTAGGAAACTGAAACGTTCACTGTAGTTGCCTAATGTGGTGAATTCTACTCGCAAGTGTGAAAAAAAACGCGAAAACGTTTGTGTCTGGGTTTTTTGTTAACCATCCAATCGGCTTCAAACTCATTAACAATGAT
Organism: Drosophila montana; assembly: GCF_035044405.1. Lineage (NCBI taxonomy): Eukaryota > Metazoa > Arthropoda > Insecta > Diptera > Drosophilidae > Drosophila > Drosophila montana. Next base: position 62,164 of record NW_026998750.1, on the reverse strand, counting down.
ATTTGTTAAAAATTATTTGAGGCGTATCTACACTTATTGGAAAATCCATTCCTTCTGGGGGTCAAAAATTTGGTGGTTGATGTTTCGGGTTCATTTTTAAGAATCTTTATGAAAATTCATGGGAGGTGTTTTTTTTTTTCATATTTTTGCAGAATCAAAGCTATCCCGGATCAAAGATATTTTTGGCGAAGATTTTAATTTTGTCGGATTGCTTCAAACTTGATTTCGAAATTTTACTTAAGAATTTCATAAATATGTGTTTCCGAGATTTTGGATATTCCACCCGTAACAAGAAAATATAGCGGAAAACTGTTGCATGCTACTTTTTTGTTAACCATCGGATTTGCCTATAGTTCATTTTCAGAGATCTTTGTTCAAATTTATTTGACTCGCCTTTCGGAATATCCCCCGCTCTCGGATGGAAAATGCAGGTGAGAGGTTTAATGAACGAAAGCTTACTTTTCATATACACACATAATGAGGTTCGTTGTATGTGTTTTCTTTGCTAATTAAAAAACCCGATAGGGTGTCTTAAAATCTTATCGGCCTCACCACAACGAACGCGGACAAATGAATCGTATATTTGAACAATATTACTACCTACATATTACTATTCGTTTTTTTTGAATTCATAACTTAGTGAATATATAATATATTAATTTTGTACTACTAAAATCATTTTAATTTTTAACAAATTAAAAATAAAAATTAATTTTTGTGTTTTTTTATATATAGTATATATATTTACCATACTTAACACAAATTGAACATTGTTATCATAGTTTCGCAAAAGCGGAATGTATTTAAATGTATGTCTACCAAGTTTACCAATTAATAACAACAGCAGAAGTAGTTTCTTCCATTACAAATTTCTTAACTTTAAAAAGCTAACTAGTTACAAATATTTACCCGCAACCAAATCAAGCACAGCTCCTAAACACTTTTTCCACTTTAAAGTCACGTTGAGGACAAATTCTTTTTGGATATTAAATCGAATTACGAATGTAAAATGATGCAGTGAAGCGTGTCAAATGTAGGGCGTAATTCAACTGAATTCGCTTGCAAATTAATTGTTAAAAACAAACAATATGCAATTCAGAATTAAAACAAAAAATATTTTTTGTCCTCTGCTTTATTTAAGCGATAAATGTGAAAATTGTCAATCAATTAAAAAGTTTTTCAACAGCGTCGCAAAATTAACGTGCAAACACATCAGGCGCGATTTTTAATTTAATGTTTTGGGTTTTGTTGCTGCGGATGCTTATATTGCTTTGTGTAAGCTGCTCTATCAGGTTTTATAGCGCAGTAACTGGGTAAGGACCACATGCTGCGAAAGCCTTTCCATTGTTATGCCTTTGCAAAATGTATTATAATTATACCCTGAACCCATTGAAAATGATTAACCATTCGTGGGTATTATGTTTTTGTGCAAAATGTATGTATGTAATAAGCAGAAGGAGGCATCTCCGACCCCATAAAATATATATATTATTGATCAGGGCGATGAGCTGAGTCAATTTAGCCATATCCATCTATGTGAATGAAACAAACATGTTGCTCTTCTCTTTAATAAATTGATTTAGACTGCCTCTCCGGCAGTCTTATGCAAAATATTATTAAACATATAATATAATAATGTAATATAATATATTATTATATTACATATAATTATTAAAAAATTCAATACATCACTTAACAAACATTAAAATCCTATAATTCTTTTAATACACATCTGCGCTGCTTTGAAACTAGTTGATTGCATGCATTGATTTGCGATTTACCATGTCCGTTTTATAGTTTAGTCTCATGTCTGTTGCTGTGTTGCTTATGTGTAGTACTTCAAAAGTTTAGTGTGTGAGGTAATGTTGTTCTTATTGTAATATTTTTGTTGTCTCAATGTTCGATGTGTTGCAGCTCTTAATGCCGTCCTTTACAATATCTGCTTATGCGGTGTATAATGTAAAAGGGGTATAATAGTTTTGTAAAAGTCTATGTAACAGGAAGAAGGAGGCATGTCAGCTCGTCCGTCTGTATGAACGCGTCGATCATAAAATGAGCTCGAGACTTAAAATTTTAAATATATATTCTCCTATACCATAAGCAATACGAACATAAATTTTTGTCGATATCTTGTCATATTTCCACAGTATCAATAATCAAAATCGATTTTGATGCTTGGTTTTTAAGCATAGCTTAAACAGAAGCTAGATACTCAAAGTTCATGCTTTACAGTATGACCGCGTGTATTTGCACAACTTGTGGGACGGACAGTTGACTGTGGAGTTAATGGATTTCAGTGGCATTCCCTCCAGTCTTAAAATTCTATATATGTATAAATCTTATATTGTATTTGTCAGTATTATCTTGTATTCGTCAGATGTTAATATCGCAATGTTGTCATATTTGCGAAGGAATAATATTTCACGATCTAATGCACTTTCTGTGTTTCTAGTTTTGCATTCTTTCACTCTTAATAAATTGCACTAGTTCTTCTACAGCTGCAACATACTTAAAGAGATGTAAGTTCTTTTTGCTCACAAGCAATGCATATTCTGTCCCTTCGCTAATAGAATTCAAGCTTCGCATTATTGCTGCTGTTACAGATAGTCTAATTTCGTTCATTTCTCATGTTTTGCTTTTAGTCGTTCCGCAATAATTTTTGCTATTTTTTTTTTTAGAAATTCTACTTTCTGTTAATGTAATTAAGCAGGCTTAATATTTTCATGCGGCACACGTAAGAACACTGTAGTCGAGTGTGCTTGACGACAAAATCCACTGTACCCCTCGGTCAGTATAATATATTTTTAAGTCATTAAATTAAGTACAATATGAATGTCCAATTCATAATGCTTAAGCAGGTGCTTGAAGACGGACCACAACCCACAAGCTCATGTGCGCAACTTGCGCAACTTACGCAGCGGCAGCGCTGCTTTATCCGCCTGCGCGAAACTATACGAAATGCAATGTCAATTCTACGTATGCAGTCCGATCTTCGGGAAATTTTAAGGTCATAAATATGGTATTCATGTGTGTATATACAACCAAATCATAAGGCTCTTGCTTTAAAAAATTAGCTTTTTAATTTATGAAAATGGGGCGAGATATCGGAAACAAAAATTATCAACTCGTTTTGGGTATGGTATAGGACAGAGAGACGGGCGAACGGACATAGCTAAATCGACTCAGGTCGTCGTCCTGATCAAAAATGTATTTGCCTTATACCTTTTTTAACCCAATTTCATTTAGTTCAGGGTATTACAATTTTTTAATACCAATTTGTCGTTTTTGAAACTGGTTCTACCTTATTTCCAAATTTTTTACTTTAACTTTGCTACCCATTTTGGTAAAAATTCAAATCTCAGTTTACTTTAAGTTTCGCTTATGCATTAAATTTGATTCCTACTTCGTTTGTTCTAATGTCAGCTTAAGGCAAACTCGTTTTAAAATTGTTCAGGTATTAAGCTACGATTTTTACCATGATAAAATCATCAATTACAAACGTAACCGTGTTCCTAACGTTTTCCCTATATTTTAGAAGTATTGTAAAATAATAAGGCTCCTATTGACAAGATCGTCGAAAAATTTAATTTCAATGAAAACCGTTATTGTATTTAATAACTTCTTATCCAAATATGAGCTTTATTATTCTCCGAATTCATAAGCAAAATATGATCAACAGCAGAGTGTTTTATTTTATTACTCCTATGAGGACATTGCCCGAAAATTGGTCTTAAGATAACAACGTAGCTATACGACGACCAAAACAATAATGTATCGCAAATCGGCTATACTTCTGCAATGGTATTTATCTTGATTGAAACGAAGACTGGGCAAGCAGCTTGCTATACTGTCAGGCTAGACGCCTTGTGGTTAGCCAGACAAACAATTGGCACAAGGCCATAAACACACATGGCAGACATTCTGTAGCATCACGTTTGATACTATTTGTTCCAATGCAACCATTTGGCGATCAATCGATCAGTAAATTTCGAAAGTGACAATGACTATGAAAAATTGACAACTATTATTGTCATTAGCTAGGATTTATGAGCGGCAATTGTGCCGGGACTTCCGATGGCTCCGAACGCAACGAGGGTCGTCTTGAATAATGGTATACAGCAGCAAGAGCATTAGAGGGAATTTGTCAGCGCACCACGTAATTAAAAGGCTCGTAGAAAGCCTTATGGAAACCCAGTGCAGGCAAAATTATTTAATTGATAAATTGTGTCGCATGCTGTGCCCTCACCAAGCATCAGCACAATGGAAAACAAACAGCGAACAACAGGCAAAGGCCAACCGCATCCCCAGAACAGTTTGTCAGTTACATGAAGTTGACAGTTATGCGTGTTATTGTTATTGTGTGAATGCCCCTGGCCAAGAGGTGTCCAACTCTATTCTCCCGGCAAAAACTCCCATTGAGAGCGTATCCATTACTTGGCCAAACAATTACTTTTATGCAACATTCAATGGTTGACTTTTTTGCTCATATTTTCAACTCGGATGCATGTATGCAGCACATTTTTTGCCGTCTAAAATTGCTGCCAGAGGCCTGCCTTGTCCTGGATCCTGTGGCCAATTTTGATTTTGTTCATTGTTATTGCAATTTTTCCAATTTATGGCACGTTTTATACGATGGGCTCGGCAAATGGCGGCTCTTTTCGACATTGGCTTTGTTAATCCATGCTGCAGTTGTCGTTTTTTCATTGACAACTTCCTAAAAGTCGTTATTATGAGGAACCGAGTTGCAAACCGTGTTACAGTAATCTACCGTGGCCTAGACGAACTGCTGTAATATTAGGTCAAGACTATGTATGTGTCAATGTAGATAAAAACACAATAATATACGGACACTGTGAAAATATGAATATTTATGCCAGATTTTTCAATGCACTATCGGTAAGATTTACACAAATATCCTGTCAGATTAAGACAAAGAATACATTAGCATGAAAATTAATTCCGATTTAAAACCCCTTTTTATGTTTTAATTTAAATAAATTAAATTTAATTTAAAACCACGTGCTCTTGTCAGGAGTGTCCGACTAGAAGATACCCTAAACTCAGCACCGAGCTCCCGTTATACATTTTCGAACCTTCTTTTCTACATCCATACACAAAAACAGGCACAAGCAGAAAGTAGCACGCTGCAGAGTTTATTGGGTATATCGCTTAAGCGCCCTAGTGTCAACTGTGGTTTCGGATAGTATGGGACTAATAGGCAATAATCTTCGCAGGGATGGCGCTTGTGCTCACGAAGAAAACTGGTCACTAATCACGGTGAACCGATCGTTAGTTGGAGACTCCAAATGGAGGCAGAATGGAGACAGCGCCCACGGAGTACACAACAGAAAGGGTTCACAGCATAGGACGCATAACTTGTTCCAAAAATAGCAGCCCATATAAATTACAAGTATGAAGAGCCGTATTTATATTTTAACATCGCTTATATCTGGTCACAGCTATTTAAAGCGATTCGGCCTTGTCGTCACGGACGCGTGTTCTAGCTGCGCTCAAGGAATTGTAGAGTACTCATACTACATCATCTTTAAGAGTGCACAGTTTTCGCAGATGAGCACCGGAGGATATGTGCACTAGAGGATATAAGCTATTTATTAAGGGGTTCTTTGCAACATGTTTGAAGCAGTTCGACCGCAATTTAAGACATGCCCCAAAAATCGATGACCTGCATTTTCCATCCAAGAGATCATTACAAATGGGAGTGAGGCCGATCGGATGGAAAGCAAAAAGATTTCATACGACCGTCTTAGCGTGCCGTTAAACTACGATGTAAACTTCAGCCTGCTAACTCTTACGATTCTGGATGTGCATTGATCACCAATCAGTCAGTGAATCAGGAGTCGTGGCTCAGTAAAAACAGTTGTATATAGAAATGTTAATATAGATTATAGGTTAATAACCAAATTGTATTTTGCAAGTTTTAATCTTCAACAAATGTTACTCATACTTAACATGGCCGTTGGAGCTGTGTGTTTATATTTCGTTAATATAAAAGCTAGGAGGACACTGGTACAGAGTGCCCGACTAGGAGGTACTCTGCATCTTCCATCAGCATCTGACTATGTTTTGTGCATTTTCAAAAACCCTAGGTGTTTATACTTACTTCTGATACTTATGATATTGCATACATATATATGTATCTCTATATATAAAACTGTTTGTCCTGACTGACTGACTGACTGACTGATTGGTGATCAACTCACAGCCCAAACCGTAAGAGCTAGGAAGCTGAAATGTTCACTGTAGCTACCTTATGTGATGTAGGTGCACGTTAAGACGGGGTTTCGGGAAATTCCACCCGCAAGTGTAGCAAAATCGCGAAAAACGTTTGTATGTAACTTTTTTGTTTACCATCCGATCGGCCTCAAACTTATTTTCAAAGATCTTTGTTCAAATTCTATTGAGGGGTGTTTCACACTTTTCGAAAAATCCGTTCCTCCTTAGTGGAAATGGGGGTCAAAAATTTGGTGGGTGACGTTTCGCCCTCAAATTTATTTCCAAGTATCTATATGAAAATTCATTTGAGACGTGTTTCACACTTTTCGCAGAATTCAAACTTCTTCGGGGGGAATGCGATTTAAAGATTTTTTGGTCGAAGTTTTAAGTTGTGTCCGATTTGCTTCAAACTTATTTTCAAAGCTCTAAATAAGAACTTAATAAATACGTATTTCAGCGATTTGGGAAATTCCACCCGCAACAGTGGTAAATTGGCGGAAAACGGTTGTATGAAAGTTTTCTGTTTACCATCCGATCGGCCCCAAACTTATTTTCAAAGATCTTTGTTCAAATTCATTTAAGGGGTGTTTCACACTTTTCGAAAAATACGTTCCTCCTTGGTGGAAATGGAGGTCAAATATTTGGTGGGTGACGTTTCGCGCTCAAATTCATTTCCAGGGATCTATAAGAAAAATCATTTGATACGTGTTTCACACTTTTCGCAGAATTCAAACTTCTTCGGGGGGAATGCGATTTAAAGATTTTTTGGGCGAATTTTTAAGTTGTGTCCGATTTGCTTCAAACTTATTTTCAAAGCTCTAAATAAGAACTTAATAAATACGTATTTCAGCGATTTGGGAAATTCCACCCGCAACAGTGGTAAATTGGCGGAAAACGGTTTTATGAAAGTTTTTGTTTACCATCCGATCAGTTTCAAAATCATTTCAAATTTTTTTGAGAACATTTTATAACATACGTACCACGGGCAAGGCCGGGTTATACCCGCTAGTACAAATATATAGGTAAAACCAAAACGCAGAAGATATTCAAAAGCTAAAATTTTCCTGTACACAGAACACATATACAAAAACCTATGTTGCGATTGTTGTGTAACTAGCTCTATTGATCTATAATATTTGTTGATATTAGGGGAAACGGGCAGCTAATAATAAGTTAAAATTAACTTTATCTGTATGGTATATAAGAACTTATATTCAAAATATAAACATGACCTAACTTATGGAGTCGGAGATGCCTTCGTATTCCTGCGAATATAGCACAAAACCATTATGCCTTCTTTATTCATTTTCAATGGGTACACGCTTTAATAAATAAACATGTATCGTGTATATGATTATTACAATCAAATGGTAAATGAAGAACGAAAAATGCGAATGAGACAATGAACAGGGTTTAAGTATATGGTTTGAGCTATGAGTATATGACCATGGATGCAATAACAATAAAAACTGCAAAAATGGCCGTTTGTAAAAACTGTCAACGGAACGCTTGCCACGCCCATCTTCTCTTTCAATGCACCGCCTGACCAGTATTGTTGTTTCTTTTGTTGTTTTTAGCTGTAATTACGCGGTTAAGTTAATAATACATTTGCAACTTGTTTTTTAAATCAACTGTTGGATACGCATAGCTCTCAGAGGCGCCCTGAACAACCTACGCCCCGCGCACCGGCTTTAATCAACAGTTGAATATAACCCCAGCCAACTGTTGTTTGTTGTGGTTGTTCATCGCGCGACTTGCGATTGGTGATTGGGCAGCTTTTCGTCTAGCTTGTAGTCAAACCATAAAGCCACCAGCCCCCATGCTTTCTCTCGCTCGCTGTTGGCCAGGGCTTTCCTTGCCGCTAAGCAGTCCGTCTGTCACGGTTTAAAGACTTTTTAAACATTACCATCTGGGAGACACAACAATAACAGCTTTGCTTACTCTCCGATCATTATTAAACTTTCAGTGCTTTATTACGACTATGTGCACATACTTTTTTTTTTTTTTGTTTGTTTATTGTATTGAATCAAAAATAGCATACATTTTTATTACAACACAGTTGGCTTAGGTGATATTACGCCAAGCCTGGTTGGGTCCTCAGGCTTTATCGTGGTCAAACGTCAAAGGCGGCTTTTTGAGTAAGGCTGCATCGTCACGTAGGTGGTCGGGGGACTCTGGGGCGTCTCCTATGTCGTGGTTGGAGGAGGTCCTTGAACGATCTTGTCTTGAGCTTCCTGACTACACACCTCCCAGCGAGGTATCTTGCTACCCGGCTGCAGTGTCGCTGCAAGCGTTCGTTGTACCGGTTGGCGAATGCTCCGACTTGGCTGTCTATGGTCTCCATTTTGAGGTCTCTGTGCAAGGTAGTATTTCTGACGTACCAGTCAGCACCTGTAATTCGGCGCAAGGCCAAGTTTTGGAGTGTCTGAATCCGCTTCGATTTGTCCGAGATGCAATGCCCCAAACCTGAGTACCGTATCTTCAAGTTGGCGCCACCACGACGTTGTAAACTGCCCGTTTGCAGCGAAGTGGCAATGGGCTGTTGGGGTTTAGTAGCCAGTTGGCCTTGGCCATCTAATAGCGGCACTGCTAAAGAAGGCCGTCGATGTGCGCCCGAAAAGCAAGTGGATGTATTCCTGGGCACCGTCAGTGGCTTCATGCTCGCAGTGGGCGGAGTAAAATATTGCCACGTCATCGGCAAATGTGGCCATCAAGTATTTGCCTGGGGTGGCAAACTCGTGTAGTTCATCCGGAGTGGGCATGTCTGCCGTGTACAAGTTGTAGAGAAAGGGGCCCAGTACGCTGCCTTGGGGGACACCCGCCTTCATTTTGCGGACAGGAGAGATTGCTGCTCTAACTTTGACTTGAACTTTCGCTCCATTAGATAAGAGCGCAGAAGTAGAAAGAAGGGGGCGGGAAGACTCATCTTGATTTTCTGGAGCAATCCATCATTCTAGACTCGGTCGAAGGCCTGCTTAACGTCTACAAAGACTCCATAGCAGTAGTCTTTGTCGTCGTAAGCCTTAAAAATATGGTTAATCACTCTGTGAACCTGTTCAACAGTGCCATGCCTTCCCCTGAATCCAAATTGGTGATCAGAAAGGGTGGCCATGTGATCCATAAGCCTTGAAAGTCGGGCGACAATCAGTCTTTCCCAGATCTTCGACAAGGAAGGCAGGAGACTGATCGGCCGATATGACTCAGGGTCATACTCCGGCTTGCCCGACTTATGGATCATATGGATCCTCGCTAACCACTGGGCAGGGAAGTGTTGCGTCCTTAATATGGCGTTGAAGATCAACGTTATAAAAAGGAGCGCGCGCACTTTCAGTGCTTTATTACGACTATGTGCACATACTAATTTCAAAAACTTCACATTTTTACAATTTCACATCCCAAATTTTGGGTCTCCTGCTCTCATAACCTACGAGACATGATGTGCTGAAAGTCAATCACCCTTAGGCGCCTTATTTTACTATAACCAAAAACAGAGCAAAAAGACAAACTATGCTTGCCTGGCGCTCACTGCGTCCTCGCTGTTTTTCAGCCTCTGCTTCCTGGTCGCATGCGTGTCTATTGTTTATGTTATAATTGCACTTCGCCGGACACTTGTCCTAGACACACATAGCCAATGTGTCACGGCATGGGTAACGCAGTTGGCATTATATCAAGAGTCTCATAGATCCCTTCATCAATATCAATATATGCATCTTTGAGACCTAGTCACGCACATAGGTCACATGGCCTGCCACATGGCAGGCCGAGGCCAGCAACTCTTTTGCTAACCCAAGAGAGGGTTAATGGGTTTGTTGTGCATCTGTGAACACGCACTTGATCATGTTATTTGATCGCGAAATGAATATACAACTTTGCAATTATTTTTTAAAGATGACCCAAAGGTACTTAGTCATTAACTTGACTGCAGGTCCGGCAGATAATATGCGCCCCGCTGTATAGTTTAACGAAAGTGGGATAAAACTTTTAAGAAGAAAAGCACAGCTAATTTTTATTTATTCAAAACGAATATATTGGAATTTTTGCATTAAATCAACTTTAGCAGTTAGACCTATTAATTTATTATTAATTTACTAACGATTTCGAAAATGGATTATAACAAAATTTTCATTACCACCATTCTTATATTACCGACTCGACCTGCCTGGCAGCTATTCTGTAAGAAACGATCAAATACGTAAACAATATGCTAGAGTCTGTCAAAAAATATACATGACAGCATTGAAGTTGATAAAAAACCCAAGTACAAGTACAAGGCAAATTTAAACTTTTGTTAGCTTAAATACACACACGCATCCATCAATTATTCACTTTGAATTGAAAAACAAACGAACCAATTGAAAATTGGTAAAAAGAGTATATGGCTTTGTACAATTGTAAGTCATAGTACCATTAAGTCGATCCACCGACCCGAAATGTGATACTATTTTCGTCCTGACTGACTGATTGGCGATCAACGCACAGTTTAACCCGTAACCTTACCTTATGTGATGGAGGTGCACGCTAAGACAAGGTTTGGGGAAGTTCCACTCGCAGGTGTGAAAAAATCGCGGAAAACGTTTGTGTGATACTTTTTGGTTTACCATCTGATCGGCCTCAAGCTCACTTTGGAAAATCATTGGTCAAATTCATTGGATGGGTGCTTAACACTTTTCGGAAAATCCATTCCTCCTTGGTATAAATGGCGGGCAAGTAATTGGTGAGTAAGTTTTGCGTTCAAATTCCTTGTCAAAGATTTTTGTGACAACTGATTTGTGACGTATCACTATTTTGTTAACCATCGGATCAAACTAATTTGCAGAGATATTTGTGAACATTTATTTGATACGTTTTTCTTGAAATCCATCGCTCTTGGAAAGTTTATTTATCATCTTCAAGATTCTCAGCAGAAGACTAACATTGCCGGAAACCGTTGATTCAACCCGTAAATTATTTTTTCGAGGGACCTTACAAATATTTTTAAATAGACGTTGAGTTCAAAATAGTACGATTAAAATTTTTCACAGACAAGAACTGGGTGAAAAAGTTAAATCTAAAATTGTATCCACAAAACTTGCCAGGGGCAAGGCCGGGGAATACCTGGTAGTATATGTATATATATATATATATATTTATATTTATATACTCTCGTATTCAAAATTTTAAGAGATATACTTGGTTCTCGTATTGTATACACAGATTACAAATGCAGTTGAGCCTCGATTATCCGTGATGCTCGGCACCACACTCATTTCAGGTAATCGAAAATTCCATTCAAAAGAATTCATAATTTTTAATGTGTAACACATACACGGAGACATCGCCGACCCCATATAGTATATATATTCTTAAACAACCGGTTTGATCAGGCCACTATACCATTTAGCTACTATAGGAACAATCTGTCGGAAGTTAAGTTCTCGATTGAAAAAAAATTTTGTTTATCAAGACATCTTGACCGAACTCGACATTTATTGGTTTGAATAGCTGTTTATATATGATCCCAATCATTTTAAGATCCCAAAACTATATCAAATAGCTCTATAGGAAGAATCATTCGAAAAGTTAATTTTTGTTAGGAAATATATTTTGATTCTCAATATATTTTCAGTAAACTCAGAATTTACGAACTTTACCAGGCATAATTAAGCATGTCCAACACCATAAAGTACACATATCCTTAGTCAGCATCAATAGCCGAGTCGATCCAAACATGTCCGTCTGTCCGTTCAATCATCCGTCTGTCCTTATATTTGAACCTTTAAGAGCTGGGCCCTCCTCCTAGTGCCCGCACAGATCGAATTTTTTCCAAATCATGGATAAATTCTCCCGTTTCCAAGCAGTCGATGAAAGTGAATATAGATATATTATTTTTTGACCATATCTCTTAGGATTTTAAAGCAAGGGTCTCCAAATTTGATTTTGTGGATAGCGGCCTCCATTCCATTTTTAGTTTTAGATAGGAATCAAAACTAAGACTGGGCAATTGGGAAGACACCCAATGCCAATATGTCGTTGCAAGTATTGGAGCTGCCTTTTATATTTGCACATACACACGCACATGCCGCAAGCTTCAAGCCACATCTTAAAATGTGTACATAGTATTGGCATACTTTTTCTATTTATACCAGGAACACATTAAAAATGGGTAAAAAGGCTATAATGTTTTTCTGCAAATGAATGTTACAGGCAGAAGGAAGCATCTCCGACCCCATAAAATTTAGCTATGTCCGTTTGTCCGTAGAAACGTAGGTTCTCCCAGTACCCGCGCGGTACGATATTTGTCCGATAATCGATAACTTGCTCCGTTTCCAAGCAATTGATAAAAATCGATATCGGAGTCCGAGATTTTATGCAAATCTCTTAGATTTTAAGAGCTAAAGTCACCAAAGTTGTACCTCCTCTAATCTCTATATATAAAACTGTTTGTCCTGACTGACTGATTGGTTATCAATGCACAGCCCAAACCGTAAGAGCTAGGAAGCTGAAATTTTCACTGTAGCTACCTTATGTGATGTAGGTGCACGTTAAGACGGGGTTTCGGGAAATTCCACCCACAAGTGTGGAAAAATCGCGAAAAACGTTTGTATGTAACTTTTTTGTTTACCATCCGATCGGCCTCAAACTTATTTTCAAAGATCTTTGTTCAAATTCATTTGAGGGGTGTTTCACACTTTTAGGAAAATCCATTTCTCCTTGGTGGAAATGGAGGTCAAAGATTTGGTGGGTGACGTTTCGCGCTCAAATACGTTTCCAAAGATCCATAAGAAAAATCATTTGAGACGTGTTTCACACTTTTCGCAGAATCCAAACTTCTTCGAGGGGAATGCGATTCAAAGATTTTTTGGGCGAAGTTTTAACTTGTGTCCGATTTGCTTCAGACTTATTTTCAAAGGTCTACATAAGAACTTAATAAATACGTATTTCAGCGATATGGGAAATTCCACATGCTACAGTGGTAAATTGGCGGACAACGGTTGTATGAAAGTTTTTTGTTTACCATCCGATCGGCCCCAAACTCATTTTCAAAGATCTATGTTCAAATTCATTTGAGGGGTGTTTCACACTATTTGAAAAATCCATCTCTCCTTGGTGCAAAAGGGGTTCGAAGATTTGTTGGATGACGTTTTGTGTTCAAATTTATTTCCAAAGATCTATAAGAAAAATCATTTGATACGTGTTTCACATTTTTCGCAAAATCTAAACTCCTTCGGTGGAAAATGCATTTCAAAGATTTTTTTTGGTGATTTTTAAGTTTTGCCCGATTTGCATAAAAGTAGTTTGATTCCCGTCCGATCTGTTTCAAAATCATTTTCAAAGCTTTTTGAAAACATTGATTTTATAACATACGTGCCACGGGCAAGACCGGGTTATACCCGCTAGTAGTAGTATGTATATATTTGTTCAAGTATCTTTCATTTTATATCTATTGCCACCCCCGCCTGCACCCATTAGTTATAAATCAAACAAATAAATCAATTGGATCTACCCACTAATTTAAGCCACAATTTTAAAGCAAATGTCTTTTTAAGGATATATATACGAAATTTTCATCAATATCGATTAACATAGTAATTATTAAAGACAACGTGTGCTCATATTGACACATGTTGCGTCAGCTTGCGCAAATAATTATTGTATATACATACATATGCACACACGCATTCATGCGCGACTTTATTAAATTATATCAACAGAATAACAATTGTGATTGAATTGTTTTCTGTGTTGCTATTTTAATCCGTTGTTTTTCACTGAAAGTCGTTTGTTTGTGTGGCTCTTGAATAGAGGCGGTGGCAAGAATTGCGATCTGTTATGGGTTCGATTCCTATTTTGGGGACCATTTGTTTTGAATATGTTTTATTACTGCCAAAGCAAACGAGGTCGTAGCGCAATCTGCATTTTGTGTTGGCAAAAGAGGGTAAAGGAGTCGGAAACTCTCGACTAGAGCCTCTAACTTGTTAAAATTAGTTTTTAATTTTTGGGGAAGGGTGCGAGATTTCAAAAAAGGCAACATATCTGTATATACTACATACCTACATACCAATCTAGCCTTTCGATACGTTTGCACAGATGAACGGACAACCACACGAAAATATTGACGGAGATTAGTGGACGTAAACAGCTCAGAATTTCGATACCAAATATACATATATGTTCATTATGGGTTCGGAGATGTATCCTTCTGCCTGTTCGTGCATTTGGATTTTGTTCAGGGTATAAAAACAGCATGGAATTTTACTTTTTAATTAAGTTTCTGAAGCGAATCTGGCAAGTATTGTGACTTACACGTAAATGTTAATCCAGTTAGAATTTCAAATGCAACCTCTCGTTCACGCTTTTTGTACCGTTCTACTTATTTCCGAATCTATATGTTAGGCGCATCAAACACTAATCGCCCACACAATTACCAAATTGTGAGCAGTTCTTTCACGCTCCATTGGCCATTTGACAAAATGCATTCTGTTTCAAAATCGTATTATAAATGAATATAAACGTATGCGGAGAAAAGGATTATACCAGGACTCAAAGCCCGATTGGTTGACGTTGACACATTCCAGGAAACGAGTTGAACATTAAATAAACGCTTGGTCAGCCTTCCAAATTTGGATTCAGTGTAGAGTGATCGAGCGAAAATGTTTACCTACACTTACATACTCTCATACAATACATATTTGGCAAAGGCGGCTTCAGAGGCTGGACGGGTGTGGCAGCGAGCGCGAGTACGAGTGATCATGGTACAAGGCGGTGGCTGTGACGAGGTGCCAAACCCCGGACCAGCTGTTGAACGCCCAGTGGCTGACTGGCAGCCGGCCTATTTCTTGCGCGCGTTTGAATTTGTGCAGCGATTCATTTGACGGGCGGGAGTGTAACGCCCCCGTTTGTACATGAATGTGTACCCCGTACTGGTGAATATAGAACGGACGCGTTGCCTGTCACATGTCAAGCCGGAAGTGTGCAAAAATTAACTAAAAAAAACAAAAGGGGCGCAAGCGAGATTCGCTTACTTACTCTCTCAGTGTTTTGCTGTAATTACGTCTGCGCACAGGACTTGGGCAGGACTCGCATATAGCACCCTTTTGACGCCTGCAACGACAACGCACTAATATAATTATAGGCCGAGCCCGGAAGCGCTTCCATCAGCAGCCAAATAATCAAAGCATCCTGCACGGGGTGCCAAAGCTTTGTGCGTCTGCGCTCCTGGCGAGCGGAAGTCAATTTCTAGTCCTTGATGGATGGCCTCAAATACTACGGCACATGCCTAACACCAACTCTGAATCCGCCTCATCACAATCTCATCATCTTTGTGTGCACTGTATAATTATCAAAACAATGCGCGAGTATCGGCTTTCACGCATCCTGTAGAGACCAGGCCTGGACCCAGTCCTCACTGCAGCTGCCTGAAATCGAATAATTTTATTTCTACCTTTCTTTCTTTTGAATTTGTTTCCAATACAGTTACCAGTTGGCAAAAAATCGAGTGAAAGATTTTAAATTAACACGAAATATATTGCGGCATTATTTTATACTGTCACAACTTTTAAGATCAACCAGCTATCGACAATCGGCAACTTAGCGCGTGCGAGACCTGACTCTTGCTTTCATCAACTCTTTTTTAGGGAGTCTAAGGTATTTGTGCAAATGTATGTAACAGGCAGAAGGAAGCATCTGCGAACCCATAAGGTTTATGTGTATATTCTTTATTAGAATCAATAGCCGAATGGATCTAGCCTTGTCCGTGCGCATATTA
Source organism: Drosophila montana (assembly GCF_035044405.1). NCBI lineage: Eukaryota > Metazoa > Arthropoda > Insecta > Diptera > Drosophilidae > Drosophila > Drosophila montana. Next base: position 46,185 of record NW_026998750.1, on the reverse strand, counting down.
ACGTCCGGATGTATCACAATTTATAAGAGCTACTGACTTGAAAATTTGATCGTAGATCCTTCTATGGTGCGCACACTACGAGCTTGCATCAAATAATCAATAAGTTGCCCCTTTCTTGATCAGAAAGATATAGTCGATGTAGCCATGTCTCTCTGCCGATCTTTATAAACGCGTCATTATTAGAAATTTTAAAAGATAGAAACTTGAAGTTTTAACTACATTTTCTTGCATATTTTAGACAAATGAGTTTGTTTCTTTTTCGGTATTCATTAATATTTGCAAAGTATCGATAAATTTCGTAATTTAAATAATTTTGCGGAGCATAGCTCCGAGATTTGAAAGGCTAGAGACACCAAGTATGGTGTGTGTGTTATCGTAAGGATTAAGACTATTTAAAGATAAAGATAGATCCTAGTCAAGCAATCCCTACGAGACCATTAATACTTGTTTTCGTGTACGTGTGCGTGTATTCATATCTACAAGAAAAATTAGTTGTATATGTGTAATGCAACATTAAGCCATAGAACGAAATTGCTGGCATATGTAAGAAATCGATGCAATACAGAAACAGAAGCTGCAGTAGCACTACCAGCAACAAGAATTTAAACAACAACAAAAACCAGTTGCAGTAAGTAACAATTTCCACGAATGCCGGAGCCTAATAACACAACAAAATGCATTTAATAAGCAACCGCAAATGGCAATCTGAAAAATTCAAAGCTGAACTGGTAAAGCAAGTGTAACAGCAACAGCAGCAATGGTGAAGGGTTGGAAAATCAGTTGCCTGTGAAACAAAGGGACTGGGCCAGATTCGGAAGCTGCCCCAAGCAACCGTGGCCAATGCGAATGTGCGATGATCGTTTCCTGTCGATAAGATCCACCTAATAATAATTTTTACTAGCCTGCAATGCAAACCTTTTGTAAGCCCCCGAAGCCTCTTGCCTGTCGAAGAGTACCGAGAGCCTGCAGCTTGCAATCACGACCAACGGCAGCAACAACTGTGCAAATTATCGAAAGTTGGATATAACTACCACCAGAGCTATTAAAAAAATATATAGCACGAAACATAGATACTCTTAATATCTTTTATTGTGAACTGTTTTCTTAAGCCTAATACTTGGTGGGATTGAGTATGATGCATATAATTAAGTTGTGCGTGTTTAACAGGCACTGGAAGGCATCTCAGACTCTAGAAAGTATGTATATAAATCCATCAGCAGCGTAAGCACCCAAGCCTAACTGGCTAAGTCCATCTATCTGTCCGATCCTCCTTTAAAGTTATATTGACAAGAGTTGTCCAATATCATCTATCATTACCTACATACAGAACATAACATATTTTATAGTCATACGAATCCGGCAAATAATTGAGTGCGTTTGTACAGCTGTTCTGTTTCTGTAGGGTATCAAATGCTTGCAAGATGCTCAAACATTATACCTATCGCACGAAATTAAGAATAAAATATAAACCGCACGCATTGTTCATAATATAGCCAATATAGCAATTGCTATAATTTTAATTATGTTAAAAACTATTTTTAATAACTTTAATGGGAGCAATAAGGTATTTAAATTTTCGGTTCCCACAGGATATAATAGGTTTATGCTATCACAAATAATAATACATGTTTGCATACCAAATGCATACAAGCGTATACGATCTAAGCAATTAGTGCAAACTGAATGTCAAAGTCAGTGTATCTTTATTTAGTGTGCATAAGCATCAGCAGTGCTGCCAACAGCACTGTTAACAGTCGCGATGGCTGCTCTAAGTGTAAAAACAGAAGTCGTCGAAAGACGCATCCTCCAGATACCAGTAAGCGCAACCAGTTTGTGGTTCCAAGCTGACGATGGGTCGGCTGCACAGACAGTGGCAAGTGAAAGATAGCTGCTGCGGGGAGCGGTCCGGTGGGTTTGCATGCCTGCAGTAAATAAGACACAAATACACGCACAAAATGGTAAACAACAGCAACAGTAACAACAACAATAGCAACCACAACAACAGCGCGACAGCTTTGGCGGCCATTGCGCTGGCTTCGACGTAGACGGCGGCGGCGCAAATGGCGACGGCTGAAACTTGGGTTTGCCAAGTCGCCAAGTCGTCGTCGTCATCGGCGTTGCTTCCGTGCCATGTGGCAATCAGTCACGTTGAAGGCGTTGTCCATTGTTTGCGCCAGTACGCGGGGTCGTTTTCGCCTTCTACTCTCCAATCGCAAAACACTGCTCGCTGTTGCGTTTCAACTTTTGCCTTTTGTTCTCTCTTTCCCCTATCGTCATTGATCTAGCTCCTACTCTTTCTTTTTTCTGTTGAACAATTGTTGCCATTTTGAGTGAAACTTGGGCCGGAGCATCCGCACTCATTTTAGGAAAGTCTTGCGCAAATACATTAAAAAAAACAGCTTATAAAAAGAAGCCCAATTATAGCTAGGCTAATGAGAGGTTTATTTCGTTGCTGCCTTGCAGTTTCATTTTTCCGTCTGGGTGAATGGGTGTGGACACAGTTCTAAGTGGCGGCCTATTTCCATAGTGCATTTGGAGCATTTCTCACTATTATCGTCTAGCTCTAAATAACTGAACTTAACTAACGCGTATGTAAATATAAAATACCTATATCTGGTCGCTGCTGTTTCCACTTTTGCGGGGGGAATTCCCAATGTCAAATTTATTAAGTTTCATGTATTGCCTTTAAAATTAGTTTGAGGCTAATCGTATAAGACTTAAAATGTCACCCTTACAATTAATTAATAAATTTTTAAAATATTATGGGATGTTCAGAAAAAAAATGAAATTTTGAAATATTTGTTCTTGTATTTTGTATTTTCTTGTATTTTGCTTCTATTTTATTGAGATTTTTGGCTGCTGTATTAATAGGTGTAGGTCCATCGTAGGTCCTCCCAGTCTCCGCGCAGTGCGAGTTTATTTCCGATAATCGATAAATTGTCCCGTTTCGACACAATTAATACAAATTGATATTGAGATCCGGGTTGTTGACCGCGTCTCTTAGATTTTAAAGGGTTTTTAGGGCTGTAGCCATTAATATCTACTCCAGAAAATTGTATCAAGATTGGATTTCAAATACTGAAGTAATTACAGAAAGCGTTTGCAAATGGTGAAATCGCAAAGCGGTAGAATTTTTGTAAGCATGTGCACATATCATTCTTTTTTAAGTGTTATTAATATAATTGCAATTGTTTGCATATTATATGCTGTTTGTTGTACTGTTACTGTAATTCATTTGTTTTGAATACAATTTCAAATGTTAGTATGACGGTAAAGTGGCAGTGCTAGCTAAAATTTGGCAAAGAGGGCTAAGTCTATACTTTTTATACCCTGAACCCATTAAAAATGGGTAAAAAGGGTATAATGTTTTTGTGAAAAGTGTATGTATCAGGCAGAAAGAAGCATCTCCGACCCCATAAAGTATATATATTCTTGTTCAGCATCAATAGCCGTGTTGATCTAGCCATGTCCGTCTGTCCGTAAGTATGAACACAAGGATCTCAGAACCTATAAAACCTAGAGACTGAAATTTTAGCTGTAGGTCCTCCTAGTTCCCGCGCATATCGAGTTTGTTTCCGATATTCGATAACTTGCCCCGTTTCCAAGTAATTGATAAAAATCGATATCGAAATCCTGTTTTTTGCGCAATTTTGGTAAATAATAAGAGCTAGAGTCGCCAAACTTGACATGTAGCTTCTAGAATAGTACATATACATATATCAAGTATCTTTCATTTTATATTTATCGCCACCTCCCCTTTACCACCACAAAGATAAAAATGAAGTTAATAAACCAACTTGTATTGCCAACTTATTTAAGCCACAATTAATGCAATTGATAATACAATTGAGAATACACAAATGTTCAATTGCGATTGTATTGTTTTCTGTGCTGCTATTTGAATTGGTTTTTTTCTCATTAAAACTTTATTGTTGGTGTGGCTCTTGGGTAGAGGCGGCGGCAAGTGGTTCGGTTAGTTGCGAGTTCGAACTCTGCCAAGGGAACAATTTTTCTTTTATTTTAATTTTTCTTAATTACTACTAAAGCAAACGAGCGCGTAGCGTAAGCTGCATTTGGTGTTGGATGAAGAGGGTTCACGGTATCCCCTAGTCGGGATCTCCCGACTAGAACCTCTTACTTGTTTAGCCATTGACTATGTAAAAAATGTATTTTTTGGCTAAAGCTTAAGCAATCCAGTTCGTAGTGCGAGCTGCTTCTGGTTTTGGTAGAAGATGGCTTAGGGTATCCCCTATTCGGTCACTCCCGACTAGAGCACGCTTACTTGTCCATTGTTTTTTATTTTTTTGAGCCGCACTGTCACTACAGCGCTTAAACAAATGCACATAAGATTATGATTATGGCAACCAATAAGAACTGAGCGAACAAGATAGCTGAACATTCCTCAGTGTACTAACGATGCCGATCTATCCAAGAAGCTTTCCTTCCGTACCTTGTAAAATTATGCCACGTTGATTACTTTTACATAATTAATGTCGCGAATATTTCAGGTCTTGCAATACGATACATTTACTTTTGATTGAAGGAAATGCGTGTGAAAGGCGGTTTTAAATTAAATTCTATTACATTCATATATTTATCAATGTACTTAATAGAGAATACAATAAAAATGATTATTTCTTGCAGTATTTAAGAAAGCTTTGACTACAGTCTTTCATGCACTCTTCTATCCAATGGCGCACAGTGTCAATTAAGGGTGTGGAAAATGTATACTTAACATGCAAAATAACAACTTACATCAGCCAGGCCGAGAAAAGCCGTGAAGAGTTAAACTGAAGCAAACTACGCCAAATGATGTCCACCAAGGAGCGCGCTTTGATATGTTCTGGAGGTTTGCCTTATCTTCTGCTCTCTGTTTTTTTTAAATCCTATAAATAAATAAATATACAATATAAATAAATATATATTTATAAATGTACATATACGAGTATTGTAAAAAGAATCCCAAAAATATGTCGGCAATCAATGTCGAAATCTTGCATTCGACCATATCACTTAGGGAGAGGTAGTTAGCAAATATGACCTGTAGTTTTTCATATAGTACTTACAGGTCATTTTTATTTCATTTTTGAACAGCCCCATCCCGTGAAATCAAATAAATAAACATTTTGATTAAAAACATTTTCCGAATATACGAATATTCGGTCGCACAGACAGATGCATTTCATTTCTAATTTTTACCAAGATCGGTTAAAAGAAACACGATATTAAAAAAAACATGGCAAGCCACGTGGCACGTGGAGTTAAGGTACGGAAACTATTATTATTTTTTCAATTTCTAATTTTCTTTCAAAAATGCTAGTTTTATTCCTTTACCCATTAAATAAATAAGAAAAAAGCAGCGGAAGCTGCTTCTGGTTTTAGTAGGAGACGGTTCAGTGTATAGAAGAGCACTCCCATCTAGAGCACACTTGTTTTATTTTAGTTTTTGCATAGTTGGATCATTTCATTAATGATTACATAAGAAGCGGAAAATTCCGTCGTAACAACATCTACGCGGGGCAATAAAAGTCAAAGGAAGATATTGCATGTGGTTCGCAAATTGACGATTCAGAAAGAGAAGTAACTTTTCCACGAAAATTATAGTTCGCTGGTGCGGGAAAAGCCTACAATAGCAGCAGCAAAATGGCGCGCGTGTTTTCCACGAAAGTAATTAAAGCAAGAGAGAGTAAAACCTGGCCTGGTTTGAGAGTTGAAACCTCGAGTTGGAGCTGAAGGTGGAGCTGGACTCGTTACTACTCCTTTTTGCTTCAGCTACAGCTACCGGTTTTGCTTTGCGTTTTGTTTCGGGCTACTTTACATGGCCAGTGCCAGCATTCAGGCACCTAACCCATCCCTCAGCTTCGGCAAATTTGTTGGCCAGTTTAATGGCCGTCATCATGGTTTGGGGTGTTCAACCAACTGCAATTATGGTGCGCTGTATATTATTTTTTTCTTTTTTAGTGCAATAATTTGCCGCTCTGAACATTAAATGGATTTAATGAATGCGGTCCTATTAACTTTTTTGCTCTGCTCACTGCCGTCGACAGAGCTGCTGGTTTTTTCTTCAACTGCAACTTGTTGCTGCTGTTATTGTTACTAACAATAATTGGCTCAGTCGTCGACACTGGCTTCTAAGTTTCAAATTCAACCTCAATTCATTTTTATTACCGCATTTTTTGTGTCTCACAATATGTGAATGCGTTCTCTAAGCATTGTTTAACCAGTAAAAAACTACGGAGAAGCAATTTATACCCTATAGGGTAAATGAAATGCAATGATATTTAGCAAATATCTGTAACTGGAAAATGCCTCTAAATCAATAAATGTATATCCCCTTGTTCAGCTTTAACGGCGGCTTATATTTGGAATGTAGATTATTGTTTGCTACGTGGATTAAGTTTATGCACTCCATTTCGATGAAATGGGTAGATATCAGCTTTCAACTGCCGTATTTTGAGCATGTCTCGAACAATTTAGGAGGTAGAGACATAAAATTGAATGCATACAAAGATCAAGTATAATTTACGTTTCAGATAACACCCCCCTTTTCCCCTTAATTTGATCTAGATCTGTAAATGCTATGCCAAAACCTTCATATAAACATGCATCATTTGATGTTTATATAGTTCATATAATCCGATTTATTCTTACTAACTTTATCTGAAAACAATTTCGATTCGATATTATGGATATGAGAGAGATTTATAAGCAACTTAACATATTTTACCTATGGTATACGATATCTCATAAATTTCCGAGATCGCCACCTTTATACAAGCATACGGACATGGCTGGGTCGCGTCGGCAATTAATGCCGACCCGGAATATATTCACTATATGTCATCAGAAATACCTCCTTCTCCATATTACATACTAGCGGGTATAACCCGGCCTTGCCCGTGGCACGTGTGTTATAAAATCAATGTTCTCAAACAAATTTGATATGATTTTGAAACTGATCGGACGGTAAACAAATAACTTTCATACAAACGTTTTCCGGCAATTTACCAATCTTGCGAGTGGAATTTCCCAAATCGCTGAAACACGTATTCATTACATTCTTATGTAGAGCTTTGAAAATAAGTTTAAAGCAAATCGGACACAATTTAAAACTTCGCACAAAAAATCTTTGTTCAAATTCATTTGAGGGGTGTTTCACACTTTTAGGAAAATCCATTCCTCCTTGGTGGAAATGCAGGTCAAAGATTTGGTGGGTGACGTTTCGCGCTCAAATACGTTTCCAAAGATCTATAAGAAAAATCATTTGAGACGTGTTTCACACTTTTCGCAGAATTCAAACTTCTTCGGGGGGAATGGGATTTAAAGATTTTTTGGGCGTAGTGTTAAGTTGTGTCCGATTTGCTTCAAACTTATTTTCAAAGTTCTAAATAAGAACTTAATAAATTCCACCCGCAACAGTGGTAATTTGATGGAAAACGTTTGTATGAAAGTTGTTTGTTTACCGTCCGATAAGTTTCAAAATCATGTTTAAAGCTTTTTGAGAACGTTGATTTTTAACATACGTGCCACGGGCAAGGTAAGTTTGAAGCAAATCGGACACAACTTAAAACTTCGCCCAAAAATTCATTGAGTCGCATTCCACCCGAAAAAATTGGATTCTGAGAAAAGTGTGCAACACGTCTCAAATGATTTTTCTTATAGATCTCTGGAACTGAATTTGAGCGCGAAACGTCACCCACCAAATCTTTGAGCTCCATTTCCACCAAGGAGGAATGGATTTTCCTAATGTGTGAAACACCCCTCAAATGAATTTGAGCAAAGATCTTTGAAAATAAGTTTGAGGCCGATCGGATGGTAAACAAAAAACTTTAATAAAACCGTTTTCCGCCAATTTACCACTGTTGCGGGTGGAATTTCCCGAAACCCCGTCTTAACGTGCACCTACATCACATAAGGTAACTACAGTGAAAATTTCAGCTTCCTAGCTCTTACGGTTTGGGCTTTGCGTTGATCAGTCAGGACAAACAGTTATATATATAGAGATTATTCATTTAGTTTAATTTATGACGATATGTGGAAGATCCAACACGTGTAATCTTTTAAAGCCTCGTGTGCCCCTACTATTGTCTTAGAGATCCAGAGCCCAGTTATTTTTGTTTAACCAATTTATATAGCTCAGAGCACATCGACATATTTCATTTCTGACAAACGCAAAAAAGTGAAACCAAAATTATTCCCACCATATTACCCATATTATAAACAAGTTTTTGGAAGATCAAAAAAATTGTTTTTTATTCGATCAGCTTTAAGCAAAATCGGCAATGCCGGGTAATATCCGCTACTATCATTGGCTTTTCCTACTTGCTTAAACAGTTAAATAGGTTGAAAATTGTATAACTAATTCACCCAAAGTCTATTACTTTTGAAAGCACACACATACCCATGTTTTATTCTAACGTTAAGAATGATGTATTAGTCCAATATTTCAATTTTACATATGGTAAACAACAAATGCCTGAGGTCGTCACGCCAATTACAACCTAAACTCCCTGCAGATCCCGATCTATTTCAATGTTCTCGCATCTGCTGCCAATTACATGTAAATATACAAAAAAATAAATAAATAAACTAAAACAAGTGAGGGTGTTCTGGTCGGAAGTTCCCGGCTGGGAAATGCCCTGTGTAGCCAGTACATAGCTGCCCTTGAGCATAAACACACATAAGCACGCTAGCCACAAGTTGTATTTTTTGTCCCTTAGTCCCAAACTACGAAAAATGCTTACTTGATAAAGCTTCAATGTTTATAGTTCAATCTTTATAAAGTTGGCAAGTATGTATAATCCATAGCATAACGCTATACCACTACAATTGCTTATTCAATTTTGTAGGAAGCGAGCAAATACGAAAAGAGTTGAACGCTTTTAAGTCTCCAGCTCGTATAAAGGCCGTCGCAATTACTCAGACGAATGGACAGCAAGACAGACAAACAAACGAAAAAACATAGTTACATCGACTATCGATGCTGACCAAAAGTATGTATGCTTAATGGGGCCGCAGAGCCTCCTTTTGCCTGTCACACTTTCTACAAATTTTAAATAGGTAAACATTATTGGAATTTTAAGTTGTACACGATCAACCAAATTATCTCTTTATATAAAATTGTTTGTCCTGACTGGCTGATTGTTTGATTAGACACACAGCCCAAACAGTAGGAGGTGCGAAGCTGACACTTTAACTGTAGTTACGTTATGTGATGGACATGCACGCGAAACGTGGTTTTGGAAATTCCACTCGCAATTGTGAAAAAATCACGAAAAACGCGTGTATAAAACTTTTGAGTTTACTATCTAATCGGCGTCAAACTTATTTTCAAAGATCTTTGTTGAAATTCATGTGAGAGATGTTTTACACTTTTCGGAAATTTCATTCCTCCCTGGTATAAAAGGGGGTTACAGATTTGGTGGGTGAAGTTTTACGTTCAAATTAATTTCGAAAGATTTTTCACACTTTTCAAGCTTCATCTGTGGCAATTTTTTGGTCGAAGTTTTAAATTTTGTTCGATTTGCTTCAAAATTATTTTCGAAGCCTTATATAAGAACTTAATGAAAATGTTTACTGAAGGAAAGTTTATTTTTCGGCTTCAAGATTTTCACCACAAGACTTACATGGCCCAATTCCAACTTTCTGTTCTAAAATCGATGGACTTTAAACTTATATACAAAGAAAAAACATTTTGCATGGGCGGAAATTTGTGCAAAGCTTATATCGAAAATGTTAAACACAAAACTTGCCACGGGCAAGGCCGGAGAATACCAGCTTGTTTTTAATAAAAGGCAAAAGAAAAAGAAGTACACGTAAAATGCGTAAGACGGGGAGGACGATTTCGGAAATGATGCAAGATGAATTGAATTGAATATTAAAGGTCCGCTAAACTCAAAAACACATAATATAATGATAACACATATAAATAAATATGTATATAAAAATTATACATGGCTAACCTACACATACACATGTTTGTGTTATGGAAAAAGCTGACACCGGAACGAGACCGCTCACAGAAATATGTGTAAGAATGTACATATGAAGAAAATGGGCGTTACCCTACGACTCCCCTAGCCACACAGTTAAAATGGAAACCGTAATAAGCACAACAATAATCATAAAAAAATAAAAAAGAACACTCTGCACACACGCATCAAACATTTTTTTGTGAAAATAGAAATTCAAAACAACCCTGAGGTTTTAGCAGAGACTGAGACTGACACTGTTAAAGTACCCTGCTCCACATTCTGGCCTTTCTTCTCTACCTGGGCCTTTCCTTGAGTTCACTTTTTATCATTATGGCGGGCAATATGTGACTCGATTGTAAGCAGGCTACAAATTTAAGAAATACAAAATTAGCTAATACAAATTGAGAGTGCCAAGAAGACAGCTGCTGCTTTAGTCGGGAGTGCCCAACTAGAGGCAGGCAAGCATAGATACGCATTTATATTCATTTTTATATGTTTACTTAATGCACACATCCAAAAAATAAAAATGAACAAGAAACACCTCGAGCAACGCGCTCATTTGCTCAGGCTTTACCCAATTAAATAGACCTTTAAATTTAGTAGGATCTGATTTGAAAAATTATTTCCAAAGAAATATATGAAAGTGCAAAATCTATCTGCACTGGGTGGAAACTGCGGGTCAACGATCTCTTAGGTAAAACTTCAAGTTTCGTCCGATAAGCTTCAAATTTATCGAAAAATCCTTGCAATTTAGAGTTCTTGAAAATATGTCAAATATATTTGCGATATAACAGCTATCGCGTTCGCTGCTTAAGTCTTTTGATTTGCTTTCCCAGTCCCCATTTTGAATTATTTTATGTTGGGATGCAGTAGTTGAAAGAAAGTTATATTATAAACAAACTAAACGAATAATACACTTTTATTAAATGAGGCAACAAGCTGATATAGCAGCAACAACTCAAATTCATGGAAACTTTTTGTTATGCGTTCAAACTAATATTCATATTCATTTCACCTGCCTGAGCGCAACCACGCCCCGCTGCGTAACATAAACGTACGCTTAATAACTAACTATGAATATGAAATTCAAAAAGTATATTGTACATTGGAGGTATGAGTGTTTTGTGTATGCGGCGTTGCTTTAATTATGACCATAGCCTGCGGACACCTGGAGAATGAAACATGAATAGTTGCGTGGGTAGCCTTTTGACGGCGCTCTCAGGCTTATTTCTAATTTGGCAAATTAAAAGCGGGTGCAACGCCAATAAGAAGCGGCAATTACAGTCAAATTCAAACTAATACATACATTCAGAAATTTATGGGCCGCATACGTTCTTAGGTCAGTGCAGCTGCCCATATCCATGCGGGCGGGCCAAGGGTGGAGCAGCCCACCCCGCTAACGCTCCCAGCCAACCGCTCCTCGCTCAGCTCGTCGCTTGGGATAATTAAGCGCAATAAAAGTCTATTAAGTGCTGCTAATTAACAAACAATATGCAAAGAGCGCCTTTAATGGACATAGTGGACAACAAAAAAGAAAAACTGCCTAGCTAACATGGTTAAAGCTGTATGTATATACACGCAAATGATTTGTCACAGTTATGAAAATATTCATATCTGAATCTTGGCAAGTTACGGTCGATGCTACCTTTTTCTGAGAGCGAAAATTGTACTTTTATTAGAAAATACTTGTATGTATATCTACATGCAAAACTTGCCTACTCTGAAGCTAACCGTCCTATTTCGGTAAAATACGTAAACTCCTGTCTACTAACATTTTATACTCTGTTCCAATAGTTTGAGAGAGTGTATTCGTTTTGTCCAATATTCGGGTGTCCCTCCGTTCGTCCAAAGTAAAGAAAAACCAAAGCTGCTGCCAAAAGAGCGTAAGGCGAGCTTGCGGGTGCTTGTATGTAACAGGCAGAAGGAAAAATCTTCGGCCCTTTAAGGAATATATATTCTTGATCAGCATTAATAGCCGAGTCAATCTATCCATGTCCGTCTATGGACAGCTAGAGACTTGAAATTTGAAATGAACGTAGGTCCTCCTAGTGCCCGTGCAGTACGAGATTGTTTCCGATAATCGATAACTTTCCCCGTTTCCGAGCAATCGATAAGACTCGAAATCAAAACCCTGTTTTTTGAGCAAATCTCTTAAGAATCTTTTAAGAGCTAAAAACACCAAACTTGACATGGAGCTTATCGAATAACTTATATATAACAAATATATTTTATTTTATAGCTATCGCCACCCCTTTCGCCTCCACCCAATAGCTATAAATCAAATAAATAAGCCAACAACTTAAGCTACAATTTAAATGCAATTGTTTTTTTTTTTAATTATTCTATTATTATACAGCACAATAAGATCTACTACTGAAAATTTGATCAAGATCGGTTAAGAAACCCAAAAGGTTTTAAAAAAATTCGTGTTCTAATATTGACACGTGTTTGCATCAGATAATGCAAATTGCAAGAATTTCTGTGTACATGTACACACACAAATTCATGCGCGTTGTTATTGAATTCGATAAACAGAAGTACAATCGCGAATGTATTTTTTTCTGTGCCGTGTGTTTCTGCTTCTATTTTAATTCGTTGTTTTTCAGTGAATTTGAATTTTAAGCATGGCTGTTAAATAGAGGCGGTATTGCAAGTATTGCGATCTGCGACGGGTTCGAATCCTGCTGAAGGACCTTTTTTTGTATTTATTTTTATTACTGCTTAGACACACGAGCGCGTAGCGCATGCTGCTTTTGGTGTCGGGAACTCGCGACTAGAGCCTATTTTTTAACTTATATACATATACATATGTATGTAGTAGCTGGCATTTTGACTAGCCCGGCTTGCATTAAATTTAAAGTTTACCCCCATTTCCCGACCTTGCAAATTTTAATCTTTCCGTAGTTTTTTTGAAATCCATTTTTGAATATTTTTGAAAATTCATTTGAAGTCCGCCAAAAGTGGGAAAAACCTCTCAAATGAATTTTACAAAGGTCTTTGAAATAAAGCTTGAAGCCGATCGGACGAAACTGAAAAGTAGGCATATACAAATTTTGACATCCATTTTCCACGAGGAGTGAAATTTCCGAAAAGTGTGAAGAACGTCTGAAATTAATTTTCATAAAGATCCTTGAATGTTTATTTCTGCCCAAACTTGATCCCCGTTTCCAGCAAGGGGCCTGGATTTTCTAGATGACAAGTAAAAAGTTTCATACAACCGAATTTCGCAATTTTCCCCACTTGCGGGTGGCATTTCATACAGCCCCGACTTAGCGTACACCTCCATCACGTAAGATAATAAGAGTAAAACGTTTAGATTCATTTCATATACGGTTTGAGCTATGCGTTAATTACCAGTCACTCAGTCAGTCAGGACAAACAGTTTTATATATAGATACTTTTATACAGACGGACAGCATGGATAAACCCACGCAGCTCGTCGTCCTGATCAAGAATATAAATCCTAGGTGCTTCCTTCTGCCAGTTATTTATATTATTTAGCACAAATACAATATACCCCTTTTTAAAATGTTTCTTCTTAATTCGGTCCATGTGATTCTACTTGATTATTGAGACAGCGGCCCTAAGGCTGTCACCATGGAGATGCCAGGCACCTTACACTATCAGTGGATGTTATTGTGCCAAAGAATATTCTTATATTTGCAAAAGGAAAAGAGCCTTAAAATTCTGGTATAAATAGGTGGGGGCTCCAATTACAATTTTATTTTTCGATCATCGGATACAAAGTCGTTTCACGCGGGCACCAGGAATACCTAGCTCTGATATAGAAGTGTACATACATAGGGATGGAAAGCCAGATGGACATGGCTAGATTGGCTTTGATATTTCTGCAGAACAAAAATATGTATACTTTACGTGGTCCTAAATGCTTCCTTCTGCCTATTACATGCACATGCAAATAAACATTATACGCTTTCTACCCATTTTCGGTATTTCATTTGGTATTTCATGCTTTTATAATCTTCGAGATATTTTAATAAAAGTCTTATTTTAAAATCGATATCTGTCGTTCTGCTTATGATATTGAAGAACAAGTATTTCAAATATAGTTTCCGAAATCGACGCACCTATACAAAACAACAGACAGAGGGATATGGCTAGATCGACCAGGCTCGTATGCTCATCGTATGAATTCTATGGCGGTCAGATAGATAAACGGATAAATCGACTCAGCTGTCGATGCACATTGTAGGGTCAAATATGCCGCCTTCTGCCTGTTACTTACATGTGCATAGCTTTACCCTATTTTACCAATTTGTAACGGATAAAAAACCGGTGAGAGAACGTTTTGCGGTTTGTGGGCAAAAAAATTAAATTGTTACGAATCGCCAAATGTACTAAACAACAGTTGGCCTGAATATGATCATTTAAACGCTACTGCGGTTGCCTATACGTAGATAAATGAATTTTTAAATGCTTCCAAACCGCAGTCAAATTATGATCCAGCTCCCTATCGTGCACAGTGACACGATCTACACATATGTATGTACAAGCATATTCGTACATATGCTAAATGCTTATGCATAAATAAGATCAATATATGTCGCGTGGATCGCTTTAGATTTGTTAGATAAAAATAGGGCTATGTATTGATCACCGATTAGTCAGTCAGGCCAACATATTTTTTATTTATGTACAAATTGTGTAATTTAGAGTGCACAGCAAAGCACATGATGTGACACGCAAACCTCGAATTAACATTCGTATAGGAATAAGTAAGAGCATACATACTTGCATTATTTTTTCACAAATATTAAAAATTAATGATAATGAAAATCACATTAAATATTTGTTGAAAATAGTGATGAAAATAAAAAAGGACTTAATTATCATTACAAACAATATTTTTTTATATACATATTGGGGGGCCCTAAATCCCAATTGGAATTTTTAAACTGCTTGTAGCCCAAGTTATATTTAAATAAAATTTTGACACTTTGAAGAAACTATTTTATGTTATTTTTGGAGGTTGGGTGACAACGCCAGTTTTATTATTTAAATTTCAACAGTTTACGAAATTTTTCATTTTTACAAAAATGTATACATGATCTGTAAATACTTTAGAGGAGCTACATGTGAAATTTGATGACTCTAGCTCTTGAAACCTAAGAGATATGCTTAATAAAACAGATTTTGATTACGAGGTGGCAATTTACAGATTATTTAAACTCGTACTACTACGCGGGCACTAGGAGGACCTACGTTCAAAATTTCAAGTCTCTAGCTCAAGATCAAGAATTATGGAGTCGGAGCTGCTACCTTCTGCCTGTAACATACATTTGCAAAAATAAATTATACCCATTTTTAATGGGTTCAGGGTATACAAATTCAAAGCAACGAATTAGGCAACATTCTAATTCTTAGGCTAGGCTTAGTTCTTAGGCATTGATAATTGTAATTAAAAAATGAAATGTAATGAATTAAGCAAAATTAAGCATTATAACAACTTTTTCGCCAATAATTTATATGTTTTAGGAAAAAATGTTTGTAAGTGTAGATGGACGCAATATGCATTTAATGGCATCGAAGATATCTTATTTGCCACATCTGCCACACATTTTGCACAACTTGTTTTGCAATTTATTTTTATCCTTTTTTTATTTTTACCTATTTTAAAAGCTTAAAATTATATGTGTTCATACATACGAATGTTTATCCATTATGAAGCGTGGACTTACGCATAACGGCGCATTTAATTTGAGACAGAAACACTCTGTAGAAATGAATCAAGTCGAATCAAACGATCAGTTGCGAACTCTCCCTATATATATTTCTCTTTTCTGAACATTTGGGAATCTGGTTGCGTTTCAATATACAATAAAGCTCACGATCGGTTCACTAATTATGCTTAATTATTGATTATTGCGGGTTTTCACTAAGCCGCCAAATTGCGTGTACGTGCGTCTGAAAAAATAACTTTCACAGATATGTTGCCCATTGTTGTTGCTAATCACATTATAGAACAGAAACTGTACCGAAAATGAAGGAATAATTTAGTCAGATTCTCTGCAACCAGACACACGCACACCTTTTAGTGTTTTATTATACACTGTGTACAAAGTAATAGAGTATATTGGTTTTTACAATATACGTATAACGGTAAGTCTGTCTTATGTCTTTTATTGAAGCTACACATTTAATAGATTGTATCCTCAATGAAAACACTGCGATAATCTATGATTCCCACTACAAGCATATTGCAACAACGCGCCCACAAATTGCCAAAAACGATAATGCCTGGGCTAAGTCTAAAAGTCCCCAACCAAATGATAAAGAAGACTCTTTTCCATTTAAGTTTTTAATGATCAATAAGCAGAGTATTGCAGGACTGATTTTACCCGACTACAACATCCACCTTGTTTCCATCCACTCAATAGTTTTCCTTATTTTCATAGATATATTAATATTCTAACTATTTAGGAAGTCAATGATTAGATTTAGGGTGAGAATCCTTACATCCAAATCATTTTTTTTATTATTATATTTTTTAAAAAATATTTAATAACCCATAGCACAAAAAACTTTGGAGATGGAAATATAAAACTTATATATAAGTATTTTAAAGGTAATTGACTAATACTTCATGGGAATATCTGACAGTACGTAGGTTGTGCATTATATTAGAGTTATTTAAGTGAATTTGAACGAGAAATTAGATCATCAATTGCCTCGACATTGGTATCCTTATGTAAGGATTTTGTTTAATAGAAATATGGCAGATTATCTTTAACTCCCGATGCTTATAAAATGATGTGCAAAAATATTGATTTGTATATAGCAAGCTTGTTTTAAATGGATTGTTTACATTTTCGGTTGATGTATCTGTTCAGGATACGAATGGTCTTATTATTTTTATATAGAGTCTTAATTTTTTTTCTTTGAGCTTGTGCCAGTCAGGTAGAAGTATATGCACCTGTCCGTACAGAAGCTTTGCATTGTTTTAGTTAAGTATTTGGGGTCGTGTCATGCAAATAGCTCGTGGATCAGACCATTGTGTCATACTGTGTCGAACACCGCTTCAACATCTAACAGTGCACCGCAAACTGGCTTTTCTGACAAAGATTATGCCTAGCAAAGCTGGATATTTGGCCAAGCGGATGAATGCGGCTAAGATATACTCTAAACACATACTGTGGGTAAAAACAACGTTTATTCAAATGGTCTCGTTTTGATTTTGGAAAAAGACATTTAAGGCCTATTAATAAATTATTGTGGCCACTTTCAGAACAATTGTTTAGAAGCAGAGCTATGTGGGCCGTTTTTGCGTGCGTTTTTTTCTGAAACATGGCTTGCCATAAACATTTGCGTAAGATATTTGATCAATATCTGGAAATTTTTTGTTTTTAAGCTGTGATAGCCATAAAATAAAAGATACATGATCGGTTTGTACTATTTTAGAAGCTATATTTCAAAATTGCTAATTCTAACTCTTAGTTCCTAGGAGTTATGCTCAAAAACCATCGTAATCGCAATTATAATTCTGTTTTTTTATATGTTTATCATACAAACATCGACCACCATTTTCCTCCACTTGCGGATCGATTTTCCAAAACCTCGCCTTATTTGAAGCCAAAAGAAAGCTTCAGAAAAATGTCAGTTTCCTATCTCCTACAGTTATAGTTGTGTGTTGATCACCAATCAGTTGGTTTAACTTCAGTCAGTCAGAGAGTTTCCATTTTCAGTATTTTAAATGCGCGCCGGTTAGCGCCATCTATTGCCCACAGTGTAAACTTGAGATAATGTGAGTAACACAAAGCTGGCTGCTATGTGAAAAAAATGAGAATGTTTCGGCATAATCGCAGATATTTGATGACAGCTGTTTACTTATTCTCTCTCCCCTCTTTATTTCAACGAGGTAGTCCCAGTCAGCAGCCGTGCTACAACTTCATTTTATCGTGACCGGCACCAGCACTTAATGTAAATATAAAATAAAGCATTTTAATTTATTCAATATAATTTTAAATGTTCAAGTTACTTTACAGCCAGGGCGAACAGCAGGGTACAGCTTACAAGTAAGTGTGAACGTAGCAAATGACGTTGAGGTTATGTTGAATGCTGTGGCCAAAAAAGGTAAAAAAAAATAAATATATATCTACATACATATGTTTCTTTTGCACCAACAGCAACAAACAGTCAATATGCCACCTAAGAAGCACGATGAACCTGAACGCAAGCCATTGATCGGACGCATTGGTACTAACCTGCGCATCGGCATTGTTGGCGTGCCCAACGTTGGCAAGTCAACGTTCTTTAACGTGCTGACCCAAAGCGCCGCTCCAGCTGAGAATTTCCCCTTCTGCACCATTAAGCCCAATGAGAATAAGTATTCCAATTATCATAAGCAGCCGCTGGCCATTCCAATCGCAATTTACGTTGCCTTTAAATAATTGTAATCAATGGCATTTGAACAATTTTTTTGCGTTCAATCGATCGCCTTGCCCAAGTTTCCAAGAGTTGCTTCTTACTTTGCTGCCGTCGCGGGGGCGTGTCTCAGTCTCGGCAATTTGCCGGATCTAGTTGCAGGCTAAGATTCCACAGGCTGCAAAGCAACGGGCCAGCAGCTGTTTTGTATGCAAATTACGCGCAGGTCGTTTAATTTGAGCGACTTCATTTTGGTTAACTTCGAGTGCGCGGCTGTGGCTCGCGGGGTTAGTGATTTAAAAAAAAAAAATTATAGAAAATTGCAATGATTGGCAATGTGGCTAAGTCAGTGCCGGCTTCGATTCCGCCCCAAACCCAATTTCAATACAAGCTAACATGCGTTTTGTCTTTGTTTTTCCTTCTCTCTCTATCACGTATTC
Source organism: Drosophila montana (assembly GCF_035044405.1). NCBI lineage: Eukaryota > Metazoa > Arthropoda > Insecta > Diptera > Drosophilidae > Drosophila > Drosophila montana. Next base: position 27,389 of record NW_026998750.1, on the reverse strand, counting down.
TCTCTCGCTTTACTTGCGTTACCTACACGTCGGGTGATCGTGCCCGACGAGCGCTTCGACTACCTTGTGGAGTTTCACAAGCCAGCCAGGTGACTAAGCCGTGTATTGTATTGAGGTAAAATAAAATTGTTTGATGTTTCTTGCAGTGTTGTACCCGCTTATCTAAATGTGGTAGATATCGCTGGGCTGGTCAAGGGAGCCGCCGAGGGACAGGGTTTGGGTAATGACTTTCTTTCGCACATCAGCGCTTGCGACGCCATTTTCCATTTGTGCCGCGCCTTTGAGGATCCGGACGTGACGCATGTAGAGGGAGAAGTTGATCCTGTGCGCGATTTGGAAATCATTTCTGAGGAACTTCGTCTGAAGGATGAAGAAAAACTGCTGCAGAGCCTTGACAAGTTGGAAAAGGTTGTAGCTCGAGGCGGTGACAAAAAGCTTAAGCCCGAATATGACTCCATGCTGAAAATCAAGGACATATTGATTGATCAGAAGCGTCATTTGCGCTTTGAGGACTGGAATGCGCACGATGTAAGCTTCGTACATTTGTATCGCTATTTTAGCTATCGCCTAAATTTTTGCTTGCATCTTTTTCTTTAATTTAGATTGAAACGTTGAGCAAATATTTATTTTTGACCTCCAAGCCAGCTATTTATCTGGTCAATCTTTCCGACAAAGATTTTATACGCAAAAAAAACAAATGGCTGCCCAAGATTAAGGATTGGATTGACAAGAACGACCCCGGCGCGCTACTTATACCCTTTTCAGGTGCTTTCGAGCTGCAGCTTACTGAAAAGGATGAATTGGAGCGCAAGGCCTACGAAGAAGAGACCAAATGCAAAAGTCAGCTGGATAAGATCATTATTACTGGTTACAAGGCCTTGCAGCTGGAATATTTCTTTACTGCCGGCCCCGATGAGGTCAAGGCTTGGACGGTCCAAAAGGGCACAAAGGCTCCACAGGCCGCTGGACGTATACACACTGATTTTGAGAAGGGCTTCATTATGGCCGAAGTGATGCACTTCGAAGATTTTAAAGCGGAGGGCAGTGAGGTAGCTGCTAAGGCGGCCGGCAAATATCGCCAGCAGGGACGTAACTATACCGTTGAAGACGGCGATATAATTTTCTTCAAATTCAACGCCGGCGCTGGTCTCAAGGACGCCAAGAAAAAATGATATTGTATGGCCACTTAGATAATCATGTTGACTATCTCGTACATTTAATTTTATATTCACAACTGTTTGCTTTGCCTGATGCCACGCTTCACATACATACATGTCCCAAGTAAAAATGCATTTGATTTTTGTATGACAAAAAATTGTGAATTTTATTTTGTTAGAATCCAGCATTGGATAGGTATAGTTAATTTAAAAAAAAAAAGATTTAATTATGGTAATTCTTCGTTTTGGTCACTCCACGTAGTTTTTATCAGGAGTCCATTTCCGTCGGCGAAACTTGATTAGTTATTTTTTTTATTAAATATAATAAGCAATTAAAAGTTATCGATAGCACGGTGGCGGCACGATTGTCAATGTGCGTCAAATTAGCGACGGTGACTTAGCGTCGATTTTTGGTACTTGGTATCGGAAAAGGAATCGGTCACTTTTAAATGCACTTATTAATGTTTTTAAGCACGAAACCAAATAAATTTAAATGCAGAATTGCCAAAAATTAAATTATTTACTGTCTACATTCATTGTTTTGGAATTTTGGCTTATAATATGGGTATAACAAGACGTTGAAAAATTAGGTTTCCACCATTCTCTATATATCTTAATTCCGGGATAGTGGCCTCGAAAACCGCATATACAAGATTAAAGCATATAGTTTCACCTAACCAACCTTGAAAAAATTATAAAAATCGATCAGCACGTTTTTAAGATATTTGTACAACAGTGCAGCAACCTCGTCGCTAGCCCCATGAAAAATTACCTTAAACAATTAGCCTTGCACTTAAACCCTAATATCTTTTCTCAGGGATAATGGCTCTTAATGCACGCTATACCAACTTGAAGATACATGTTTTAGGAAGCCTTACGCATTAATTCTAAACAAATCGATCAGCCAGTTTTTTAGAAAAATAATAAAATGTAAGCACACCTCATGTTGTTCTTTCAAAAGGCCTATCGAGCTACTAGCTCCAACCGGAACCGAACCAGTGATTGGAATCAGTGCTGAATTATGTTATACCGCCAACCAAAGAACATATAGATGGGACATGCCGTGTTACCGAAGTGGACACATAGAATATCGGTACATCTGGTCCAACGAGCGAGTAAGATATATGTACATATGATGTCTTTTTATCGCTTACACTCATTGAGTAATAAAGAGACAGAGCTGAAGGCTCACTCCGAGCTTTTTTTACCGTTTTAAAAATCCCGAGAGGTAGATCGGGTTGGTCCGCAAACGCAAAATCCAACTCAAAAATAAAGCTCATTTACTATAGGAAGCAACAACAAATCACTCGCAAAACAACAACAGTGCGCACGAAAACCCATTTTATTTTTCGTCGTCCGTCTTGATCTTCAAAAGTTTCTGCGCGATGATGAGGACATAGGAAACTCAGTGCAAAGAAAAGGGACAAATAATGCCACTGTGTTTGTTGCTGGTTTCTCTGTCGTTCCAACAAGGCGGCGCGTAGAAACAACAACAACACTATTTGGGTTCTAATGTTGTTGTTGCATAGCCGAGTCTCGGCGCAAGTAGGTAGAAAATTCGAATGCGAGCAGGCCATGCCATTTAAATCAAAGGGTTATGCACACGGCGCGTCAACATCATATACTATTACGTCACGTTTTAAAGAATTTCATTTCCTGTGATGCTTAGAATATATTTCTATCTTTATTACGTACATTAAAGTAATATATTAATAGGGTCTTTTATAATAAATGCATGTATTAACATAATGTATTACTTTATTGTACGCCACGATCGCATACAAAAAGCCCTAGGCTTGTGACGTCACATGCGCAACAGCATGTTGCAATCTTCTTAAATTCATATACTTCCCTTGGCTTGGAAAACACACACATGCAATATTTTTTGCCTATGTGTGTGAGATCGAGACACACATGCCAACAACTATTTGGCGCGTCGAGGCATTGATTCCCTTATGTATAGAAATGGTATAGAATGTTTAAAGAAAACAATTATTATTGATTGTACTAATAGTTGCACACTAAATAGGAAATTGTATTTTTCTCAGACATTGGGTCAAATATGTGTATATAAGAAGGTTAGTGGTACTTGGTTACAGAACTTATGAATAGTTAAAATACCCTATTTTGAGAAAGGGTGCTTTGCTGATCGAAAAATTAAAAATTATAAAATCTGCCGGGCTGCTTGAAAGTTGAAAGCCAGTGGAGAAGAAAAAGACATAACTTTGCGAATTAAAGGCATAGCAGTGCTTAGAAACCACAACAATGAGTTAGAAGAGTGTAGAAGCTTAGATCATAGCCTATAGCTTCAAACCAAAAAGGGATAGCAGGGACAGAATTTGGGGTGTGATTTTTTCATTGTCGAGTCGTTTGTTTTGATTATGGTTGTTCTTGGTTCATATGGGAAATATTCTGAAGTTGTCTTTGATTTTTGGGCAACGGCAGAAGTAGCTGTAGACAGCCGGGTGTTGTGTTTGCAATTTTTGTTTGCAACCTCGCTATCGCGCACGAAGTGTTTCGAAAAAGAGCTTTTGATCCAAACGCCTCCTCTGTCTCTTTATTACTCAATGGGATGAGAGTAAGCCAAAGCAGTTTCCTGTAGAGTGAGCGAGTAAAAAGACAGCGATGCCGTTCCACGACACAGGTCATATGTATTCTTACTCTCTTGCTGTGAGAGCATGCGGGCATGTCTCGAACCCGAACAAACACGAAGGCGACTTTGGACCAGCCGCAAAAAAAACGCTTGTCACCACCAAATGTACGGTTTGACCAGTCTACATGTTATTTGGTTAGTGGTTATACAGAATTGAGCGGGAACAAATTAATTCAAAATATTTGTATATGTGAAAGAAATGAATTAATAAAAGAAATAATTGGCATTTTACAATAAAACATTATCTTTGGTGAAATAGACTGCTGCTAAATAAGGCAACAGTGCAATTATGTATTTATACACAGTATAATAACAAAACGGTGGCAATATTTCAACATATTTTTCATCCTAATTTTATTTATCTCCGATAATGGCCATAAATGCACGGTAGTTTAACATATAGACAGCTAATTATTAATCATTTTGTTTTTTTTTTTAAGAAATTCTCATTTTTCTATTTTTCATATTACACCCTATGTTAATGCAAAAGAACTAGCTGGCAATATTCACTTAACATTTTTATTCATCAAAATGGCGGCAATATTTATTCAAATTTCAACCTTTATTTATTAATTCCTCCGATAATGGCCCCAAAATGCACTGTAGTTTAGCATATAGACCACGAATTATCAATCATTTTGCTTTTTACATCAAGAAAATCGTTCAGCCAGTTTTAAGGAAATGCTCTTTTTTCTATTTTTCATTACACCCTATGTTAATGCAAAAAAAACTAGCTGGCAATATTCACTTAACATTTTTATTCATCAAAATGGCGGCAATATTTATTCAAATTTCAACCTTTATTTATTAATTCCTCCGATAATGGCCCCAAATGCACTGTAGTTTAGCATATAGACCACGAATTATCAATCATTTTGCTTTTTACATCAAGAAAATCGTCCAGCCAGTTTTAAGGAAATGCTCTTTTTTCTATTTTTCATATTACACCCTATGTTAATGCAAAAGAACTAGCTGGTAATATTCACTTAACATTTTTATTCATCAAAATGGCGGCAATATTTCAACATATTTCTACCAAATGGCGGCAAATTTTTTTTTATAACTGTGCTTTACAAAAAAAGGTGGCATAGTTCAAATTGGGTGTCCTCATTTAGAATTGAGAAATGGAAATGACAAGCCACCAAAACAAGGCATGGGATGCGTTTACACGTCTATTAAATATGCCGCAAGTAACTAAAACGAGAAAGAAATGCTATCTTCGGCACACCGAAGATTTAATACCCTTGCAGACCCAACCTTTTCAAAATGCTCATAGTGCTTTGCCCGTATTTAAGAAGCACAGGGAAAATACTTAATGCCGAGTATGGATAAGATATCTTGAAAAACAAAACAGGTTTCCATACAACAACTTAATTTTCGACCGATCGTTCCTATGGCAGCTATATGATATAGTAGCCCGATGTGAATAAGATTTTGCATAAGTGGAGGGAGCATAGTAAAACTAATAAATGCCGAGTTTGGTCAAGATATCTTGAAAAACAAAAATATTCCATACAACAGCATAATTTTCGACCGATCGTTTCTATGGCAGCTATATGATATAGTTGTCCGATCTTAATAGGATTTTGCATATATATGGGAAGCGTAGTAAAACTAATAAATACCGAGTTTGGTCAAGATATCTTGAAACACATAAAAATTTTCCATACAAAAACTTAATTTTCGACCGATCTTTCCTATGGCAGCTATATGATATAGTTGTCCGATCTTAATAGGATTTTGCATATATATGGGAAGCGTAGTAAAACTAATAAATACCGAGTTTGGTCAAGATATCTTGAAAACATAAAAATTTTCCATACAAAAACTTAATTTTCGACCAATCGTTCCTATGGCAGCTATATGATATAGTTGCCCGATCTTAATAGAATTTGGCATATATATGGGGAGCTTAGTAAAACTAATAAGTACCGAGTTTGGTCAAGATATCTTGAAAAACATAAAAATTTTCCATACAAAAACTTAATTTTCGACCGATCGTTCCTATGGCAGCTATATGATATAGTTGTCCGATCTTAATAGGATTTTGCATATATATGGGGAGCGTAGTAAAACTAATAAATACCAAGTTTAGTCAAGATAACTTTATAAACAAAAATGTTTTTCATACAAGAACCTACTTTTCGACTGATCGTTCCTATGGCAGCTATATGATATAGTGGTCCGATACAGCTGGTTTTCACATATGAGCTGCGTGCAACAGAAAGAGGGAATTCTGCAAAGTTTCATAAAGATAGCTTTAAAACTGAGAGACTAGTTCGCATAGAAACAGACAGACGGACAGACAGACATGGCTATATCAACTCGGCTGTTGATACTGATCAAGAATATATATACTTTATGGGGTCGGAGATGTCTCCTTCTATGCGTTACACATTTCACGACAAAATTATAATACCCTCTGCAAGGGTATAAAAATAAGAGGACTCGGCTTATTTTGCCTCGCCAACCCAAAACTAAAAGTTATGCTGCGTTAAAAAATAGGAGCGACCAGCAGCAAAGCCTTAAAAGGGCTCAACAAACAAAAATAAAAAAAATGAACGCACAGCTTCAGCGACTTACGGCTGAGGTCGCAGGTCTAAAGACGCCGCAGATGACACAGGCTCCACAGCCACAGAAGCCACAGCGGATGTCAAAGCCGCAGCAACCATGGGTGCAGCCATGGATGCAGTACGTGGCATACGAGTAGTATATGGCCCAATAAAAAATTATGTGTATATATCTATATTTATAATGATAAATAAAATAAAAATTACTTAGAAAATCCTTTTTTATTGAAATTTATTAGAAATTCTTGTAAGCTGGGGAAAAAGATTAAAGTGCATGGAAAAAATTAAAATAAAAGTTAGAACAATCTATCATGGCAATTGCGCAGTATTTCATTTGAACTGTATTTTTGTATACATATGTATGTACATATGTACATAAAGCGCCATACAAAATTGGCGTCATAATTAAAAGTGCCGCTATGTTAGGGGCTGCCAACTAATGCGTATGCTAGCATACAAGAACACGAAGTTGACAGCCTGTGAAAAAAGTGAATAATTAAAATGTCGGTCACTCTTTTTACGCATGGCGATGAAAAGTTTGTAAAAAGGCTTGCAATAAAAATCTATAATTCGCATCTTTATTTATATTTAAACATATAATGACCCAAATTGTAGAATGTTTCAACAACTATTTAATATAAATATCATGTTAACAAAATATTTATCGTTATGTATACTTTTACTTTTCTCTTTTATTTATTCTCACAAGGTGGCACCTTTATGTTCACATAGGTTAGCATTCTTTATAAGTTGGCAGCCCCTAACATAGCGGCACTTTTAATTATGACGCCGATTTTGTAACATTACAATTTATAATAAAATATTCTTATTAATTAAATTAATTACTACTTATATAGTATATATATATATACATATATATATATACTATATATAAATATACTTTTTATTATACTAAGATAAGAAAAAACTTCAAATGGCTCCAGGAATCGCAAAATGGTAAGATTTTATGTTTTATATATATATATATATATATGTATACTATATATAAATATACTTTTTATTATACTAAGATAAGAAAAAACTTCAAATGGCTCCAGGAATCGCAAAATGGTAAGATTTTATGTTTCAATTAATTGTGTTAAGAAAAGGATTATAATAGTGTTGCACAAATATATGTAATAGTCTTACTCCACTGGGCTTAAAAATGTCACATTTTCAAGTTTCACATATTGGTGCTCCACCGGTTTTCGGTAACATGTGATTGGCAAAAGTACCGCCAACTTTAAATGTTATAAGCTGTGGGAATATTAAAATTTAAAATAATATTTTAAAGTTATTGCTTGCCTTCGTTGCAATATCAGCTGTTTATGGTAATGAACACATTCACATTTTTCACAACATCGATAGAAAACTCGATAAATCATCGCAAAAAACACGAACTGTTCGGGGCGAATTTACACATTTTTCAAAAATGTGAAATGTGTTTTCCTATGGGAAAACGTACAGGCCGAATTTTACACATTTTGCAAAAATATGACATTTTCAAGAAATTTGTTCAGTGGACAGAGGCTATAACAAGAAAAGTGGAATAAAGTGGCATTCATATATTTTACAATGCAATTTATATATTAGTTAATCGGATTATAAACACAAATTCGTATCAATGTTGCATTTGACGTTATCGGCAGCATCGATAGTTTGCCTAGTTGGGTGCGTTCTTTATTATCGGCCACGCCGATATCAGGGTATCGGGGGTGAAGCTGGGCCCACAGCGGCGCCCAATTTATTGAAGATTGGAAATGCCGGGCTTGTGATCCACGGCGCCAAAAGGGGCGATTGCTATTGGCCGCCCGATTCGCCCTTAAAGAGATTTTAGGGAGAGCGGATCGCATGCCCTTTGATATGCCCTTGGCCTTCATTTGGGCCGTTGACCCAAAAAATGCAGCCGTGCAGATGGACAGCAACGGTGTCCGCCTAGTAAATGTTTGCGTGTGCCGAAATTCGGCACCGATGTTGCTGCCCAAATGTACAGCAGGGAGTTCGATATAATCAGCAGTCAACGGCGGGCGTGCTCAAAGCGAGCTTAAAGTTATTTTTTTTTTTACATGTCGGCCCCATAAAAAAAAATTTTCTAGAAAAGTTTTCTGCAATTTAAAATTAAACAATTAAATTTTGTTTGCCGTTTAATAATCCGAATTTAAACATTGTGTCACATTATAGAAAAATTAGAAAACACTAAAAACTTACGTGCGACACGAGACGTACAAATAAAAATCATAAGACAATTAACAAAATAAACGGCTCCGCCACCGAAGGGACCAGTTTTCGACGCAGCGGCGCACCTCAGCCATACCCACGGCGCACCAGTCACCGACCGTATCCCGAAGGACAGGCTAAGAAGTGGCCATAAGCAACACCAAGCCCACATCATCAGAGTCAGACGTAGACTTGTGCTCGAGACCCCGACGGAGAAAAGATTTTTTTTGCCATTAGAATTAGTTCTTTTGTATGAATATATAATATACTTACGCCTAGTTTCACGTAAGAAAATTTTCGAAAGTGCGAACAGTGAAGGAAAGGCCCCAAAGATTATTGCGTCTGCCAAACAAATAAAAAAACAAAATAATTAGATTTTTGATAAATTTTGCACGAGCGATACCCGCTTATATATATGTATATACATATATGCATATGTCATACACCATATGTGCAGAATAACCATTGTGATGGCCCTTACCGCCCCCACCCAGAGAGCTCTTTAGGCAGGCAAGGTATTATAAGCGCTCTTGACAAACATATAACTTCTTTTTTTTGTAACATATATATATATATATATACACGCATTTCAGTATTTTAGCGGGTACTTGCTCCCCATTGGTGAATTAATTACCTGGTGTTATATCTTTCCCCTGGTTATTTTTTTCTTTTCTTGACTGGCAATAACTTTGCAGTGTTTCGTCGCTTGTTTCATTTAATGTTGTTAAATAAAAATGTATTCTGTAAGATAAATGAAATTTTAGAAATTAAATCACAATTGTGATAATTATAAGGCAAAGCAAAGCAATAACACGCACCTGTTGAAGAATTGAAGACAATGTCAGCTTGCATAGAATAAATTGCAGAATGGGGATACCCTGTAAAAATAGGAGATAAGAGATGTTAAAATTGTTAATAATTATAAGAAACGCAACCAATTATACGCACCTACTGTAGAGAGAAATGTCCAGCTTAATCGCAATTGAGGGGAAAAGGGGACATGTCAGCCAATACGGGCTGTTGCAGGCCATCTAGTGGCCAAAATGTGGGAGACAAGATCAGCGGATCGTCTCAGGTAGGGCAGGTACGCGGGGTCCGGAACCGGAACCCGATCTGGAAGAGTAAAGTGGTTAAAAAGTGTTTTTTTTGTTAATTTATATCGAGCGCCTCACCTTTTTTGCTTACATTTTCTTGTTGTTACAGCTGTTAGTGTTGTTCATTTGTTAGAAGTTCCGATTGTTTGTTGTTATCGATTATGTAGTTCATTTTGAAGAGTGTTGTATAGGTAGGTTTTGCTACAGACGTTGAAGTTTTGTTAATATCGATTGTGCGGACTGCGGGCCAGGGATGGGACTACACCCAGAGAAACCGATGAGCCAGCCGGCGCAGCCCACTGAGAAACAAGCAGTTCCGTAACATCAAGAATGCATTTTCCATACATAGTGTGAAAGAAAAGCACGGCCGTTGCATGAGGTGCGCAGCTTACGGCGTGTGAATTTGTTATCCACTTGCAGAGGGTATTATAATTTTGTCCCAAAATGTGTAACCACTAACCAAAAAACATATAGATGGGACATGACGTACTAGAAATTTGGGAACCAAAAAAAATTTGCATCTGGTCCAACGAGCGAGTAAGATATACATATGATATCTTTTGATCGCTCACACTACAGGAAACTCCTTTGGCTTACTCTCTTCCATATGATTTGTGCGATAGAACGGCATCGCTGTTTTTTATCTCGCTCCCACTACAGGAAACTGCTTTGGCTTACTCTCTTCCATATCATTTGTGCGATAGAACGGCATCGCTGTTTATTTTTATCTCGCTCGCACTTACTGTCAGTGCTCTCAATGCTCTCTTTATGTCTAGGTACCGTTTAAATGTTTGTGTGTGTATGTGTCCGCACAAGCAAAAATGCCCACAAATTCAATTTTTCTCAAAAGTCGGTGGCATTTCTTCCCTTTTGAGGGGACGAGTAATATGAAATAATGAAAGGGTTTGCCAAGTCGATGCGAAATTCTTTAATTTTAGCTCGTTCTTGTTCGAAAGGGTACCTAAGCGTTGGCATGTGTGCATTTAAAAGTTTTTGGACTTGCTATTCACGCATACTTGCATATTTTCTATATGAATAGGAAGTGCGAGCGAGATAAAAATAAACAGCGATACCGTTCTATCGCACAAACCATATGGAAGAGAGTAAGCCAAAGCACTTTCCTGTAGTGTAAGTGAATAAAAGATATCAATGTATATCTTACACTTTTTTTTGGACCAGATATCCCGATTTATTAGTGCCCACATTTCTAGTACTGCATGTCCCATCTATATGTTCTTTGGTTAGTACTTAAACGCCGCAAAGTTTTCCTTCCAAAAGGTAAATAATACGACCTCGAAGTAGGGGCTCCATTTCAGGGACTCTTTGTGGGATTTGGCCATCTTTAAATGTTCAAAACTGTGGGATTATTAAAATTTAAAATTACTGGTTGCCTTCTTTGCTACATCAGCTGTTTATGGTAATGCAACTTTTCTATTTTTCATAACATCGATACGAAATTCGATAAATCATCGCAAATAACACACAATACAGACATTTTTTTAAAAATTCAAAAAATGTGTTTTCTTAAATTATCCCGGAATTAAGATATTTAAAGAATAGTGGAATCCTAATTTTTCAACCCCTTGGTTTACCCATATTATAAGCTAAAATTAAAAAACAAATGAATGTAGACAATAAATAATTTAATTTTTTTGCAATTCTGCATTTAAATTTATTTGGTTTCGTGCTTAAAAAATAAATAAATAAAAAATAACACGTAAGAGGTTCTAGTCGGGAGCTCCCGACTAGGGGATACCCTGAACCCTCTTTTTCTTATATACACCAAATGCAGCCAACTCGTAACTGACCGCGCTACTTTTCGCCGCCTCTACTCAATAGCCACACCAATAATTAAGTCTTAATGAGAAAAAAACGTATTAAAATAGCAGCACAGAAAATAAAACAATCGCAATTGCAATGCTGTTGATAGAATTCAAAGAAGACGCGCATGATTGTGTGTGAGTACATGTATGCAGAAATTCTTGGAATTTGCGCTTGCTGCTGCACGTGTTTGCTGGCCAAAGCACATTTTCTTTCGTGTTTCTTAACCGATCTGATGAAATTTTCAGTAGTAAATCTTATTGTACTATAAAATATTCGTGTATTCTCAAAATGACAATTGCATTTAACTTGTGGCTTAATTATATAGGCAATACAAGTTGGTTTACTAACATGATTTCATTGAGTAATAAAGAGACAGAGCTGAAGGCTCACTCCGAGCTTTTTTTACCGTTTTAAAAATCCCGAGAGGTAGATCGGGTTGGTCCGCAAACGCAAAATCCAACTCAAAAATAAAGCTCATTTACTATAGGAAGCAACAACAAATCACTCGCAAAACAACAACAGTGCGCACGAAAACCCTTTTTTTTTTTCGTCGTCCGTCTTGATCTTCAAAAGTTTCTGCGCGATGATGAGGACATAGGAAACTCAGTGCAAAAAAAAGGGACAAATAATGCCACTGTGTTTGTTGCTGGTTTCTCTGTCGTTCCAACAAGGCGGCGCGTAGAAACAACAACAACACTATTTGGGTTCTAATGTTGTTGTTCCATAGCCGAGTCTCGGCGCAAGTAGGTAGAAAAATCGAATGCGAGCAGGCCATGCCATTTAAATCAAAGGGTTATGCACACGGCTCGTCAACATCATATACTATTACGTCACGTTTTAAAGAATTTCATTTCTTGTGATGCTTAGAATATATTTCTATCTTTATTACGTACATTAAAGTAATATATTAATAGGGTCTTTTATAATAATGCATGTATTAAATAATGTATTACTTTATTGTACGCCACGATCGCATACAAAAAGCCCTAGCTTGTGACGTCACATGCGCAACAGCATGTTGCAATCTTCTTAAATTCATATACTTCCCTTGGCTTGGAAAACACACACATGAATATTTTTTGCCTATGTGTGTGAGATGAGACACACATGCCAACAACTATTTGGCGCGTCGAGGCATTGATACCCTCATGTATAGAAATGGTATAGAATGTTTAAAGAAAACAATTATTATTGATTGTACTAATAGTTGCACACTAAATAGGAAATTATACAGAATTTGGGGTGTGATTTTTTCATTGTCGAGTCGTTTGTTTTGATTATGGTTGTTGTTGGTTCATATGGGAAATGTTCTGAAGTTGTCTTTGATTTTTGGGCAACGGCAGAAGTAGCTGTAGACAGCCGGGTGTTGTGTTTGCAATTTTTGTTTGCAACCTCGCTATCGCGCACGAAGTGTTTCGAAAAAGAGCTTTTGATCCAAACGCCTCCTCTGTCTCTTTATTACTCAATGGGATGAGAGTAAGCCAAAGCAGTTTCCTGTAGAGTGAGCGAGTAAAAAGACAGCGATGCCGTTCCACGACACAGGTCATATGTATTCTTACTCTCTTGCTGTGAGAGCATGCGGGCATGTCTCGAACCCGAACAAACACGAAGGCGACTTTGGACCAGCCGCAAAAAAAACGCTTGTCACCACCAAATGTACGGTTTGACCAGTCTACATGTTATTTGGTTAGTGGTTATACAGAATTGAGCGGGAACAAATTAATTCAAAATATTTGTATATGTGAAAGAAATGAATTAATAAAAGAAATAATTGGCATTTTACAATAAAACATTATCTTTGGTGAAATAGACTGCTGCTAAATAAGGCAACAGTGCAATTATGTATTTATACACAGTATAATAACAAAACGGTGGCAATATTTCAACATATTTTTCATCCTAATTTTATTTATCTCCGATAATGGCCATAAATGCACGGTAGTTTAACATATAGACAGCTAATTATTAATCATTTTGTTTTTTTTTTCAAGAAATTCTCATTTTTCTATTTTTCATATTACACCCTATGTTAATGCAAAAGAACTAGCTGGCAATATTCACTTAACATTTTTATTCATCAAAATGGCGGCAATATTTATTCAAATTTCAACCTTTATTTATTAATTCCTCCGATAATGGCCCCAAATGCACTGTAGTTAAGCATATAGACCACGAATTATCAATCATTTTGCTTTTTACATCAAGAAAATCGTCCAGCCAGTTTTAAGGAAATGCTCTTTTTTCTATTTTTCATATTACACCCTATGTTTATGCAAAAGAACTAGCTGGCAATATTCACTTAACATTTTTATTCATCAAAATGGCGGCAATATCTATTCAAATTTCAACCTTTATTTATTAATTCCTCCGATAATGGCCCCAAATGCACTGTAGTTTAGCATATAGACCACGAATTATCAATCATTTTGCTTTTTACATCAAGAAAATCGTCCAGCCAGTTTTAAGGAAATGCTCTTTTTTCTATTTTTCATATTACACCCTATGTTAATGCAAAAGAACTAGCTGGCAATATTCACTTAACATTTTTATTCATCAAAATGGCGGCAATATTTCAACATATTTCTACCAAATGGCAGCAAATTTTTTTTTATAACTATGCTTTACAAAAAAAGGTGGCATAGTTCAAATTGGGTGTCCTCATTTAGAATTGAGAAATGGAAATGACAAGCCACCAAAACAAGGCATGGGATGCGTTTGCACGCCTATTAAATATGCCGCAAGTAACTAAAACGAGAAAGAAATGCTATCTTCGGCACACCGAAGATTTAATACCCTTGCAGACCCAACCTTTTCAAAATGCTCATAGTGCTTTGCCCGTATTTAAGAAGCACAGGGAAAATACTTAATGCCGAGTATGGATAAGATATCTTGAAAAACAAAACAGGTTTCCATACAACAACTTAATTTTCGACCGATCGTTCCTATGGCAGCTATATGATATAGTAGCCCGATGGAATAAGATTTTGCATAAGTGGAGGGAGCATAGTAAAACTAATAAATGCCGAGTTTGGTCAAGATGTCTTGAAAAACAAAAAAAATTCCATACAACAGCATAATTTTCGACCGATCGTTCCTATGGCAGCTATATGATATAGTTGTCCGATCTTAATAGGATTTTGCATACATATGGGAAGCGTAGTAAAACTAATAAATACCGAGTTTGGTCAAGATATCTTGAAAACATAAAAATTTTTCCATACAAAAACTTAATTTTCGACCGATCGTTCTTATGGCAGCTATATGATATAGTTGCCCGATCTTAATAGAATTTTGCATATATATGGGGAACGTAGTAAAACTAATAAATACCAAGTTTAGTCAAGATAACTTTATAAACAAAAATGTTTTTCATACAAGAGCCTACTTTTCGACCGATCGTTCCTATGGCAGCTATATGATATAGTTGTCCGATCTTAATAGGATTTTGCATATATATGGGAAGCGTAGTAAAACTAATAAATACCGAGTTTGGTCAAGATATCTTGAAACACATAAAAATTTTCCATACAAAAACTTAATTTTCGACCGATCTTTCCTATGGCAGCTATATGATATAATTGTCCGATCTTAATAGGATTTGGCATACATATGGGAAGCGTAGTAAAACTAATAAATACCGAGTTTGGTCAAGATATCTTGAAAACATAAAAATTTTCCATACAAAAACTTAATTTTCGACCAATCGTTCCTATGGCAGCTATATGATATAGTTGCCCGATCTTTATAGAATTTTGCATATATATGGGGAACGTAGTAAAACTAATAAATACCAAGTTAAGTAAAGATAACTTTATAAACAAAAATGTTTTTCATACAAGAGCCTACTTTTCGACCGATCGTTCCTATAGCAGCTATATGATATAGTTGTCCGATCTTAATAGGATTTTGCATATATATGGGAAGCGTAGTAAAACTAATAAATACCGAGTTTGGTCAAGATATCTTGAAAACATAAAAATTTTCCATACAAAAACTTAATTTTCGACCAATCGTTCCTATGGCAGCTATATGATATAGTTGCCCGATCTTAATAGAATTTTGCATATATATGGGGAGCTTAGTAAAACTAATAAGTACCGAGTTTGGTCAAGATATCTTGAAAAACATAAAAAATTTCCATACAAAAACTTAATTTTCGACCGATCGTTCCTATGGCAGCTATATGAAATAGTTGTCCGATCTTAATAGGATTTTGCATATATATGGGGAGCGTAGTAAAACTAATAAATACCAAGTTTAGTCAAGATAACTTCATAAACAAAAATGTTTTTCATACAAGAACCTACTTTTCGACCGATCGTTCCTATGGCAGCTATATGATATAGTGGTCCGATACAGCTGGTTTTCACATATAAGCTGCGTGCAACAACAAGAGGGAATTCTGCAAAGTTTCATAAAGATAGCTTTAAAACTGAGAGACTAGTTCGCATAGAAACAGACAGACGGACAGACAGACATGGCTATATCAACTCGGCTGTTGATACTGATCAAGAATATATATACTTTATGGGGTCGGAGATGTCTCCTTCTATGCGTTACACATTTCACGACAAAATTATAATACCCTCTGCAAGGGTAATTTTATTTATCTCCGATAATGGCCATAAATGCACGGTAGTTTAACATATAGACAGCTAATTATTAATCATTTTGTTTTTTTTTTCAAGAAATTCTCATTTTTCTATTTTTCATATTACACCCTATGTTAATGCAAAAGAACTAGCTGGCAATATTCACTTAACATTTTTATTCATCAAAATGGCGGCAATATTTATTCAAATTTCAACCTTTATTTATTAATTCCTCCGATAATGGCCCCAAATGCACTGTAGTTAAGCATATAGACCACGAATTATCAATCATTTTGCTTTTTACATCAAGAAAATCGTCCAGCCAGTTTTAAGGAAATGCTCTTTTTTCTATTTTTCATATTACACCCTATGTTTATGCAAAAGAACTAGCTGGCAATATTCACTTAACATTTTTATTCATCAAAATGGCGGCAATATCTATTCAAATTTCAACCTTTATTTATTAATTCCTCCGATAATGGCCCCAAATGCACTGTAGTTTAGCATATAGACCACGAATTATCAATCATTTTGCTTTTTACATCAAGAAAATCGTCCAGCCAGTTTTAAGGAAATGCTCTTTTTTCTATTTTTCATATTACACCCTATGTTAATGCAAAAGAACTAGCTGGCAATATTCACTTAACATTTTTATTCATCAAAATGGCGGCAATATTTCAACATATTTCTACCAAATGGCAGCAAATTTTTTTTTATAACTATGCTTTACAAAAAAAGGTGGCATAGTTCAAATTGGGTGTCCTCATTTAGAATTGAGAAATGGAAATGACAAGCCACCAAAACAAGGCATGGGATGCGTTTGCACGCCTATTAAATATGCCGCAAGTAACTAAAACGAGAAAGAAATGCTATCTTCGGCACACCGAAGATTTAATACCCTTGCAGACCCAACCTTTTCAAAATGCTCATAGTGCTTTGCCCGTATTTAAGAAGCACAGGGAAAATACTTAATGCCGAGTATGGATAAGATATCTTGAAAAACAAAACAGGTTTCCATACAACAACTTAATTTTCGACCGATCGTTCCTATGGCAGCTATATGATATAGTAGCCCGATGGAATAAGATTTTGCATAAGTGGAGGGAGCATAGTAAAACTAATAAATGCCGAGTTTGGTCAAGATGTCTTGAAAAACAAAAAAAATTCCATACAACAGCATAATTTTCGACCGATCGTTCCTATGGCAGCTATATGATATAGTTGTCCGATCTTAATAGGATTTTGCATACATATGGGAAGCGTAGTAAAACTAATAAATACCGAGTTTGGTCAAGATATCTTGAAAACATAAAAATTTTTCCATACAAAAACTTAATTTTCGACCGATCGTTCTTATGGCAGCTATATGATATAGTTGCCCGATCTTAATAGAATTTTGCATATATATGGGGAACGTAGTAAAACTAATAAATACCAAGTTTAGTCAAGATAACTTTATAAACAAAAATGTTTTTCATACAAGAGCCTACTTTTCGACCGATCGTTCCTATGGCAGCTATATGATATAGTTGTCCGATCTTAATAGGATTTTGCATATATATGGGAAGCGTAGTAAAACTAATAAATACCGAGTTTGGTCAAGATATCTTGAAACACATAAAAATTTTCCATACAAAAACTTAATTTTCGACCGATCTTTCCTATGGCAGCTATATGATATAGTTGTCCGATCTTAATAGGATTTGGCATACATATGGGAAGCGTAGTAAAACTAATAAATACCGAGTTTGGTCAAGATATCTTGAAAACATAAAAATTTTCCATACAAAAACTTAATTTTCGACCAATCGTTCCTATGGCAGCTATATGATATAGTTGCCCGATCTTTATAGAATTTTGCATATATATGGGGAACGTAGTAAAACTAATAAATACCAAGTTAAGTAAAGATAACTTTATAAACAAAAATGTTTTTCATACAAGAGCCTACTTTTCGACCGATCGTTCCTATAGCAGCTATATGATATAGTTGTCCGATCTTAATAGGATTTTGCATATATATGGGAAGCGTAGTAAAACTAATAAATACCGAGTTTGGTCAAGATATCTTGAAAACATAAAAATTTTCCATACAAAAACTTAATTTTCGACCAATCGTTCCTATGGCAGCTATATGATATAGTTGCCCGATCTTAATAGAATTTTGCATATATATGGGGAGCTTAGTAAAACTAATAAGTACCGAGTTTGGTCAAGATATCTTGAAAAACATAAAAAATTTCCATACAAAAACTTAATTTTCGACCGATCGTTCCTATGGCAGCTATATGAAATAGTTGTCCGATCTTAATAGGATTTTGCATATATATGGGGAGCGTAGTAAAACTAATAAATACCAAGTTTAGTCAAGATAACTTCATAAACAAAAATGTTTTTCATACAAGAACCTACTTTTCGACCGATCGTTCCTATGGCAGCTATATGATATAGTGGTCCGATACAGCTGGTTTTCACATATAAGCTGCGTGCAACAACAAGAGGGAATTCTGCAAAGTTTCATAAAGATAGCTTTAAAACTGAGAGACTAGTTCGCATAGAAACAGACAGACGGACAGACAGACATGGCTATATCAACTCGGCTGTTGATACTGATCAAGAATATATATACTTTATGGGGTCGGAGATGTCTCCTTCTATGCGTTACACATTTCACGACAAAATTATAATACCCTCTGCAAGGGTATAAAAATAAGAGGACTCGGCTTATTTTGCCTCGCCAACCCAAAACTAAAAGTTATGCTGCGTTAAAAAATAGGAGCGACCAGCAGCAAAGCCTTAAAAGGGCTCAACAAACAAAAATAAAAACGAGAAAGAAGTGCTATCTTCGGCACACCGAAGATTTAATACCCTTGCAGACCCAACCTTTTCAAAATGCATAATACAACAGCATAATTTTCGACCGATCGTTCCTATGGCAGCTATATGATATAGTTGCCCGATCTTAATAGAATTTTGCATATATATGGGGAGCTTAGTAAAACTAATAAGTACCGAGTTTGGTCAAGATATCTTGAAAAACATAAAAATTTTCCATATAAAAACTTAATTTTCGACCGATCGTTCCTATGGCAGCTATATGATATAGTAGCCCGATGTGAATAAGATTTTGCATAAGTGGAGGGAGCATAGTAAAACTAATAAATGCCGAGCTTGGTCAAGATATCTCGAAAAACAAAAAAAATTCCATACAACAGCATAATTTTCGACCGATCGTTCCTATGGCAGCTATATGATATAGTTGTCCGATCTTAATAGGATTTTGCATATATATGGGAGCGTAGTAAAACTAATAAATACCGAGTTTGGTCAAGATATCTTGAAAAACATAAAAATTTTCCATACAAAAACTTAATTTTCGACCGATCGTTCCTATGGCAGCTATATGATATAGTAGCCCGATGTGAATAAGATTTTGCATACGTGGAGGGAGCATAGTAAAACTAATAAATGCCGAGCTTGGTCAAGATATCTTGAAAAACAAAAATATTCCATACAACAGCATAATTTTCGACCGATCGTTCCTATGGCAGCTATATGATATAGTTGTCCGATCTTAATAGGATTTTGCATATATATGGGGAACGTAGTAAAACAAATAAATACCAAGTTTAGTAAAGATAACTTTATAAACAAAAATGTTTTTCATACAAGAGCCTACTTTTCGACCGATCGTTCCTATGGCAGCTATATGATATAGTGGTCCGATCCAGCTGGTTTTGACATATGAACTGCTTGCAACAGAAAGAGGGACTTCTGCAAAGTTTTATAAAGATAGCTTTAAAACTGAGAGACTAGTTCGCATAGAAACAGACAGACGGACAGACGGACATGGCTATATCAACTCGGCTGTTGATACTGATCAAGAATATATATACTTTATGGGGTCGGAGATGTCTCCTTCTATGCGTTACACATTTCACGACAAAATTACAATACCCTCTGCAAGGGTATAAAAATGAACGCACAGCTTCAGCGACTTACGGCTGAGGTCGCAGGTCTAAAGGCGCCGCAGATGACACAGGCTCCACAGCCACAGAAGCCACAGCGGATGTCAAAGCCGCAGCAACTATGGGTGCAGCCATGGATGCAGTACGTGGCATACGAGTAGTATATGGCCCAATAAAAAATTATGTGTATATATCTGTATTTATAATGATAAATAAAATAAAAATTACTTAGAAAATCCTTTTTTATTGAAATTTATTAGAAATTCTCGTAAGCTGGGGAAAAAGATTAAAGTGCATGGAAAAAATTAAAATAAAAGTTAGAACAATCTATCATGGCAATTGCGCAGTATTTCATTTGAACTGTGTTTTTGTATACATATGTATGTATGTACATAAAGCGCCATACAAAATTGGCGTCATAATTAAAAGTGCCGCTATGTTATATATATATATACTATATATAAATATACTTTTTATTATACTAAGATAAGAAAAAACTTCAAATGGCTCCAGGAATCGCAAAATGGTAAGATTTTATGTTTCAATTAATTGTGTTAAGAAAAGGATTATAATAGTGTTGCACAAATATATGTAATAGTCTTACTCCACTGGGCTTAAAAATGTCACATTTTCAAGTTTCACATATTGGTGCTCCACCGGTTTTCGGTAACATGTGATTGGCAAAAGTACCGCCAACTTTAAATGTTATAAGCTGTGGGAATATTAAAATTTAAAATAATATTTTAAAGTTATTGCTTGCCTTCGTTGCAATATCAGCTGTTTATGGTAATGAACACATTCACATTTTTCACAACATCGATAGAAAACTCGATAAATCATCGCAAAAAACACGAACTGTTCGGGGCGAATTTACACATTTTTCAAAAATGTGAAATGTGTTTTCCTATGGGAAAACGTACAGGCCGAATTTTACACATTTTGCAAAAATATGACATTTTCAAGAAATTTGTTCAGTGGACAGAGGCTATAACAAGAAAAGTGGAATAAAGTGGCATTCATATATTTTATGCAATTTATATATTAGTTAATCGGATTATAAACACAAATTCGTATCAATGTTGCATTTGACGTTATCGGCAGCATCGATAGTTTGCCTAGTTGGGTGCGTTCTTTATTATCGGCCACGCCGATATCAGGGTATCGGGGGTGAAGCTGGGCCCACAGCGGCGCCCAATTTATTGAAGATTGGAAATGCCGGGCTTGTGATCCACGGCGCCAAAAGGGGCGATTGCTATTGGCCGCCCGATTCGCCCTTAAAGAGATTTTAGGGAGAGCGGATCGCATGCCCTTTGATATGCCCTTGGCCTTCATTTGGGCCGTTGACCCAAAAAATGCAGCCGTGCAGATGGACAGCAACGGTGTCCGCCTAGTAAATGTTTGCGTGTGCCGAAATTCGGCACCGATGTTGCTGCCCAAATGTACAGCAGGGAGTTCGATATGATCAGCAGTCAACGGCGGGCGTGCTCAAAGCGAGCTTAAAGTTATTTTTTTTTTACATGTCGGCCCCATAAAAAAAAATTTTCTAGAAAAGTTTTCTGCAATTTAAAATTAAACAATTAAATTTTGTTTGCCGTTTAATAATCCGAATTTAAACATTGTGTCACATTATAGAAAAATTAGAAAACACTAAAAACTTACGTGCGACGCGAGACGTACAAATAAAAATCATAAGACAATTAACAAAATAAACGGCTCCGCCACCGAAGGGACCAGTTTTCGACGCAGCGGCGCACCTCAGCCATACCCACGGCGCACGAGTCACCGACCGTATCCCGAAGGACAGGCTAAGAAGTGGCCATAAGCAACACCACGCCCACATCATCAGAGTCAGACGTAGACTTGTGCTCGAGACCCCGACGGAGAAAAGATTTTTTTTGCCAATAGAATTAGTTCTTTTGTATGAATATATAATATACTTACGCCTAGTTTCACGTAAGAAAATTTTCGAAAGTGCGAACAGTGAAGGAAAGGCCCCAAAGATTATTGCGTCTGCCAAACAAATAAAAAAACAAAATAATTAGATTTTTGATAAATTTTGCACGAGCGATACCCGCTTATATATATGTATATACATATATGCATATGTCATACACCATATGTGCAGAATAACCATTGTGATGGACCTTACCGCCCCCACCCAGAGAGCTCTTTAGGCAGGCAAGGTATTATAAGCGCTCTTGACAAACATATAACTTCCTTTTTTTTGTAACACATATATATATATACACGCATTTCAGTATTTTAGCGGGTACTTGCTCCCCATTGGTGAATTAATTACCTGGTGTTATATCTTTCCCCTGGTTATTTTTTTCTTTTCTTGACTGGCAATAACTTTGCAGTGTTTCGTCGCCTGTTTCATTTAATGTTGTTAAATAAAAATGTATTCTGTAAGATATTTGAAATTTTAGAAATTAAATCACAATTGTGATAATTATAAGGCAAAGCAAAGCAATAACACGCACCTGTTGAAGAATTGAAGACAATGTCAGCTTGCATAGAATAAATTGCAGAATGGGGATACCCTGTAAAAATAGGAGATAAGAGATGTTAAAATTGTTAATAATTATAAGAAACGCAGCCAACTATACGCACCTACTGTAGAGAGAAATGTCCAGCTAAATCTCAATTGAGGGGAAAAGGGGACATGTCAGCCAATACGGGCTGATGCAGGCCATCTAGTGGCCAAAATGTGGGAGACAAGATCAGCGGATCGTCTCAGGTAGGGCAGGTACGCGGGGTCCGGAACCGGAACCCGATCTGGAAGAGTAAAGTGGTTAAAAAGTGTTTTTTTTTGTTAATTTATATCGAGCGCCTCACCTTTTTTGCTTACATTTTCTTGTTGTTACAGCTGTTAGTGTTGTTCATTTGTTAGAAGTTCCGATTGTTTGTTGTTATCGATTATGTAGTTCATTTTGAAGAGTGTTGTATAGGTAGGTTTTGCTACAGACGTTGAAGTTTTGTTAATATCGATTGTGCGGACTGCGGGCCAGGGATGGGACTACACCCAGAGAAACCGATGAGCCAGCCGGCGCAGCCCACTGAGAAACAAGCAGTTCCGTAACATCAAGAATGCATTTTCCATACATAGTGTGAAAGAAAAGCACGGCCGTTGCATGAGGTGCGCAGCTTACGGCGTGTGAATTTGTTATCCACTTGCAGAGGGTATTATAATTTTGTCCCAAAATGTGTAACCACTAACCAAAAAACATATAGATGGGACATGACGTACTAGAAATTAGGGCACCAAAAAAAATTTGCATCTGGTCCAACGAGCGAGTAAGATATACATATGATATATTTTGATCGCTCACACTACAGGAAACTCCTTTGGCTTACTCTCTTCCATATGATTTGTGCGATAGAACGGCATCGCTGTTTTTTATCTCGCTCCCACTACAGGAAACTGCTTTGGCTTACTCTCTTCCATATCATTTGTGCGATAGAACGGCATCGCTGTTTATTTTTATCTCGCTCGCACTTACTGTCAGTGCTCTCAATGCTCTCTTTATGTCTAGGTACCGTTTAAATGTTTGTGTGTGTATGTGTCCGCACAAGTAAAAATGCCCACAAATTCAATTTTTCTCAAAAGTCGGTGGCATTTCTTCCCTTTTGAGGGGACGAGTAATATGAAATAATGAAAGGGTTTGCCAAGTCGATGCGAAATTCTTTAATTTTAGCTCGTTCTTGTTCGAAAGGGTACCTAAGCGTTGGCATGTGTGCATTTAAAAGTTTTTGGACTTGCTATTCACGCATACTTGCATATTTTCTATATGAATAGGAAGTGCGAGCGAGATAAAAATAAACAGCGATACCGTTCTATCGCACAAACCATATGGAAGAGAGTAAGCCAAAGCACTTTCCTGTAGTGTAAGTGAATAAAAGATATCAATGTATATCTTACACTTTTTTTTGGACCAGATATCCCGATTTATTAGTGCCCACATTTCTAGTACTGCATGTCCCATCTATATGTTCTTTGGTTAGTACTTAAACGCCGCAAAGTTTTGCTTCCAAAAGGTAAATAATACGACCTCGAAGTAGGGGCTCCATTTCAGGGACTCTTTGTGGGATTTGGCCATCTTTAAATGTTTAAAACTGTGGGATTATTAAAATTTCAAATTATAATTTAAATTTACTGGTCGCCTTCTTTGCTACATCAGCTGTTTATGGTAATGCAACTTTTGAATTTTTCATAACATCGATACGAAATTCGATAAATCATCGCAAAAAACACGAATTGTTCGGGGCGAATACACACATTTTTTTTAAATTCAAAATATGTGTTTTCTTTTGGGAAAACGTACGGGCCACATTTTTCAAAAATGTAACATTTTCTAAAAATGTGTGTATTCTATTAATTTATTATTAATTAATTAATTTAAACAAGTAAATATCACACATCCGTAAAATTATGTATATATTATTTGTTTTGTTTTATTTTTATATTTTTGTTGAATGGAATTAATTATCAGATTTATTATAACGCAATTATCAATACACAATTAAACAATTTCAATAAAAGCCAAGCCTGTGAGGCGGCTACTGGAGTCAGCCACCCCACAGCTTTGATCCACGGCAAGGAGCCGTTACTTTTATGGCCGAGATCGCGGCAAGGAGCCGTTGGCACTATTATTTTTATAGCCTTTAAGTTCATTAGCTTTTATTATATAAGAATAAGTTCATATTTGAGCAAGAGGCAAGGAGCCACTAATATTATAATTAAGCGCTATTAATTAAAGGGCAAGGAGCCGTTAAGTTTATCGTTAATGTCGTGCGCATTGTATTAGTTATAAGTATAGTTAAAGCTAGGAGCCCCTCACAGCTTTAATTTGAATTTAACCGCCGGCCGCCGCAGCAACCGTGCCTTGTCGATTGGTTGCTCAACACCGTCTTCGAGAGCGCAACTTCAATTCGGCGGCGAAGAGCGAAAGCTCCGAGATGAAGTTGCGAAAGCTCGCGGTGAAGTTGAGCGGCCGAGGCAAGCGCATGGCTCGCTTGCGAGCGTTCCGGCACTTTTGGTGCAACTATCTGGTTGAGTAGACGTGCATCGCAGGTGCATAGCGAGTGAAAAGGGAGAGTGTATAGCGGAGCGCTAGGGCTCCAAACAGTGCGACAAGGCCCTAAGTTAGGTTACAGAGTAGGATAGCGTTTGATTAATAAGGAACATAGAAGTGAATAAAGATGAAGTTAAAAAAAAAAGTCTGCTAGTTTTGATTTCATCTCCGGTTAGCCTTATTCTCTAACATCGGGGTCTACCGATGTTCAATATAACCTTCTTCCCCTAACCCGAAGTGCAGTGAATGTGGTGCGAGGCTGTTGCCCAGTAGTGAACGTGATATGAGGCTGCTGCCCAGTATAGTGTGTTGCGAGGCGATTGCCCAAAGTGATAGCGGTACGAGGCTATGGCCCGAGAGTAGGTATTTCGAGTTGTGTGAGCGGTGCGAGGCCACGGCCCGAGAGCAGTTATTTTGAGTTTGCTGACTGGTAGTATGTGCAATACGAGGCCACGGCCCGAGATCAGGAGTTTCGAGTTTGCTGTCTGGTGGTATATGTGGTTCGAGGGCGCGTACTTCAAGCCCTACCCTGTAGAAGTAGTGATAGAGACCGTATGGTTGAAGCACTTACTTTCCCCCTCCCCTAAACTCGCCGTCTCAGCAGATTAATAAATGTCTTGTAACTTGCTGGTCCTGGTAAGACAGAGTTGTACCCCGGCCAGTAGCTTCTTTACAAGTGGCGCCCAAGCAGGGCGTGGCATGTTGGCGGATTAAAGCCCCGCAAGCGTGCCCAAATAAGTGTTTTCAAAAAAAAAAACAGTCGAGCATACCCTAGCGAATATTTTTCATACCCTGTGTTAGGCAAAAACAAACAAAATTAACACCTGCAAGATCTAGGCGACAAAAATGTGTGCAAAAGCGAGCACACAAAGCATAGAGCCGAAAATACAACGGCCGGTCATAAAAGTACAGCGCGCGCGCTCCAGACGGGCGACGTCGAGACCACGCCGACGTCGGCGTCGAAGAGAATTCCACTTTTCACCGCACGTTAGTTGCTCCGACCCCCCTTGGGTTCCTAGAGGAGCGCGCACATATGGTATTGCCCTTGATCGCTTGCCTCGAGCAATGAGTGAGGTTTTCAGCGACAGGGCTGCTCGTTGGTTCTTGAGCAGTGGGCTAAGGGATGTGCCGTGGTCAGTGTGTAGGAGGGGTTTCCTAGAGTTCTTCCTACCTCCACGCTACTTCGAAAGGCTTGAGGACGAAATCCGGTCCCGCAGGCAGCGCGTGGGCGAAGAATTCAAGGAATACTTGATAGAGCTGAGCGGTACTCTGCGCGGATTTCGTCGGACCCCTTCCACGGTCGAGACATGGCAACACGATGCTACTGGTGTTCCATGAGGCTTTCTCGAAGTGGGTGGAACTGGTCCCTCTCAGGAGAGCCACGGCGGCGCATCTGCAGACAGCGTTTCGAGAGAGGATTTTGAGTTGGTTCGGGGTGCCCAAGAAGTTCGTGTGCGACAACGGTGTACAATTTACAAGCCATAGCTTCACGGCTTTTCTGGAGTCGCTGGGTGTAGAGGTCCAGTATACCGCCCCGTACTGTCCACAAGAGAATCCTACCGAAAGGACCAATAGGACCGTGAAGACCATGATAGCGCAATTTATCGAAGGCCATCAGAGTTCGTGGGACGAGCTCTTGCCGGAGATATCGCTAGCGGTCAACACAAGTGTGGCGGACTCGACGGGATTCAGTCCCGCTTTCCTGATGCAGGGGAGGGAGCCGCGGCTGCCCGCAGCCTTGTACGATCAGGTGACTCCGGGGTCCGCAACTAGTGCGCTCGACCCTAGGACGAAAGCGGATAGGTTCAAAGAAATCTTTGCTATCGTCCACAGTAATCTCCAGCGTGCATCAACTGGAGTCTACTGGAGGCTACTGGAGTCAGCCACCCTACAGCTTTGATCCACGGCAAGGAGCCGTTACTTTTATGGCCAAGATCGCGACAAGGAGCCGTGGGCACTATTATTTTTATAGCCTTTTAGTTCATAAGCTTTCATTATATTAGAATAAGATCCTAGTTGAGTAAGAGGCAAGGAGCCACTAATATTATAATTAAGCGTTATTAATTAAAGGGCAAGGAGCCGTTAAGTTTATCGTTCATGTCATGCGCATTGTATTAGTTATAAGTATAGTTAAGGGCAAGGAGCCCCTCATAGCTTAAATTTGAATTTAGCCGCCGGCCGCCGCAACAGCCGTGCGTTGTCGATTTTATTTATTTATTTTATTTATTGGTGGTCGACA